>NW_027202382.1:50324104-50330765 GCF_024711535.1 Dipodomys merriami | reverse complement strand
AACCCTAACCCTAACCCTAACCCTAACCCTAACCCTAACCCTAACCCTAACCCTAACCCTAACCCTATCCCTAACCCTAACCCTAACCCTAACCCTAACCCTAACCCTAACCCTAA
The DNA here is from genome assembly GCF_024711535.1 of Dipodomys merriami. Classification (NCBI taxonomy): domain Eukaryota; kingdom Metazoa; phylum Chordata; class Mammalia; order Rodentia; family Heteromyidae; genus Dipodomys; species Dipodomys merriami. The sequence continues at coordinate 50,330,649 of NW_027202382.1, read as the reverse complement.
CCCTAACCCTAACCCTAACCCTAACCCTAACCCTAACCCTAACCCTAACCCTAACCCTAACCCTAACCCTAACCCTAACCCTAACCCTAACCCTAACCCTAACCCTAACCCTAACCCTAACCCTAACCCTAACCCTAACCCTAACCCTAACCCTAACCCTAACCCTAACCCTAACCCTAACCCTAACCCTAACCCTAACCCTAACCCTAACCCTAACCCTAACCCTAACCCTAACCCTAACCCTAACCCTAACCCTAACCCTAACCCTAACCCTAACCCTAACCCTAACCCTAACCCTAACCCTAACCCTAACCCTAACCCTAACCCTAACCCTAACCCTAACCCTAACCCTAACCCTAACCCTAACCCTAACCCTAACCCTAACCCTAACCCTAACCCTAACCCTAACCCTAACCCTAACCCTAACCCTAACCCTAACCCTAACCCTAACCCTAACCCTAACCCTAACCCTAACCCTAACCCTAACCCTAACCCTAACCCTAACCCTAACCCTAACCCTAACCCTAACCCTAACCCTAACCCTAACCCTAACCCTAACCCTAACCCTAACCCTAACCCTAACCCTAACCCTAACCCTAACCCTAACCCTAACCCTAACCCTAACCCTAACCCTAACCCTAACCCTAACCCTAACCCTAACCCTAACCCTAACCCTAACCCTAACCCTAACCCTAACCCTAACCCTAACCCTAACCCTAACCCTAACCCTAACCCTAACCCTAACCCTAACCCTAACCCTAACCCTAACCCTAACCCTAACCCTAACCCTAACCCTAACCCTAACCCTAACCCTAACCCTAACCCTAACCCTAACCCTAACCCTAACCCTAACCCTAACCCTAACCCTAACCCTAACCCTAACCCTAACCCTAACCCTAACCCTAACCCTAACCCTAACCCTAACCCTAACCCTAACCCTAACCCTAACCCTAACCCTAACCCTAACCCTAACCCTAACCCTAACCCTAACCCTAACCCTAACCCTAACCCTAACCCTAACCCTAACCCTAACCCTAACCCTAACCCTAACCCTAACCCTAACCCTAACCCTAACCCTAACCCTAACCCTAACCCTAACCCTAACCCTAACCCTAACCCTAACCCTAACCCTAACCCTAACCCTAACCCTAACCCTAACCCTAACCCTAACCCTAACCCTAACCCTAACCCTAACCCTAACCCTAACCCTAACCCTAACCCTAACCCTAACCCTAACCCTAACCCTAACCCTAACCCTAACCCTAACCCTAACCCTAACCCTAACCCTAACCCTAACCCTAACCCTAACCCTAACCCTAACCCTAACCCTAACCCTAACCCTAACCCTAACCCTAACCCTAACCCTAACCCTAACCCTAACCCTAACCCTAACCCTAACCCTAACCCTAACCCTAACCCTAACCCTAACCCTAACCCTAACCCTAACCCTAACCCTAACCCTAACCCTAACCCTAACCCTAACCCTAACCCTAACCCTAACCCTAACCCTAACCCTAACCCTAACCCTAACCCTAACCCTAACCCTAACCCTAACCCTAACCCTAACCCTAACCCTAACCCTAACCCTAACCCTAACCCTAACCCTAACCCTAACCCTAACCCTAACCCTAACCCTAACCCTAACCCTAACCCTAACCCTAACCCTAACCCTAACCCTAACCCTAACCCTAACCCTAACCCTAACCCTAACCCTAACCCTAACCCTAACCCTAACCCTAACCCTAACCCTAACCCTAACCCTAACCCTAACCCTAACCCTAACCCTAACCCTAACCCTAACCCTAACCCTAACCCTAACCCTAACCCTAACCCTAACCCTAACCCTAACCCTAACCCTAACCCTAACCCTAACCCTAACCCTAACCCTAACCCTAACCCTAACCCTAACCCTAACCCTAACCCTAACCCTAACCCTAACCCTAACCCTAACCCTAACCCTAACCCTAACCCTAACCCTAACCCTAACCCTAACCCTAACCCTAACCCTAACCCTAACCCTAACCCTAACCCTAACCCTAACCCTAACCCTAACCCTAACCCTAACCCTAACCCTAACCCTAACCCTAACCCTAACCCTAACCCTAACCCTAACCCTAACCCTAACCCTAACCCTAACCCTAACCCTAACCCTAACCCTAACCCTAACCCTAACCCTAACCCTAACCCTAACCCTAACCCTAACCCTAACCCTAACCCTAACCCTAACCCTAACCCTAACCCTAACCCTAACCCTAACCCTAACCCTAACCCTAACCCTAACCCTAACCCTAACCCTAACCCTAACCCTAACCCTAACCCTAACCCTAACCCTAACCCTAACCCTAACCCTAACCCTAACCCTAACCCTAACCCTAACCCTAACCCTAACCCTAACCCTAACCCTAACCCTAACCCTAACCCTAACCCTAACCCTAACCCTAACCCTAACCCTAACCCTAACCCTAACCCTAACCCTAACCCTAACCCTAACCCTAACCCTAACCCTAACCCTAACCCTAACCCTAACCCTAACCCTAACCCTAACCCTAACCCTAACCCTAACCCTAACCCTAACCCTAACCCTAACCCTAACCCTAACCCTAACCCTAACCCTAACCCTAACCCTAACCCTAACCCTAACCCTAACCCTAACCCTAACCCTAACCCTAACCCTAACCCTAACCCTAACCCTAACCCTAACCCTAACCCTAACCCTAACCCTAACCCTAACCCTAACCCTAACCCTAACCCTAACCCTAACCCTAACCCTAACCCTAACCCTAACCCTAACCCTAACCCTAACCCTAACCCTAACCCTAACCCTAACCCTAACCCTAACCCTAACCCTAACCCTAACCCTAACCCTAACCCTAACCCTAACCCTAACCCTAACCCTAACCCTAACCCTAACCCTAACCCTAACCCTAACCCTAACCCTAACCCTAACCCTAACCCTAACCCTAACCCTAACCCTAACCCTAACCCTAACCCTAACCCTAACCCTAACCCTAACCCTAACCCTAACCCTAACCCTAACCCTAACCCTAACCCTAACCCTAACCCTAACCCTAACCCTAACCCTAACCCTAACCCTAACCCTAACCCTAACCCTAACCCTAACCCTAACCCTAACCCTAACCCTAACCCTAACCCTAACCCTAACCCTAACCCTAACCCTAACCCTAACCCTAACCCTAACCCTAACCCTAACCCTAACCCTAACCCTAACCCTAACCCTAACCCTAACCCTAACCCTAACCCTAACCCTAACCCTAACCCTAACCCTAACCCTAACCCTAACCCTAACCCTAACCCTAACCCTAACCCTAACCCTAACCCTAACCCTAACCCTAACCCTAACCCTAACCCTAACCCTAACCCTAACCCTAACCCTAACCCTAACCCTAACCCTAACCCTAACCCTAACCCTAACCCTAACCCTAACCCTAACCCTAACCCTAACCCTAACCCTAACCCTAACCCTAACCCTAACCCTAACCCTAACCCTAACCCTAACCCTAACCCTAACCCTAACCCTAACCCTAACCCTAACCCTAACCCTAACCCTAACCCTAACCCTAACCCTAACCCTAACCCTAACCCTAACCCTAACCCTAACCCTAACCCTAACCCTAACCCTAACCCTAACCCTAACCCTAACCCTAACCCTAACCCTAACCCTAACCCTAACCCTAACCCTAACCCTAACCCTAACCCTAACCCTAACCCTAACCCTAACCCTAACCCTAACCCTAACCCTAACCCTAACCCTAACCCTAACCCTAACCCTAACCCTAACCCTAACCCTAACCCTAACCCTAACCCTAACCCTAACCCTAACCCTAACCCTAACCCTAACCCTAACCCTAACCCTAACCCTAACCCTAACCCTAACCCTAACCCTAACCCTAACCCTAACCCTAACCCTAACCCTAACCCTAACCCTAACCCTAACCCTAACCCTAACCCTAACCCTAACCCTAACCCTAACCCTAACCCTAACCCTAACCCTAACCCTAACCCTAACCCTAACCCTAACCCTAACCCTAACCCTAACCCTAACCCTAACCCTAACCCTAACCCTAACCCTAACCCTAACCCTAACCCTAACCCTAACCCTAACCCTAACCCTAACCCTAACCCTAACCCTAACCCTAACCCTAACCCTAACCCTAACCCTAACCCTAACCCTAACCCTAACCCTAACCCTAACCCTAACCCTAACCCTAACCCTAACCCTAACCCTAACCCTAACCCTAACCCTAACCCTAACCCTAACCCTAACCCTAACCCTAACCCTAACCCTAACCCTAACCCTAACCCTAACCCTAACCCTAACCCTAACCCTAACCCTAACCCTAACCCTAACCCTAACCCTAACCCTAACCCTAACCCTAACCCTAACCCTAACCCTAACCCTAACCCTAACCCTAACCCTAACCCTAACCCTAACCCTAACCCTAACCCTAACCCTAACCCTAACCCTAACCCTAACCCTAACCCTAACCCTAACCCTAACCCTAACCCTAACCCTAACCCTAACCCTAACCCTAACCCTAACCCTAACCCTAACCCTAACCCTAACCCTAACCCTAACCCTAACCCTAACCCTAACCCTAACCCTAACCCTAACCCTAACCCTAACCCTAACCCTAACCCTAACCCTAACCCTAACCCTAACCCTAACCCTAACCCTAACCCTAACCCTAACCCTAACCCTAACCCTAACCCTAACCCTAACCCTAACCCTAACCCTAACCCTAACCCTAACCCTAACCCTAACCCTAACCCTAACCCTAACCTAACCCTAACCCTAACCCTAACCCTAACCCTAACCCTAACCCTAACCCTAACCCTAACCCTAACCCTAACCCTAACCCTAACCCTAACCCTAACCCTAACCCTAACCCTAACCCTAACCCTAACCCTAACCCTAACCCTAACCCTAACCCTAACCCTAACCCTAACCCTAACCCTAACCCTAACCCTAACCCTAACCCTAACCCTAACCCTAACCCTAACCCTAACCCTAACCCTAACCCTAACCCTAACCCTAACCCTAACCCTAACCCTAACCCTAACCCTAACCCTAACCCTAACCCTAACCCTAACCCTAACCCTAACCCTAACCCTAACCCTAACCCTAAACCCTAACCCTAACCCTAACCCTAACCCTAACCCTAACCCTAACCCTAACCCTAACCCTAACCCTAACCCTAACCCTAACCCTAACCCTAACCCTAACCCTAACCCTAACCCTAACCCTAACCCTAACCCTAACCCTAACCCTAACCTAACCCTAACCCTAACCCTAACCCTAACCCTAACCCTAACCCTAACCCTAACCCTAACCCTAACCCTAACCCTAACCCTAACCCTAACCCTAACCCCTAACCCTAACCCTAACCCTAACCTAACCCTAACCCTAACCCTAACCCTAACCCTAACCCTAACCCTAACCCTAACCCTAACCCTAACCCTAACCCTAACCCTAACCCTAACCCTAACCCTAACCCTAACCCTAACCCTAACCCTAACCCTAACCCTAACCCTAACCCTAACCCTAACCCTAACCCTAACCCTAACCTAACCCTAACCCTAACCCTAACCCTAACCCTAACCCTAACCCTAACCCTAACCCTAACCCTAACCCTAACCCTAACCCTAACCCTAACCCTAACCTAACCCTAACCCTAACCCTAACCCTAACCCTAACCCTAACCCTAACCCTAACCCTAACCCTAACCCTAACCCTAACCCTACCCTAACCCTAACCCTAACCCTAACCCTAACCCTAACCCTAACCCTAACCCTAACCCTAACCCTAACCCTAACCAACCCTAACCCTAACCCTAACCCTAACCCTAACCCTAACCCTAACCCTAACCCTAACCCTAACCCTAACCCTAACCCTAACCCTAACCCTAACCCTAACCCTAACCCTAACCCTAACCCTAACCCTAACCCTAACCCTAACCCTAACCCTAACCCTAACCCTAACCCTAACCCTAACCCTAACCTAACCCTAACCCTAACCCTAACCCTAACCCTAACCCTAACCCTAACCCTAACCCTAACCCTAACCCTAACCCTAACCCTAACCCTAACCCTAACCCTAACCCTAACCCTAACCCTAACCTAACCCTAACCCTAACCCTAACCCTAACCCTAACCCTAACCCTAACCCTAACCCTAACCCTAACCCTAACCCTAACCCTAACCCTAACCCTAACCCTAACCCTAACCCTAACCCTAACCTAACCCTAACCCTAACCCTAACCCTAACCCTAACCCTAACCCTAACCCTAACCCTAACCCTAACCCTAACCCTAACCCTAACCCTAACCCTAACCCTAACCCTAACCCTAACCCTAACCCTAACCCTAACCTAACCCTAACCCTAACCCTAACCCTAACCCTAACCCTAACCCTAACCCTAACCCTAACCCTAACCCTAACCCTAACCCTAACCCTAACCCTAACCCTAACCCTAACCCTAACCTAACCCTAACCCTAACCCTAACCCTAACCCTAACCCTAACCCT
>NW_027202382.1:49754104-50309104 GCF_024711535.1 Dipodomys merriami | reverse complement strand
GGGGCTTCAAAGAGGCCTACCTCCTGGAAAGGCTGGCACGCCCCTGTGAAAGATGTGTTTCTGGCCCTGCTTTTCTTTTCTTCACTGTATAAGAGTGCCTATTAATCTTTTACTGTTCCTGCTGCTCATTGTACTTACTCATTCTCAACGTTCCCTTATTCAAGGCTCTTTCTTAAGAGTGTTGACGACTCCAACATCTGATGAGTGTCTTAAAAATATGACTAACTCACCAGAGTTAAGTGCTACCCTGAAAGCCCCTCTTATGGAGGCTAGTAGACAAGTCATAAGTAAATATAAAAGTCTTGGGGGTTTCATGACATCACTTCAGCAGAAGGAATTGTTTGTAAGAGATTTACAAGAAGCTGTAGGCGCGGCTAGAGCAGAAAGAGTGTATGGCTACTGGGGACTTTCCTTTAATCATAAAAACATATACAATAGATTCACATAGATATCCTGTAGATAAGAAAGATGTAGAGGGATATTTAGACCAAAAGCTAAATAAGACTCCTAAAAGGTTGGTAGATAAAAGATGACAATGGCTTATCAGAGGAAAATGGGATCCTCCATTATCTAGAGGACCCCAGAGACTTCCCCTAAATCCATAGCCTTTTACAGGTGTGTATGATAAGGATGGCAATTGCTGGGAAAACTACTTAGGAGAAAGAACTTCCTGTTACTCTCTTTCATTTACTAAGAGACTTGCTAGATCTAGGCCTCCTTGGTGCTTACTATTAAAGAAGGAACAAGAAAGATCTTATGGGACAGTTAAGGCCTCTATAGAAAAAAGTAAACGATTATGTGAAAGGGTTACAGAAAAGACACTATGAGCTTAAATTTGATATATGGCCAGATTTAACTAAGTATACTGAATATCATGATTTTGGGCCACAGATTGGGAACCCTCTAAGCACAATTGCTTAGAAAATATTTAAAACGTATAAAGTACAAAACTAAACAAAAGTAACTATGAAGTACTAAAGTTCATGCCTTTCTGTTCAGCACCTTGCCCATATGCTCTGGTTAACGGTTAATTGGTGGTAAACATTGAAACCCATTGTATTTCTTAAAAATAGAGGTAAAGCCGAAAACAAGTGCCTATCATCATAGCTCGTCATCCAAAAAACAAGATCAGGTGACCAGCTGGTGACCACCCAAGAACGAAGCCCTGCAGCAAGATTGTGGAGACTTTTGCTATAAAAGCTTGTTATCCTCTGCATTAAATCGCACTCAGCATCCACTCCTCTTGTGCGTGAGTTGTCTGTTTGCCATCTCCTCATCTATTCCAGTTCCTCCACTAGGTGTCCTCCGTTGTCCCGACAGAGCCGGTCCACGGCATTGTACCCCAAAGTAACCTAATATGTACCCAAATACATGCCCTAAATTTAACACAAATCTCTACTATAACACATTTTCCAATCGTATTTACACTCTAACACATTAAAACATGCTCTAGACAATAACACATATGGTAACAACTACCCTAACATGTACTCCATAAACCCTTACATGCACCATGGATGTACCCTAACATACCATAACTCTGACCTTAATATATATGATAACATGTACACTAACAACATTCATGTACTGTAACAGTTGGGACCCTAATACATACTATAAAAGATACAGTATTTGTATATATCCTTATATATCCTTACATGTACCTCAAACATGCACTAACCCAAACATGTACCTCAACCATGACATGTAGCTTAACATGCGCCCTAATGTACTCCTACAAGTACTCTAATCCACACAGGTTCCCTTACATGCACCTAACATGTGCCATTACACATACAATAACCTTAACAAAACATGCTTAAGGTGGATCCAAGATTCCAAAAGGAGATAAACAGCACTCAATCCCCACCCATATCCTCAAATGTGTATGCAATCGCAGTTGTGTGAACAGAGTGAAAGCACAGCTGACTGCTCATTCCAGGCTCCAGGATCCCCCAAAGTTAGGCACAGCGGGGCTCACCACATCAATGATGGTAAAGGAAGGACTCTAAGCAAAACAACCCCACAACTGCTGAACTGGCTAGACACACACCGTACAACCATACAGGTTTGGAATCGTGAATACTAACACATATTTCAAATGTGCCTTGACTCTTAACTCAAAATCCTAAGAGATATCCTAACGTGTGCTCATCCTAACACATACCTTAACACTAACATGCACCCAAACCCTAATAAGTACCCTATCACATACTCGAAACCATACAGGTATCAATTCATGAACACTCACATGTAACTCAACATTGCCCTAACTCAAACCCTAATCAAAAACCTACGAGATACCCTAACATGTGTGATAATCTAAAACATAACCTAACATGTGCCCTAACATGTGCTCTAACCCTACCTCACGCCATAATCCAATCCTAATGTACATACCCTACCACAAACCCTACCACATACTCTAACATGTAGCCTGACAATTGTATACCATAAACCTCATACCCTGAACACATACTCTAAAAATTAAGAATTATCCTAACACGTACCACCCCAACATGTACTCTAAACTCGCAAGTATCCTTACATGTTTCCTAACATATGCCCTAATATAAATACACTCACATGTACTCTTACCATACATATACCTTAATATATCCTAACAGGTGCGCTAACCTTAACCAAAGCCATAATCCTAACCCATACTCTACCATGGGTCTTAACTCTATCATATGATCTAATGTGTACCCAAACACATACTCAAACCATTAACACATAGCCTAACAAGAACACTAACATGTACTCTTAAACATACACGTACCCTAATATGAACCACAGCATGTACTCTAAACACTAATGCACCCTAGCAAGTACCCTAACAAGTACTCTAAACCATACAGGTATCCTTACATGTACCCCCAACTAAACCCATGTCACAACCTAATACATGCCTACCCTAACGCATATTCTAACATGCACTCTAACACATTACCATGTACCATAACAAGTACCTTCATATATACTCTAAGCAGGTACATTACCCTAACATGTACCCTAAGCGAAAGCCTAACCATGTATCCAAACCATAACATGTATCCTAAGATGTACCCTAACACTACCATGTGCTCCAAACTTTACATGCACCCTAACAAGTACCCAAACTATCTACGCATAAATTAACACATACTCTAACCCTAATCTAAACCCTAATAAATACCCTAACACATATCCTAACCACAACACAAATCTTCTTTTGTGGGTCATGGGGCTTGAACTCTGGGCTTGGGCGCTGTCCCTCAGCTCTTCAGCTCAAGGCGAGCACTCTACCACTTGAGCTACAGCGCCACTTCCGGTTTTCTAGTGGTTTATTGGAGATAGGAGTCTCATGGTCTTTCCTGCCCGGGCTGGCTTTGAACCGCGATTCTCAGATCTCAGCCTCCTGAGTAGCTAGGATTACAGGCGTGAGCCACTGGCGCCCGGCAACACAACACAAATCTTAACCACTACCATACTCTAAACCTGACATGCATCCTAACAAGCACATTGTATGTAATGAACAATACCATTACACGTAGCTTAACCCTAACCTGTGCCCTCACACAAGCCCTAACCCTAACAAATAACCTAACAAATATCCTCGCTATTAACACATATCCTAACACACACTCTAACATGTACAGTGACAAGTACCTAAACACACACTCTAAACCTTGCAAGCATTCTAACATGCCCCTTAACATACTCCAATGCATATCCTAACACATGCCCTAACCTTAACTCAAATCCTAAACCTAACATATTCTATAACACATACTCTAACATGTACTCTAAATCCTAACATGTTAGGTAAAAAGTATGCTAACACATACTCTAAACCATATGGGTACCCTTACATGCATCCTAACATGTACCCTGACACATAACCTAACTCTAACACATACTGTAACCACTGATATGTACAATAACAAGTACTTTAACACATAGGCTAAACCATACAGGTATTTGACATATGCCCCAAACAAACACCAACACATTAAATAACACTGTAACTCTAACATGAACCCTAACGGGTACCCCAACATACACTCTGAGCCATACTTGCACTCTAAAAAGCCCACACCCTAACACACCCAAAGCCACTCACCAATCTTTAGCCCTAAACTGTTCAATAACTCAAATTCATACGAAACCATGTAACATGATCAGCAATCATAACCACTACCAAAACCTAACACAGTACTTAACTGTAACTCTTACCCCTTTCCTAACAGGTCCCCTAACCATTACCTGTTCCATAATCCACTTCATAAAAAGTCCATAACCCTAACCCATCCCACAAAGTTCTTCCTCATTCATTACATAACCCTGAACATTTCCTAAACACTTATCCTAACACTTCCCCTAACAGAGTCCCCAACCTCTCCCCCTTTGTCTACCATGTTCTCTATTCACTTCCCTAACCCTCAACTTGACATTGCATAACCCAAGTGTTAAATAACCCTTTCTGTAACTCCTAACTTCACTAGATCCCTAATCCTAAAACATTCACTAAACATAATCCACTGTCTTTCTGTAACACTGACCCTAAGCATAACTTTTTCCCTATTCTAACCAGTTTATGAACCATAACTAAAAACTTAACCTCCACCCCGAGTAGCCTAAACAACACCCAACCTTAACCCTACCTGTACCATCAACAACCCTACACTTGAACTCTAACCTCAATCACACCAACACTAAAAACAGTAGGCCTAACAACCCTAATCACTAACTCCACCCCTGACCACTAACAACCCTATTCCTTTACCCTATTTCTCAAAAACCCTAGTCCTTAAGTCTATTCCTCCCCTAGCTCAGGGGGATGGATTAGGGCTGCTGAATGTATTAGGTACACAGTTACTCTATGGATCTGAGTTAACAAATGGCTTCGGGTTAGGACTAAGATTGGTGTTAAGGGTACAGGTGCCCTAAGCAAAACTTGACTCTACCATTAACATCAACAACCCTATACCTAAACCCAAACCCAAACCAGACCAACACTAACAACAGTAGCCCTAGTAACACTAGCCCCTACTGTCACCACCCCAGACTCCTGGAAACCAAAATCTTAACCTAAATCCCAACCCTACCCACACCCTGGTACTTACCAGACTTACCTGCATCATTGGAGGTAGAGGGCCTTCTTTCATCAAACCTGCTTAAGCTGGGTCCAATTTCCACAGAGATACATAGCATACAATACCCACCCATATCCTCACATGTGCATGCATGACAGGTGTGTAAACAGAGTGAAAGCACAGCTGACTGCTCATTCCAGTCTCTAGTCTCCCTCAAAGTTAGGCATAGCAGGGCCCATACCACTGAGCAGGGAAGGGCAAGGACTCTGAGCAAACGAACCCTACAACTGCTGAGGCCATGGGAGTGGCCTAACATACACTCTAAACCATACAGGTTTGGAATCCTGAACAGTAACATGTGCCTCAAACATGCCTTAACTCTAACCCAAATCATAACCCTAAGAGATACCATAACATGTGTGCTAACCCTTACACATACCTTAATCCTAACATGTACTAGAACCCTAACACATACCTGAACATATACTGTAACCCACACAAGTATCCCTACATGTACCCCAAATGCACTCTAACATGTACCCCAAATGCACTCTAACCCTAACACATACCTTAACCCTAACACATACTCTAACCCTAACTTGAACCCTAATCACTAACACATACAAGAACAATTACCCTAACTCTCAACCTTACAGGCACCTTTACCCAAACATCTACTTAAACATAAAACAGCAATGTACCATAAACCTTATTCTTATCATAATATACACCATAATATATACTCTAAACCTGTAGGTACTCTATCATAGACCCTGCCGTGTACCACAAGCATACACTAATGTATGCCCCAACCGTAACATAAACCTTAGCAGATACCCTAACATATACTCTAACCATAGCACACATTCTAATCACTATCACATACTCTAAATCCTACACCCATAACAAGTACCGTACACTTATACCAACACACATCCTAACATGTTGCCTAACCCAAACCGAAAATGTAACCCTAACATGTACCCTAAATCTAACACATGCCCTAACAAGTACTCTAACATGTACTTCAAGTCATGCATGTATTATATGTACAATAACATGTGTACCACAAATGCCCTAAAATGATTCCTAACATGTACTCAAAACACTAACTCATATCCTAACAAGTACCTGAGCACATACTGTAAACCATACAAGTACCCTTACAAACACTGTAACATGTACCCCAAAGTAATATAAATCCTAATATGTTTCTTAACTTTAACACATATCTTAACCCTATCAGATTCTCCAATCGCATTTTCACTCTAACACACTAAAAATGCTCCAGACACTAACACACATGGTAACAAGTACCTTAACACATACTCTATAACCCACACAGGTAACCCTTACATGTACCCTGAATGTACACTAACATACTCTAACCAAAACAAAAACCCTGACCTTAACAGATACAATAACATGTACCCTAACCATCTACACATACTGTCAAAAGTACCCTAATACATACTCTAAAATGTATAAGTACCCATACATATACCCTTACATGTACCTCACATATGTACTAACCCCAAGCTGTACCTTAATCCTAACATGTACTTTAACATGCACCCTAATATACCCTAACACTACTCTAATCCACACAGGTATCCTTATATACACCTAACATGTACTCTACCACATAGCCTAATGTGTGCCCAAACCCTAACAATTCCCCTATGAAGTATGCTTACCCATACCATAACTTGTGCCCTAACACATACCTAACAGGTTCCCTAACCCTAATACATACTTTTAACACTAACAAATTCCCTATCAAGTACCCTAACCATTACACATACCCTAACATATGCCCTAACACATACCATCACCCAAACAAAACCTGTTTAACGTGGGCCAAAGTTTCCAGAGAAACAAAGCATGCAATCCCCAACCATATCCTCACAGGGAAGGTGTGTCAACAGAGAGAAAACACAGATGACCATTCATTCTAATCTCCTGTCTCACCCAAAGTTAGGCCAAGCAGGACCCACGCCTTAAAGCATAACAGGGCAAGGACTGAGTAAAACCCCACGACTGCTGAAGGCCATTGGACTGACTGGACACACACTGTAAATCTACAGGTCTGGAATCATGAACACCAACAAGTACTTCAAAAATGCCCTAACTCTAACCCAAATCATAACCCTAAAAGATACCCTAACATGTGTGCCAATCTAACACATATCTTAACAGTAACATACGCCCTAACATGTACTCAAACCCTAACAACTACCTGAACATGTACTGTAAACCACACAAGTATCCTTACATGCACACTAACATGTACCCCTAAATGTACTCTACCATATACTCTAATACGTACTCTAACAGACAGCTTAAACCTAAAACATACCCTAATGTGTACTTTACCACAGAACCCTAACATCTATCCTAGCAAATACCATAATCACTAAGACATACAGTAACAATTACCCTACCACATGCTCTAAACCATACAGGTACCCTTACATGCACCTTAATATGTACCACCAATGTACCTTAATACATACCCTAACACACACCCTCATCCAAAGCCTAACATACATACCCTACCACAAACCTTACCACATACTCTAACACATAACCTAATAAGTACCATAACCCTAATACATACCCTAAACATGTACTCTAAACATTAACAATTATCCCAACTGGTACCCCAACATGAACTGTAACTCTTCAAGGATCCTTACATAGCTCCTAACTTGTGCCCTAATAGAAGTCACTAACATGTATTCTTATCATACATATACCTTAATATACCCTAACAGGTGTGATAACCTTAACCAAAACAATAACTCTAACCCACACCTTACCATGTGCCTTAACTCTACCATACAGTCTAACCTGTACCCAAACACATACTCAAAGTATTAACAGCCTAACAAGAACACTAACAGGTACTCTTAAACATACATGTACCCTAATATGAACCCTAGCATGTACTCTAAACACTAATGCACCCTAGCAAGTACCCTAACAAGTACTCTAAACCATGCAGGTACTCTTAGATGTACCCCAAATAAACCCTAATACATGCCTACCCTAATGCATATCCTAACATGTTCTAAATACTACCATATACCATAGCAAGTACCCTCATATATACGCTGAACAGGCACATTACCCTAACATATACCCTAAGCCAAAGCCTAACCATATACCCAAACCATAATGTGTGTTCTAAGATGTACCATAACACTACCATGTGCTCCAAACTTTATATGCACCCTAACAAGTACCCAAACATATACATTAACATATACTCTAACCCTAAGGCAAACTCTAACAAATATCCTAAGACATATCCTAACCACAACACATATCTTGACCACTACCACATACTGTACCTCACATGCACCCTAACAAGCACCTCATATTTACAGAACCATACCAAACACACAGCTTAATCCTAAACTGTACCCTCATACGTGCCCTAACCCTAACATGTAACTTAACCCTACCACATAGCCTTACTCTTCACATACATCCTAACACGTACCTTAACCACCAACATGTATATCAACAAGTACCTGAACAAGTACTCTAAACCTAACATGCACTCTAACGTGTCCCCTAATGTACCCCAATGCATATCCGAACACGTGCCCTAACCTTAACTCAAATCCTAACATATTCTCTAACACGTATCCTAACACATATCCTTACATGTACTCTAAATCCTAACATATAAGGTAAAAAGTATGCTAACACAACCTCCAAACCATACAGGTACTCTTACGTGCACCCTAACACATACCATAACACATTCATGCTCTAACCCTAACATGTACTCTAACCACTAACATGTATGATAACAAGTACTCTAACATACTCAGTACCCTAACATGAACCCTAAATATACCCATAACATCAAAAACCCTACAATGGAAATCTAACCTCAATCATACCAACCTTAAAAACAGTAGCCCTAACAACCCTAAACATTAACATCACCCCTGACCACTGACAATCCTATTCCTTTACCCTATTTCTCAACAACCCAAGTGCTTAACCCTATTCCTGCTCTAGCTCTGGGGGATGGGTTAGGGCTGCTGAATGTATTAGGTACACCATTATTGTATGCATTTGAGTTGGCAAATGGCTTCGGGTTAGGCCTAAGATTGGTGAGTGGCTTAGTGTATATGTTAAGGGTACAGGTACCCTAAGCAAAACTTGAACCTATCATTAACATAAACAACTCTATACTTGAACCCAAACCCAAACCAAACCAATCCTAACAACAGTAGCCCTAGTAACACTAGCCCCTATTGTCACCACCCCAGACTCCTGGCAACCCAAGTTTCTTAACCTAATCCCAACCCCACCTACACCCTGGTACTTACCAGACTTACCTGCATCATTGGAGCTAGATGGCCTTCTTTTATCAAACCTGCTTAAGCTGGGTCCAATTTTCACACAGAGATATATAGCACTCAATCCCCACCCATACCCTCACATGTGTATGAATGACAGGTGTGTGAACAGAGTGAAAGCACAGCTTACTGCTCATTCCAGTCTCCAGTCTCCCCCAAAGTTAGGCATAGCAGGGCCCACACCATCGAGCAGGGTAGGGCAAGGACTCTGAGCAAACCAATCCCACAACTGCTGAGGCCATGGGAGTGGCCTAACATACACTCTAAACCATACAGGTTTGGAATCCTGAACACTAACATGTGCCTCAAACATGCCCTAACTCTAACCCCAATCATAGCCCTAAGAAATACCCTAACATGTGTGCTAACCCTTACACGTACCTGAACCCTAACATGTACCCAAACCCTAACACATACCTGAACACGTGCAGTAAACCACACATGTACCCTAAGATGTACCCCGCCAATATACTCTAAGGTTCCCTAACACATAACTTAACCCTAACATGTATCCTAACACATACTCTAACCCTAACATGTACCCTAATTACTAACGTACAGTAACAATTACCCTAATGCAGTCTAAACCATACATGCACCCTTACATACACCCGAACAACAATGTGTCTTAGCAATACCCTAACATGTGCTCTTAATATATACCATAATCCTACCAAACATACGTAAAACCTAAACCATGACATACCTAAACCCTAACACATACCCGACCTCTAACACAACCTTGCTACATACTAAAATCTTACCCTTACCCTAACACGTATTATAACATATACTCAAGATACTAACATGTATAGTAACAATTACTCTTACGTGAACTTTGAACAAAACAGGTACTCTTACATGTACCCTAGCATGTACCCCAAACACTCTAATGTATACCCTAAAATAGAAATTAAAAGGTACTCTGACGTGTAACCTAAACATGACATGTACCTTAACCACTGTCACGTACTGTAAACCTTACATATACCCAAAGAAGTACCCTAAACTTATGCCAACATATATCCTAACATGTCGCCTAACTCAAACCATAACTGTAACCCCAACACATACTCAAACATGAACTCAAACACACACTCTAAACATGTGCACATATCTTACAACGTAATCTCATGTGTACTTCAAACACGTGCACAACACATACCATTTCCTAACATATACTCCAAATGATAACTCATATCCTAACAAGCACCCTAACACTTATTCAAAACCATGCAAGTACTCTTAAACTCACTCAAATGTGTGCCCCAAAGTAACCTAATATATACCCTAATATGTGCCCTAACTTTACCAAGTATTCTAACTCTAACAGATTTCCCAATAGTACTCTAACACATTAAACATACTCTAGACACTAATATAAATGGTAACAAGTGCCCTAACATGTACTCTATAAAGCCTACAGGTAACCTTACGTGTACCCTGAAATCACCTAATATACTCTAACCCTGACCCTTACATGTATTCTATCAAGTACCTTGACATGTACTGTAAAATATACAAGTATCCATACATGTACCCTAACATGACTCAAACATAAGCTAGCATGTACCCTAACATGTACCCTAACATACCCTAATAGGTACTGTAAACCACACAATTATCTTTCTATGCACCCTAACATGTATCCCCAATGTTCCATAACACAGCCTAACATGTGCCCTAACCCTAAAAAGATCCCCTAACACATACCATAGTATCTGCCCTAAGACACACTCTAACAAGTGCCCTAACATGTACCGTAACCCTAACAAATCCCCTATCAAGTACCCTGATTCTAAAACATACCCTAACATGGACCCAAACATATACCCTAACTCACACCTTTACACAAAAACTAACTCAAACCTTAATACCCTTACAAATACTCTAATCCTAATATGTATATTAATATGTGTCCCAACCACTAACACACACAGTAACAAGTACCCTAACACAGACAGGTACTCTTACAAGCACCTTAACATGTACCCCAAATGTACCCTAACACTAACCCTAAGCAATACCCTAACACACGTCGTAAACCTAACACAATATTGACATGTACCCTGAAACATAGCCTGCATAGTTCCCTAACATGTGCTCTTAAGCCTAGGTACCCTTACGAGCACCGTAACATGTACTCAAAATGTAACCCAACACATACCTAACACGTGCCCAAAAAATAACCCAAACCATAACCTTAACCAATACCCTAACATATGTCCTAATGCATGTCTTAACCCAAACACATACTCTAACACATATCCTAATAAATACCCTAACCACTAATACATGGGCTAAACCATACAGGTAACCTGACACATGACCTAGTGCTGGCTCTAGTCCTAACATGTACCTTGACCCTAACATGTACCCTAAAATGTTCCCTAACATATACCCCATCATACACCTTAACTCTGGCCCATACTCATACCCTAACACATACCCTAACCTAAATCCACACACAAACATGTACCCTAACACCTTATGTACCTTAAAGTGTGCCTCAACCCTAAAATGTATGGTAAACATTAACATATATCCTAACAAGTACCCTAACACATACTCCAAGTGATCCTTACATGCACCCTAACATGTACCCTTACACATACCTAACCCTAACACATAGCTTAAACTTAACAATCCCAAACACTTACCATAACTGTACCATGTACCCTAATGTATACCCTAACCACTAATATGTACAGAATCAAGTACCCTAACATGTATTTTAAACCATAAAGGTTTATGTACACCCTAACATGTACCCCAAACCTACCCCAAATGTGTGCCCTAACATGTACCCTAATGTACCTTAAACCCAAACACTATCTTAACATGTTCCCTAACATGTACCCCACCATACACCCTAACTCTGAACCCATACTCACATCTTAACATGTGCCTTAGCCCACACTCATACTCATACCCTAAGACATACCCTAAGCCACTCAGCAATCTTATGCCTCACCCTAAACCAGCTGCTAACCCAAATCCATAACTGTATGACTAACACTTTCTACAACTCCCCAAACCTACATTAACCGTTTACTAACTAATTACCTAATCCTCAATTGTTCCATACCCACTCTGAAGACCACTCCATAACATATCCATCATCCTAACCCATCCCACAAAGTTCTTCCTTGCACATTCCCAAACTAACTCTAAACCTAACTTTAACATGTATTTTAACCTAACAGATTTCACAATAGCACTCTAATACATTACACATACTCTAGACACTAACACATATGGTTAAAAATAGCCTAACACATATGTTATAAACCATACACGTAACCTTACATGTACCCTGAATGTATACCCTACCATACTCTAACCCTGACCTTAACATATACCCTAACATGTACTCTAACAAGCACCCTGACACATACTCTAAGAAACTGTAACCCTAACACACATCCAAACATGTACTCTAATACAAGCTCTAAACACTTACATATATCCTACAAGTACTCTAACATGTACTTCAAGTATTACATGTACCCTAAAGTGTATACAAAACAAGTAACCTTACATATATCCCAAATGTATAAGTACCCAAACATTTACTCTATAAACCTAACCTTAGCCTTACCCATTCCATAATCCAAATGCTAATCCCTTCCATAACTCCTAACTTAACCAGATCCCTAACCCATTCTCTAACCAATCCATTATAATACAGTAACATTGACCCTAACACTAACTTAGCTCTTCATAAAAACCTGCTCGGTTTGGCTAATTGAAAACCCAGCACCTGATCTAACCTATTTCTGATCCATAACAAAAAATTTAATTCTAACTTCCACTCTGAGTAGCCCTATAACACCCAAACTTAACCCTGCCCTTAGCATCAACAACACTATACCTACAACCAATTCCTCAACAATTCTTTCATAACCTTATGCGTCTCATAGCTTTGGGAAGTTGGTCAAAGCTCCTGAATGTGTTAGGTACACACCTAGTGAATGGATCTGAGTTAGCTCCCAGCTCAGGACAGAGGGCAGGGTTGGGGCCTACAGTCATCAAAGTTGTTCTGACAAGTAACAACTTACCAAGCAGGAAGGATAGGCCTCCCTTCCTCAAAAATGCCTTCACCCCTTCTCCAGGTACCATAAGCACAGATGAAAGCATGGTAGAGATGAGGATGGAAGCCTAAGTTGGGACTCAGTCTGCCAAAGCATACATTGAGTTGTAGAGCAAGATTCTACATGCATAATTCAAAGTGTGTGAACTCTCCCCAGCTTCTCCTGACACTCAGTACATTTTCTCCTCAAAGTGCCTACAGGCAGAGGCAGGCAACCGGCAACAAAGGCTAGGCATCCAGGAGCCCTGTCACAGACAAGGGGGACCTGGTATGTCTGACAAGGAAAAGAAAAAGGCTAGGTTATGCCTTCTGCTTCCCTCAAAATATCCTTATCAGAATATTGACATGATTTCAGTCTACAGAAACTGATTGGCTTCTAAAGCATAAAATGGAGAGCTTAGTGTTGAGGTGTTGCCCTAGCCTGTGAAGAGCCCTGAACATAGTATCACCAGAATTCAACAAAGCAAATTAAAATACCTTGGAATGCCTGACAAAATGTCTGTAATGTGTATGTAATGAAAACATAAACATGTGTCACACATCCTCTCACCCCCTAACCACCATACCTTGTGCAGGACATAGCTGAAAGCTCAGTAAAGACTTGGTGCCATGGATACAGGGCTGGGATGAGCCTAATGTGGTCAAATTTGTTCTGACAGGTATCAACTTACCAAGCAGGAAAGGAGAGGCTTCACCTCCTTCTCCAGGCCCAAATGTAGACATGAAAGTATAGATGAAAACTTGATGCAGACTCAGAGAAACACCAGCGGCGAGAGCAAGTTCTGATGGGATCCGATTCGTCCAGACCATCCCACATTTGTCTATACAGCATAAACCTATATTCGCGATTCCAAGCTTCCAGGCTCTCCCCATTTTATCCTGACACTCTGCGTGTTTTCTTCTCAAAATGCCTATAGTCAGAGGAAGACAACATGCATCAAAGGCTGGAAATCATGGAAAACAAAGGCTAGAGAGAAAGAACCAGGGCCAAGAGCTGAGCACTATTGAAACACCTTTATGTAACGTGTAAAAGAGGGCTGGGAACATGGCTTAGTGGCAGAGTGCTTGCCTAGCATGCATGAAGCCCTGGGTTCAAATCCTAAATACCACATACACAGAAAAATCTGCTAGTGGTGCTGTGGCTCAAGTGGTAGAGTGCTAGCCCTGAGTGAAAGAGCTCAGGGACATTGCCCAGGCCCTGAGTTCAAGCCCAGGACAGGCCAAAAAAATGTATTAAATACTTATGTTATGAAAAGAAAAATCTCTTTGTGCTGGTCCTAGGGCTTGAACTAGGGGCCTTGGTGCTCTCTCTGAGTTGTTTTTGTTCAGTGCCAGTGCTGTACACTTGAGCCACAGCTCCACTTCTAGATGAGCCAGAATAGGAATTGGACATCCTTTAGAGCAGGCCTAGTCAGAGCTGGACAAAACTGGAGCTGTTACCAACAAGGGAAAGGCCCGGACATGGAGAAAGCCCAAACCAGGAGCTCAGGGAAGGCCCAGACCCAGGGAAGGACGAGACCCAAGGAAGGCCTGGACCCAGGGAAGGCCTGGAGGAAGAACAGGAAGGGATGGACTCAGGGAAGGCCCAGATTCAAGGAAGAATGGCACTCAGGGAGGCCTGGACCCAGGGAAGCCCTGGACTCGGATATGTGGACTTGCTGCAGCACAGACCCTGAACTGTCAGCACAGACCCTGAACTGTCAGCACGGATGTGCAGCCTGCTACAGAGGCCTGGTATGGGGCCTTCCTGGTGTGGGGCCTGCCTGGTGTGGGGGCTGGTATGGGGCCTGGCGTGAGGCCTGGCATGGGGCCTGGTATGGGACCTGGTATGGGGCCTGCATGCTGTGGGGCCTGCCTGGTGTGGGGCCTGGTGTAGGGCCTGGTGTGGGATCTGCCTGGTGTGGGGCCTGGTATGGGGCCTGCCTGGTATGGGGCCTGGAGTGGGCCCTGGTGTGAGGCCTGACGTGGGGCCTAGTGTGTGACCTGGAGTGGGGCATGGTGTGGGGCCTGCTTGGTGTGGGGCCTGGTGAGACCTGCCTGGTATGAGGCCTGGTGTAGGGCCTGCCTAGAATGAGGCCTGCCTGGTGTGGGGCCTGCTTGGTAAGTGGGGCCTGGTTTGGGGCCTGGTGTGGAACCTGCTGGGTCTGGGGTGTGCCTGGTGTGGGGCCTGCCTGCCGTGGGGCCTGGCTTCATCGAAGTCACCTCAGGAAGGACACAAAGGGAGAGGGAGGCCGCACTGCTCCCCCTGTACCCCACCAGCACCACCCCAGGCCCGTCCGCACCTGGCCGGAGGCCGCTCGTCCTCCCTGAGCTCAGCTCCGCTCGTCCTCCCTGAGCTCAGCTCGGCTCGTCCTCCGCACCCGCCTCAGGGTCCGCTCAGCTCCGCTCGTCCTCCGCAGCCGCCTCACGGTCCGCTCAGCTCCGCTCGTCCCCCGCAGCCGCCTCACGGTCCGCTCAGCTCCGCTCGTTCCCCGCAGCCGCCTCACGGTCCGCTCAGCTCCGCTCGTCCTCCGCAGCCGCCTCACGGTCCGCTCAGGCCCGGCGTCCCGCCTTCTCCACAGACAAGCTGACCGCGCAGAGCCCGCGTCCTCCAGGCGCTTCCCCCGGAGAAGCCGCCTGCGCCTGACAGGACCGGGTGGGAAGCCCAGCCCGCCACAAGCCCACAGTGCGCCCGCCCAGCTCCGCAGGCCCGCACGCCACCGCGCGCTCAGAGGAAGGAGCTGCCGCCCGCGGGTCTGCCGCCTCAGACAGAACCGGCCCAAACCGGTCCAGCCCTCCGGCGCGCCCCCGCCCCCTCACTTCCCCTCTCCTGCCCCGCCCCTCACGCGCTCTGCCCCACAAGCCCCGCCCATACCTGCTCATTCCCAATCTAGTTCCGCCCTTCCCGTGCTCTGTCCCCGGAAGCCCCGCCCCTGGACCGCTCACTTCCTCTCTCTAGCCCCGCCCCTCCCCGCTCTCCCGCACAAGCCCCACCCAGGGCTGGGCTCACCTCGGGCGGCTCCCTTCCAGGCTGGGATGGCGGTGGGCACGAAGCCTATGGGCCTGGAACCAGCCTCTGTGTCAGCACAGCCTGGGGCTCCGGGGGAGGGTCGGGGTCACCAGCATGGAGTCCGGCCCATGTCTGCAGGTCGGGAACCCCGCAGTAGCCCTGCAGTAGCTTCCCGGCCCCGCCCTGCTCGGCTGCGCCACGCTCCCCACAGGCCCCGCCCTGGTCCCCCAGCAGAATCCCGTAGGCCCCGCCCCACTCCCGGCCCCGCCCCGCTCCCGCCACGCCCTGCTTCCAGCCCCGCCCCACTCCCGGCCCCGCCCCACTCCTGGCCCCGCCCTGCTCCCGGCCCCGCCCCGCCCACTCCTGGCCCCGCCCCGCTCCCGGCCCCGCCCCGCTCCGGGCCCCGCCCTGCTCCCCCCCTCCCTGCCCCGCCCCGCTCCCGGCTCCGCCCTGCTCCCCCCCTCCCTGCCCCGCCCCACCCCGCTCCTGCACAGCCCCAGCACATACTTTTCCCTTAAAACCCTAAACTGTAACACACACCCTGATAAGTACCCTAAAAATACAGTAAACAGCGTCACATTCTATGAAGTACCCTAACAAGCACTGTAAACCAGACATGTACATCTACACACACCCATCATCTACCTCAAATTCACCTAACACACACCCTAACCCTTGCCATTCACCCAAACCATAACCCTAACACACACCATAGCATACGCCTTCACTCGAACCCTAACCCTGACATACACCATGAACTTCATCCCAACTCAAACACATGCCATAGCATATGCACTCTCACGCATGCAGGTACTCTTATATGTAAACTGGTATGTACCCTAAACATACCCTAATACATACCTTAACCCTAAGCCAGACCCTAACAAATAGTCTAACATGTCCCCTACTGGTTCACACAGACCCTAACCATTATCATGTACTCTAAAGCTTACATATACCCTAACAAGTACCCTAAACTTATCCCAACATATTTCCTAACATGTTGCCTAACCCAAACCATAACTGTAACCTTAACACATACCCAAATACGTACTCTAACACACACTCTAAACATTTACATGTATCCTAACAAGTACTCTAACATGTACTTCAAGTCATATGTGTACCCTAACATGTGCACAAAACAGCCTGTTTGCTAACACGTACTCCAAACACTAACTCATACCCTGACAAGGATTCTAACACTTATTCAAAACCATGCAAATACCCTGAAACACACTCAAACATGTACCCGAAAGTAACTCAATGTACACCCTAATATGTGCCCTGACTTGAACATGTATTTTAACTCTAACAGATTTCCCAATAGTACTCTAACACATTGAAGATACTCTAGACACACATATGATAACAAATACCCTAACACATACTCTATAAAGCATACAGGTAACCGTACATGTACCCTGAATGTACCCTAACATACTCTAACTCTGACCTTTACCTATACCCCATGTACCCTGACACATACTCTAAAAAATACAAATGCCCATACATGTACCCTAACATGCGATTCAAACATACCCTAACATGTACCTTAACCCTAGCATGTACCCTAACATGCACCCTAACATCCCCTAACAAGTACTGTAAACCACACAAGTACCCTTACATGCACCCTAACATGTACCTTCAATGTTCCCTAATAGATAGCCTAACATGTGCCATAGCCTTAACATGTACTTTCACCCTAACGAGTCCCCTGTGAAGTATGTGAACTCTAACACATGCCATAATATGTGCCCTAACACACACTCTAACATGTCCCCAACACGTACCATAACCCTAACAAATCTATCGAATACCCTGACTGTAATACATACCCTAACATGGACCCAAACACAGAGCTTAATGTGTGCCGTTACTTTAACATGTATGTTACACCTGACAGATTCCCAACATCCTGCAATGCACTGAACATGCTCTGGACACGAATCCATGTGGTAGCAAATACCCATCTACTATATCCACGGTACGTGCACCCTGAATGTACCCGACAAACTGTAACTTAACATGTGCCCTAAACGTAGCACAGCCTAATAAATACTCTATCTTCTAATACATTGTCTAACCACACAGGTAACCTTAGTGTACCCCAAATGTGTAACCTGACGCATGCCCTAGTGCTGGCCCTAGTCCACACAGGTAACCTTAGTGTACCCCAAATGTGTAACCTGACGCATGCCCTAGTGCTGGCCCTAGTCCACACAGGTAACCTTAGTGTACCCCAAATGTGTAACCTGACGCATGCCCTAGTGCTGGCCCTAGTCCACACAGGTAACCTTAGTGTACCCCAAATGTGTAACCTGACGCATGCCCTAGTGCTGGCCCTAGTCCACACAGGTAACCTTAGTGTACCCCAAATGTGTAACCTGACGCATGCCCTAGTGCTGGCCCTAGTCCTGACACAGACCTGAACCCTAACATGTTCCCTAACATGTACCCCATCACACACCCGGACTCTGGCCCAGACTCTCACCCTACATGTACCCTGACCGACATCCACAAGCCAGCATGGGCCCTAACTCTACACCCTATGAACCTAAAAATGTACCTCAGCCCTGAAAGGTATGGTGAACATTAACATGTCGCCTCACCAGTGCCCTAAGGAGCACGCTAAGGGAGCCTTACATGCACCTGACATGTGCCCAAAATGCACCTGGCTCCTGTGCTCCGCCCCTCCACAAGCCCCGCCCCTGGGCCGCTCACTTCCAAGCTCTCGCCCCGCCCCTCCAGTGCTCCGCCCCTCCACAAGCCCCGCCCCCTGGGCCACTCACTTCTGAGCTCTTGCCCACCTCTCTCATGCTCTGCTCCGCCCACAAAACCTGAGGGTGCAGTGAGCACTGATTCTGGACAGAGGGCACTCGAGGTGTGCACCCTGTGCTCCTCTTCTCCAGGCCAGGGGAGCAGTGATCAGTGATTCCCACCAGATGGTGCTCTAGGTGTGCATACTGTGCTCCTCAGGACCCCAGGTCCTCCCACAAGCCCCACCCCTGCACTGCTCACTTCCTCGCTCTTGCTCCACCCCTAACACTGTACTCCATCAGCCCCCGCCCCTGCACCTCCCACTTCCTTGCTCGGCACCACCACCAAAACCAGAGGGTGCAGTGAGCACTGATTCCCACCAGAGGGTGCTCTAGGGTTGCGCACTGTCCTCCTCTCCTCAGGACCTGGGGTGCAGTGATGGCAGATTCCCACCAGAGGGCATGCTAGACAGGTAAGCAACTTGCTCCTCTCCTCAGGACCAGGGAGTGCAATGAGAGCTGTTTCCCACCAGAGGGTGCTCTAGCTGTGTGCACTGTCCTCTTCTCAGGTCCAGGGGTTGTAGTGACCACTGATTCCCACCAGATGGTGCTCTAGGTGTGTGCACTGTCTTCTTCTCAGATCCAGTGGTTGCAGTGGCCAATGATTCCCACCAGATGGTGCTCTAGCTGAGTGCACTGTCCTCTTCTTCTCAGGATGCAGTGACCACTGTTTCTCACCAGCTGGTGCTCTAGCTGTACACATGATCCTCCTCGTCTCGGGACCAGAGAGGTGCAGGAACCACAGTTTCCCACCAGATGGTGATCCAGGGGTGTGCACTGTCCTCAGGACCCTTGACCTCCCACAAGCTCTGCCCCTGGACCACTCACTTCTGCTACCTTGCCTAACCCCTCCTGTGCTCTGCTCTTCCACAAGTCCCACCCATGGACCGCTCACTTCCTGCTCTAGCCCCACCCATGCAAGGCTCCACTCCTCCTACTAGCCTGTAGCTGCAACTACTTCTTCTGCCCAGAACACAGTAAAACGTGAAGCCCTGATGGAGTGTCCCAAGACTCAGTGCCAGAGAAAGACTAGCCGCTGGAGCAACTGCAATGGACATTCGTGGGTATACCACAGGGCCTACAGCACGGCATTGTGGGAAATGGGCTCTCTGGTGCCGCCCTGTGGACATATACGGGCATAGCACTGGGCTGTGAGCACGGCATTGTGGGAAGTGAGCTCTCTGGTGCCACCCTGAGGGTGGATGAGGGCATAGCACCTGGCCACCAGCTGGGAATTGTGGGAAATGACCTCTCTGATGCCATCACGTGCAGATGTGTGGGCATACCACGCAACAGGTAGCATGGCACTGTGGGAAGTGACCTCTGTGCTGACACCCTGTGGAGATTTGCAGGCATAGCAACCGGCCACCCTCTGCAAATTGTGGGAAGTGAGCCTGCTGGCAACAACTCATGCAAACGTGCAGCACAATCCCCTGGGTTGTGGGAGATGACCTCTCTGTTGATACCCTGTGGACATGTGTGAGAATAACACCTTGCTGAGAGCACAGCATGGTGGGAAATGAGCTCTCCCGTGCCACTCTGTGGAGATTGACAGGCATAGCAGCTAGCCAACAGCTGGGCACTGTGGGAAGTGAGCACTGGGTGGCCGCCCCATGGAGATGTGTGGGAAAAACACCGGGACGACAGCACAGCATTGTGGGAAATGAGCTCCCGGGTGTCACACCAGGGGATTAGCAAGCAAAGCAACTGGCCACCCATTAGGCATTATGAGAACTGAGCTCTCTGGCACCACCGCAGGCAAAGATACGACGCCATCACCTGGCCAACAGCAAAGTACTGTGGGAATTGAGCTCTTTGGTGCAACACTGTGGAAATGTGATTGAATACCATTAGGCCGACAGCATGGCATTGTGGGAAATGGTTTGTTGGCAGCCACCCAGTGGAGATTTTCAAGCATGGCAATTGGCCAACCTCTGGGAATTGTGGGAATGGAGCTTGCTGGCACCAACTCAGGAGAATATATGGCACTGTCACCTGTCTGACAGCAGAGCATGGTGGGAAATGACCTCTTTGGTGCCACCCTGTGCAGGTTTTCAGGCATAGCACGTGGCCACCCGCTAGGCACTGTGGGAAGTGAGCTCTCTGTAACCACCCCGTGCACATGTGTGGGAATAGCACCCGGCCGACAGCACAGCATTGTGGGAAATGAGCTCTCTGTTGCCACCCCGTGCAGATTTGCCGGCATAACCACTGGCTACACTCTCAGCACTGTGGGAAGTCTAATCTTTGCCACCACCTTATGAAAAGGTGCAGAACTCTCACCCGGCCGAAAGCCAGGAAATGTGATCGCTGGCAACCCCTCATAACAAGGTGCCTCCGCTACTGAGTTCTCATCCTGCCGCCCAAATGGAGATTCTCGTGCAGACATAGCACTCGGCTGCCCTCTGGGCATTGTAGGAAATATGCTCCCTAGTGCCATCCTAGGGTAATGTCCCGGGATGCATCTTGGTCAACAGCACAGCATTGTGGTAAATGGGCTCTCTGGTGCCACCCTGTGGACAGCTACGGGCATAGCACTAGCAAGGCATTGTGGGAAGTGAGCTCTCTGGTGCAACCCTGAAGGTGGATGAGGGCATAGCACCGGCTACCAGCTGGGAATTATGGGAAATGACCTCTCTGAGGCCATCACGTGCAGATGTGTGGGCAGACCACCCAACAGGTAGCACGGCACTGTGGGAAGTGACCTCTGTGCTGCCACCCTGTGGAGATTTGCAGGCATAGCAACCGGCCACCCTCTGCGAATTGTGGGAAGTGAGCCTACTGGCAGCAACTCATGCAAATGTGCAGCACAATCACCTGGCAACCAGCTGGGCACTGTGGGAAGTGAGCTTTCTTTAACCACCCCATGAACATATGTGGGAATAACACGGGACTGACACCACAGCATTGTGGGAAATGAGCTCTCTGTTGCTACCCTGTGGTGAATTGCAGGCATAGCAACGGGCTACAACTGGCATTGTGGGAAATGTGGCTTTTGGCATCGCCTAATGCAAAGGTGTGGCACTGTTACTTGGCCGACATTAAAGCATCGTGGGAAATGAATATCTGGTGCCACCACCATGGACATGCATGAGTATACCACAGGGCCTACAGCATAGCATTGTGGGAAATAGTTTGTCTGCTGCCACCCAGTGGAGATTTTCAAGCATTGCAACTGGCGACCATCTGGGAATTGGAATGCAGCTTGCTGGCACCAACTCAGCAGAGCATGGTGGGAAATGACCTCTTTGGTGCCACCCGGTGCAGTTTTCCAGCCATAGCACCAGGACACCTGCTGGGCATAGTGGGAAGTGAGCTCTCTGTAATCACCCCGTGGAATATGTGGGAATAACACAGGGCCAACAGCACAAAATTGTGGGAAATGAGCTCTCTGATGCAACCCCTATGCACTTGCCTGGCTATATCACAGGGCCTACAGCACGGCATTGTTGGAAATGGTCTCTCTGTTGCCACACAGTGCAGATTTGCCGGCATAGCCACTGGATACACTCTCCGCACTGTGGGAAGTCAAAATTTTGCCAACACCTTATGAAAAGGTGCAGAACTATCACTCAACTGACAGCCAGGAAATGTGCTCTCTGGCACCCCCTCATACCAAGGTGCCTCCGCTATTGAGTTCTCTTCCTGACGCCCAAATGGAGATGTGCAGACATAGCACTCGGCTGCCTTCTAGGCATTGTGGGAAATAAGCTCCCTGGTGCCATCCTAAGGAAATGTCCCGGGATGCCTATTGGCCGACAGCACAGCATTGTGGGAAATGGGCTCTCTGGTGCCAGCCTGTGGACATGTACAGGCATAGCACTAGCAAGGCATTGTGGAAAGTGAGCTCTCTGGTGCCACCCTGAGGGTGGATGAGGGCATAGCACCTGGCCACCAGCTGGGAACTGTGGGAAATGACCTCTTTGAGGCCATCACGTGCAGATGTGTGGGCATACTACGCAACAGGTAGCACGACACTGTGGGAAGTGATCTCTGTGCTACCACCCTGTGGAGATTTGCAGGCATAGCAACTGGCCACCCTCTGCAAATTGTGGGAAGTGAGCCTGCTGGCAACAACTCATGCAAATGTGTGGCACTATCACCGAGCAACCAGCTGGGCATTGTGGGCAATGAGGCCGCTGGTGCAACCCTGTGCAGGTATCCAGGCATAGCACCTGGGACCTGCTGGGCACTGTGGTAAGTGAGCTGTTTGTTGCCACCCCGTGGAGATTTACAGGCTTGGCAATGGGCCACCAACTGGGCATTGTGGGAAATGAGCCATCTGGCACCACCTAATGCAAAGGTACAGCACTGTCCCATGGCCTACAGCAAAGCATTGTGGGAAATGAGCTCTCTGGTGCCACCCCAATGGACACGCATGAGTATGCCCCAGGGCCTACAGCATGGCATGGTGGGAAATGGTCTCTCAGCTTCCACTCCGTGGAGATGTTCAAGCATTGCAACTGGTGACCATCTGGGAATTGTGGGAATGGAGCTTGTTGACACCAACTCAGGCAAATATATATGGCACTGTCACCTGTCTGACAACAGAGCATGGTGGGAAATTACTTCTTTGGTGCCACCCTGTGCAGTTTTTGAGCCATAGCTCATGGACACATCACATGCTGGGCATACTGGGAAGTGAGCTCTCTATAACCACCCCGTGAAATATTTGGGAATAACATTGGGCCAATAGCACAGCATTGTGGGAAATGAGCCCTCTGGTGCCACCCTCATGGACATGGATGGGTATATCACAGGCCTACAGCATGGCGTTGTGGGAAATGGTCTCTCTGTTGCTACCCCGTGCAGATTTGCTGGCATAGCCTCTGGCTATCCTCTTGGAACTGTGTGTATTCTTGGGCACCACCTTATGAAAAGGTGCGGAACTATCACCCAGCTGAAAGCCGGGAAATGTGCTCTCTGGCACCCCTCATACCAAAGTACCTCTGCCATTGAGTACTCTGCCTGCCTCCCAAATGGAGATGTGCTAGCACTGGGCTGCCCTCTGGGCATTGTGGGAAATAAGCTCCCTGGTGCCATCCTAGGGAATGTCCCGGGATGCCTCTTGGTCAACAGCACAGCATTGTGGGAAATGGGCTCTCTGGTGCCACCCTGTGGACAGCTACGGGCATAGCACTGTGGAAAGTGAGCTCTCTGGTGCCACCCAGAGGTTGGATTAGGGCATAGCACCTGGCCACCAGCTGGGAGTTGTGGGAAATGACCTCTCTGATACTATCACGTGCAGATGTGTGGGCAGACCATGCAACAGGTAGCACGGCACTGTGGGAAGTGACCTCTGTGCTGCCACCCTGTGGAGATTTGCAGACATAGCAACTGGCCACCCTCTGCGAATTGTGGGAATTGAGCCTGCTGGCAACAACTTATGCAAAGATGCATCACTATCACCTGGCCACGCACTGGGCACTATGAGAAGTGAGCTCTCTGTAACCACCCGGTAGACATGTGTGGAAATAACACCTGGCCGACAGCACAGCATTGTGGGAAATGAGCTCTCTGTTGACACCCCGAGAAGAATTGCAGGTATAGCAACGGGCCACCAACTGGGCATTGTGGGAAATAAGGCTTCAGGCACTGCTTAATGCAAAGGTGTGGCACTGTCGCTTGGCCGACAGCAAGGAATTGCAGGTATAGCAACAGGGCACCAACTGGGCATTGTGGGAAATGAGGCGTCAGGCACTGCCTAATGCAAAGGTTTGACACAGTTGCTTGGTCGTCAGCAAAGCATTGTGGGAAATGAATCTCTGGTGCCAGCCCCGTTGACATGCATGAGTATACCACAGGGCCTACAGCATGGCATTGTGGGCAATGGTCTCGGCTTCCACCCCGTGGAGATTTTCAAGCATTGCAACTGGCTGCCCTCTGGGAATTGTGGGAATGGAACTTGCTGGCACCAACTCAGGCAAATGTATGGCACTGTCACCTGTCTGACAGCAGAGCATGGTGGGAAATGACCTGTTTGGTGCCACCCTGTGCAGGTTGTCAGGCATAGCAACTGGCGCCCACTGGGCACTATGGGAAGTGAGTTCTCTGTAGCCACACTGTGGACATGTGTGGGAATAACACCAAGCCAACAGCACAGCATTGTGGGAAATGAGCTCTCTGATGCAACCCCCATGCACTTGCCTGGGTATATCACAGGGCCTACAGCACGGAATTGTGGGAAATGGCCTCCCTGTTGCCACCCCGCTGAGGTCAGCCATCATAGCCACTGGCTAGCCTCGCGGCAGAGTGGGAAGTGAGTTCTTTGGCACCACCTTATGAAAAGGTGCGGAACTATCACCCGGCCGAAAGCCGGGACATGTGCCCTCTGGCACCCCCTCATACCAAGGTGCCTCAGCTACTGAGTTCTCTGCCTGTCGCTCAGCTGGAGATGTGCAGACATAGCACTCGGCTCCCACTCTGGGCATTGTGGGAAATAAGCTCCCTGGTGCCATCATCCTAAGGGAAATGTCCCGGGATGAGGCCTCCTGGCCATCAGCACAGCATTGTGGGAAATGGGCTCCCTGGTGCCGCCCTGTGGACAGCTACGGGCAGAGCACTAGCACGGCACTGCGGGAAGTGAGCTCTCTGGTGCCACCCTGAGGGTGGATGAGGGCATAGCACCCGGCCACCAGCTGGGAACTGTGGGAAATGACCTCTCTGAGGCCATCACGTGCAGATGTGTGGGCAGACCACCCAACAGGTAGCACGGCACTGTGGGAAGTGACCTCTGTGCTGCCACCCTGTGAAGATTTCCAGGCGTAGCAACTGGCCACCCTGTGCGAATTGTGGGAAGTGAACCTGCTGGCAGCAACTCATGCAAATGTGCGGCACAATCACCTGGCAACCAGCTGGGCATTGTGGGCAATGAGGCCGCTGGTGCAACCCTGTGCAGGTTTCCAGGCATAGCACCTGGGACCTGCTGGGCACTGTGGTAAGTGAGCTGTTTGTTGCCACCCCGTGGAGATTTGCAGGCATGGCAATGGGCCACCAACTGGGCATTGTGGGAAATGAGCCCTCCGGCACCGCCTAATGCAAAGGTGCAGCACTGTCGCATGGCCGACAGCAAAGCATCGTGGGAAATGAACTCTCTGGGGCCACCCCAATGGACACGCATGAGTATGCCGCAGGGCCTACAGCATGGCATGGTGGAAAATGGTCTCTCAGCTTCCACTCCATGGAGATGTTCAAGCATTGCAACTGTCTGCCCTCTGGGAATTGTGGGAATGGAGCTTGTTGGCACCAACTCAGGCAAATCTATGGCACTGTCACCTGTCTGACAGCAGAGAACGGAGGGAAATGATCTCTTTGGTGCCACCCTGTGCAGGTTTTCAGGCATAGCACCTGGCCACCCGCTGGGCATTATGGGAAGTGAGCTCTTTGTAACCATCCTGTGGACATGTTTGGGAATAACACCAGGCCGACAGCACAGCATTGTGGCAAATGAGCCTTCTGGTGCCACCCTCATGGACATGCAATGGTATATCACAGGTCCTACAGCACGGCATTGTGGGAAATGAGCTCTCTGATGCAACCCCCATGGACTTGTGTGGGTATATCACAGGGCCTAGAGCACGGCATTGTGGGAAATGGTCTCTCTGTTACCACCCCGTGCAGATTTGCCAGCATAGCCACTGGCTACCCTGTCTTCACTGTGGGAAGTGAATTCTTGGGCACCACCTTATGAAAAGGTGCAGCACTATCACCCGGCCAACAGCCGGGAAATCTACTCTCTGGCACCCCTCATACCAAGGTGCCTCCGCTATTGAGTTCTGTTTCTGCCGCCCAAATGGAGATGTGCAGACATAGCACTCGGCTGCCCTCTGGGCATTGTGGGAAATAAGCTCCCTGGTGCCATCCTCGGCAAATGTCCCAGGATGCCTCTTGGACAACAGCATAGCATTGTGGGAAATGGGCTCTCTGGTGCCGCCCTTTGGACATGTACGGGCAGAGCACTAGCACGGCACTGCGGGAAGTGAGCTCTCTGGTGCCACCCTGAGGGTGGATGAGGGCATAGCACCTGGCCACCAGCTGGGAACTGTGGGAAATGACCTCTCTGAGGCCATCACATACTGATATATGGACATACCAGTCAACAGGTAGCACGGCACTGTGGGAAGTGACCTCTGTGCTGCCACCCTG
Organism: Dipodomys merriami; assembly: GCF_024711535.1. Taxonomy (NCBI): domain Eukaryota; kingdom Metazoa; phylum Chordata; class Mammalia; order Rodentia; family Heteromyidae; genus Dipodomys; species Dipodomys merriami. Next base: position 50,281,595 of record NW_027202382.1, on the reverse strand, counting down.
TGAAGATTTCCAGGCGTAGCAACTGGCCACCCTGTGCGAATTGTGGGAAGTGAACCTGCTGGCAGCAACTCATGCAAATGTGCGGCACAATCACCTGGCAACCAGCTGGGGACCGTGGGGAGTGAGCTGTCTGTAACCACCCCGTGGACGTGTGTGGAATTATTTCCACCGGGCCGACAACACAGCTTTGTGGAAAATGACCGTTCTGTTGCCACCCCGTGGGGACTTGCAGGCATTGCAAGGGGCCACGAACTGGGCATTGTGGGAAATGAGGCTTCTGGCACCGCCTAAGGCAAAACTGGGGCACCGGCGCTTGGCTGACAGCAAAGCATTGTGGGAAATGAGCCTCTCTGGTGCCACCCCCGTGGACATGAGTGAGTGTACCACAGGGCCTACAGCATGGCATGGTGGGAAATGGTGAGCTCTCGGCTTCCACCACGTGCAGAATTTCAAGCATTGCCACTTGGAAACCCTCTGGAAATTGTGGGAATGGAGCTTGCTGGCACCAACTCAGGCAAATATATATGTGGCACTGTCACCTGTGTGACAGGAGAGCATGGTGGGAAATGACCTCTCTGGTGCCTCCTTCTGCAAGTTTTCAGGCATAGCACATGGCCTCCCGCTGGGCACCGTGGGAAGTGAGCTCTCTGTAACCACCCCGGTAGACATGAGTGGGAATAACACCGGGCAGGCAGCAGGGCATTGTGGGAAAGGAGCCCTCCGGTGCCACCCTCCTGGACATGCGTGGGTATATCACAGGTATTCCCACAGCACGGCATTGTGGGAAATGGTCTCCCTGTTGCCACCCCGCTGAGATCAGCCGGCATAGCCACTGGCTAGCCTCGCGGCAGAGTGGGAAGTGAGTTCTTTGGCACCACCTTATGAAAAGGTGCGGAACTATCACCCGGCCGAAAGCCGGGACATGTGCCCTCTGGCACCCCCTCATACCAAGGTGCCTCAGCTACTGAGTTCTCTGCCTGTCGCTCAGCTGGAGATGTGCAGACATAGCACTCGGCTCCCACTCTGGGCATTGTGGGAAATAAGCTCCCTGGTGCCATCATCCTAAGGGAAATGTCCCGGGATGAGGCCTCCTGGCCATCAGCACAGCATTGTGGGAAATGGGCTCCCTGGTGCCGCCCTGTGGACAGCTACGGGCAGAGCACTAGCACGGCACTGCGGGAAGTGAGCTCTCTGGTGCCACCCTGAGGGTGGATGAGGGCATAGCACCCGGCCACCAGCTGGGAACTGTGGGAAATGACCTCTCTGAGGCCATCACGTGCAGATGTGTGGGCAGACCACCCAACAGGTAGCACGGCACTGTGGGAAGTGACCTCTGTGCTGCCACCCTGTGAAGATTTCCAGGCGTAGCAACTGGCCACCCTGTGCGAATTGTGGGAAGTGAACCTGCTGGCAGCAACTCATGCAAATGTGCGGCACAATCACCTGGCAACCAGCTGGGCATTGTGGGCAATGAGGCCGCTGGTGCAACCCTGTGCAGGTTTCCAGGCATAGCACCTGGGACCTGCTGGGCACTGTGGTAAGTGAGCTGTTTGTTGCCACCCCGTGGAGATTTGCAGGCATGGCAATGGGCCACCAACTGGGCATTGTGGGAAATGAGCCCTCCGGCACCGCCTAATGCAAAGGTGCAGCACTGTCGCATGGCCGACAGCAAAGCATCGTGGGAAATGAACTCTCTGGGGCCACCCCAATGGACACGCATGAGTATGCCGCAGGGCCTACAGCATGGCATGGTGGAAAATGGTCTCTCAGCTTCCACTCCATGGAGATGTTCAAGCATTGCAACTGTCTGCCCTCTGGGAATTGTGGGAATGGAGCTTGTTGGCACCAACTCAGGCAAATCTATGGCACTGTCACCTGTCTGACAGCAGAGAACGGAGGGAAATGATCTCTTTGGTGCCACCCTGTGCAGGTTTTCAGGCATAGCACCTGGCCACCCGCTGGGCATTATGGGAAGTGAGCTCTTTGTAACCATCCTGTGGACATGTTTGGGAATAACACCAGGCCGACAGCACAGCATTGTGGCAAATGAGCCTTCTGGTGCCACCCTCATGGACATGCAATGGTATATCACAGGTCCTACAGCACGGCATTGTGGGAAATGAGCTCTCTGATGCAACCCCCATGGACTTGTGTGGGTATATCACAGGGCCTAGAGCACGGCATTGTGGGAAATGGTCTCTCTGTTACCACCCCGTGCAGATTTGCCAGCATAGCCACTGGCTACCCTGTCTTCACTGTGGGAAGTGAATTCTTGGGCACCACCTTATGAAAAGGTGCAGCACTATCACCCGGCCAACAGCCGGGAAATCTACTCTCTGGCACCCCTCATACCAAGGTGCCTCCGCTATTGAGTTCTGTTTCTGCCGCCCAAATGGAGATGTGCAGACATAGCACTCGGCTGCCCTCTGGGCATTGTGGGAAATAAGCTCCCTGATGCCATCCTCGGCAAATGTCCCAGGATGCCTCTTGGACAACAGCATAGCATTGTGGGAAATGGGCTCTCTGGTGCCGCCCTGTGGACATGTACGGGCAGAGCACTAGCACGGCACTGCGGGAAGTGAGCTCTCTGGTGCCACCCTGAGGGTGGATGAGGGCATAGCACCTGGCCACCAGCTGGGAACTGTGGGAAATGACCTCTCTGAGGCCATCACATACTGATATATGGACATACCAGTCAACAGGTAGCACGGCACTGTGGGAAGTGACCTCTGTGCTGCCACCCTGTGAAGATTTCCAGGCGTAGCAACTGGCCACCCTGTGCGAATTGTGGGAAGTGAACCTGCTGGCAGCAACTCATGCAAATGTGCGGCACAATCACCTGGCAACCAGCTGGGGACCGTGGGGAGTGAGCTGTCTGTAACCACCCCGTGGACGTGTGTGGAATTATTTCCACCGGGCCGACAACACAGCTTTGTGGAAAATGACCGTTCTGTTGCCACCCCGTGGGGACTTGCAGGCATTGCAAGGGGCCACGAACTGGGCATTGTGGGAAATGAGGCTTCTGGCACCGCCTAAGGCAAAACTGGGGCACCGGCGCTTGGCTGACAGCAAAGCATTGTGGGAAATGAGCCTCTCTGGTGCCACCCCCGTGGACATGAGTGAGTGTACCACAGGGCCTACAGCATGGCATGGTGGGAAATGGTGAGCTCTCGGCTTCCACCACGTGCAGAATTTCAAGCATTGCCACTTGGAAACCCTCTGGAAATTGTGGGAATGGAGCTTGCTGGCACCAACTCAGGCAAATATATATGTGGCACTGTCACCTGTGTGACAGGAGAGCATGGTGGGAAATGACCTCTCTGGTGCCTCCTTCTGCAAGTTTTCAGGCATAGCACATGGCCTCCCGCTGGGCACCGTGGGAAGTGAGCTCTCTGTAACCACCCCGGTAGACATGAGTGGGAATAACACCGGGCAGGCAGCAGGGCATTGTGGGAAAGGAGCCCTCCGGTGCCACCCTCCTGGACATGCGTGGGTATATCACAGGTATTCCCACAGCACGGCATTGTGGGAAATGGTCTCCCTGTTGCCACCCCGCTGAGATCAGCCGGCATAGCCACTGGCTAGCCTCGCGGCAGAGTGGGAAGTGAGTTCTTTGGCACCACCTTATGAAAAGGTGCGGAACTATCACCCGGCCGAAAGCCGGGACATGTGCCCTCTGGCACCCCCTCATACCAAGGTGCCTCAGCTACTGAGTTCTCTGCCTGTCGCTCAGCTGGAGATGTGCAGACATAGCACTCGGCTCCCACTCTGGGCATTGTGGGAAATAAGCTCCCTGGTGCCATCATCCTAAGGGAAATGTCCCGGGATGAGGCCTCCTGGCCATCAGCACAGCATTGTGGGAAATGGGCTCCCTGGTGCCGCCCTGTGGACAGCTACGGGCAGAGCACTAGCACGGCACTGCGGGAAGTGAGCTCTCTGGTGCCACCCTGAGGGTGGATGAGGGCATAGCACCCGGCCACCAGCTGGGAACTGTGGGAAATGACCTCTCTGAGGCCATCACGTGCAGATGTGTGGGCAGACCACCCAACAGGTAGCACGGCACTGTGGGAAGTGACCTCTGTGCTGCCACCCTGTGAAGATTTCCAGGCGTAGCAACTGGCCACCCTGTGCGAATTGTGGGAAGTGAACCTGCTGGCAGCAACTCATGCAAATGTGCGGCACAATCACCTGGCAACCAGCTGGGCATTGTGGGCAATGAGGCCGCTGGTGCAACCCTGTGCAGGTTTCCAGGCATAGCACCTGGGACCTGCTGGGCACTGTGGTAAGTGAGCTGTTTGTTGCCACCCCGTGGAGATTTGCAGGCATGGCAATGGGCCACCAACTGGGCATTGTGGGAAATGAGCCCTCCGGCACCGCCTAATGCAAAGGTGCAGCACTGTCGCATGGCCGACAGCAAAGCATCGTGGGAAATGAACTCTCTGGGGCCACCCCAATGGACACGCATGAGTATGCCGCAGGGCCTACAGCATGGCATGGTGGAAAATGGTCTCTCAGCTTCCACTCCATGGAGATGTTCAAGCATTGCAACTGTCTGCCCTCTGGGAATTGTGGGAATGGAGCTTGTTGGCACCAACTCAGGCAAATCTATGGCACTGTCACCTGTCTGACAGCAGAGAACGGAGGGAAATGATCTCTTTGGTGCCACCCTGTGCAGGTTTTCAGGCATAGCACCTGGCCACCCGCTGGGCATTATGGGAAGTGAGCTCTTTGTAACCATCCTGTGGACATGTTTGGGAATAACACCAGGCCGACAGCACAGCATTGTGGCAAATGAGCCTTCTGGTGCCACCCTCATGGACATGCAATGGTATATCACAGGTCCTACAGCACGGCATTGTGGGAAATGAGCTCTCTGATGCAACCCCCATGGACTTGTGTGGGTATATCACAGGGCCTAGAGCACGGCATTGTGGGAAATGGTCTCTCTGTTACCACCCCGTGCAGATTTGCCAGCATAGCCACTGGCTACCCTGTCTTCACTGTGGGAAGTGAATTCTTGGGCACCACCTTATGAAAAGGTGCAGCACTATCACCCGGCCAACAGCCGGGAAATCTACTCTCTGGCACCCCTCATACCAAGGTGCCTCCGCTATTGAGTTCTGTTTCTGCCGCCCAAATGGAGATGTGCAGACATAGCACTCGGCTGCCCTCTGGGCATTGTGGGAAATAAGCTCCCTGATGCCATCCTCGGCAAATGTCCCAGGATGCCTCTTGGACAACAGCATAGCATTGTGGGAAATGGGCTCTCTGGTGCCGCCCTGTGGACATGTACGGGCAGAGCACTAGCACGGCACTGCGGGAAGTGAGCTCTCTGGTGCCACCCTGAGGGTGGATGAGGGCATAGCACCTGGCCACCAGCTGGGAACTGTGGGAAATGACCTCTCTGAGGCCATCACATACTGATATATGGACATACCAGTCAACAGGTAGCACGGCACTGTGGGAAGTGACCTCTGTGCTGCCACCCTGTGAAGATTTCCAGGCGTAGCAACTGGCCACCCTGTGCGAATTGTGGGAAGTGAACCTGCTGGCAGCAACTCATGCAAATGTGCGGCACAATCACCTGGCAACCAGCTGGGGACCGTGGGGAGTGAGCTGTCTGTAACCACCCCGTGGACGTGTGTGGAATTATTTCCACCGGGCCGACAACACAGCTTTGTGGAAAATGACCGTTCTGTTGCCACCCCGTGGGGACTTGCAGGCATTGCAAGGGGCCACGAACTGGGCATTGTGGGAAATGAGGCTTCTGGCACCGCCTAAGGCAAAACTGGGGCACCGGCGCTTGGCTGACAGCAAAGCATTGTGGGAAATGAGCCTCTCTGGTGCCACCCCCGTGGACATGAGTGAGTGTACCACAGGGCCTACAGCATGGCATGGTGGGAAATGGTGAGCTCTCGGCTTCCACCACGTGCAGAATTTCAAGCATTGCCACTTGGAAACCCTCTGGAAATTGTGGGAATGGAGCTTGCTGGCACCAACTCAGGCAAATATATATGGCACTGTCACCTGTGTGACAGGAGAGCATGGTGGGAAATGACCTCTCTGGTGCCTCCTTCTGCAAGTTTTCAGGCATAGCACATGGCCTCCCGCTGGGCACCGTGGGAAGTGAGCTCTCTGTAACCACCCCGGTAGACATGAGTGGGAATAACACCGGGCAGGCAGCAGGGCATTGTGGGAAAGGAGCCCTCCGGTGCCACCCTCCTGGACATGCGTGGGTATATCACAGGTATTCCCACAGCACGGCATTGTGGGAAATGGTCTCCCTGTTGCCACCCCGCTGAGATCAGCCGGCATAGCCACTGGCTAGCCTCGCGGCAGAGTGGGAAGTGAGTTCTTTGGCACCACCTTATGAAAAGGTGCGGAACTATCACCCGGCCGAAAGCCGGGACATGTGCCCTCTGGCACCCCCTCATACCAAGGTGCCTCAGCTACTGAGTTCTCTGCCTGTCGCTCAGCTGGAGATGTGCAGACATAGCACTCGGCTCCCACTCTGGGCATTGTGGGAAATAAGCTCCCTGGTGCCATCATCCTAAGGGAAATGTCCCGGGATGAGGCCTCCTGGCCATCAGCACAGCATTGTGGGAAATGGGCTCCCTGGTGCCGCCCTGTGGACAGCTACGGGCAGAGCACTAGCACGGCACTGCGGGAAGTGAGCTCTCTGGTGCCACCCTGAGGGTGGATGAGGGCATAGCACCCGGCCACCAGCTGGGAACTGTGGGAAATGACCTCTCTGAGGCCATCACGTGCAGATGTGTGGGCATACAAGGTAACGGATAGCACGGCACTGTGGGAAGTGACCTCTGTGCTGCCACGCTGTGGAGATTTGCAGGCATAGCAACCGGCCACCCTCTGTGAATTGTGGGAAGTGAGCCTACTGGCAACAACTCACGTAAATGTGCGGCACAATCACCTGGCAACCAGCTGGGCACTGTGGGAAGTGAGCTTCTTTAAGAACCCCATGGACATGTGTGGGAATAACACCGGGCTGACAGTACAGCATTGTGGGAAATATGCTCTCTGTTGCCACCCCGTGGACATTTGCAGGCATAGCAACAGGTCACCAACTGGGCATTGTGGGAAATGCTGCTTCTGGCACCGCCTAATGCAGAGGTGCTGCACTGTCGCTTGGCCGTCAGCAAAGCATTGTGGGAAATGAATCTCTGGTGCCAGCCCCGTTGACATGCATGAGTATACCACAGGGCCTACAGCATGGCATTGTGGGCAATGGCCTCTCGGCTTCCACCCCGTGGAGATTTTCAAGCATTGCAACTGGCTGCCCTCTGGGAATTGCGGGAATGGAGCTTGCTGGCACCAACTCAGGCAAATGTATGGCACTGTCACCTGTCTGACAGCAGAGCATGGTGGGAAATGACCTGTTTGGTGCCACCCTGTGCAGGTTGTCAGGCATAGCACCTGGCGACCCGCTGGGCACTATGGGAAGTGAGCTCTCTGTAGCCACCCCGTGGACATGTGTGGGAATAACACCGAGCCAACAGCACAGCATTGTGGGAAATGAGCTCTCTGATGCAACCCCCATGCACTTGCCTGGGTATATCACAGGGCCTACAGCACGGCATTCTGGGAAATGGTCTCTTTGTTGCCACCCCGTGCAGATTTGCCGGCATAGCCACTGGCTTCCCTCAAGGCACTGTGGGAAGTGAATTCTTTGGCACCACCTTATGAAAAGGTGCAGAACTATCACCCGGCCAACAGCCGGTAAATCTGCTCACTGGCACCCCCTTATACCAACGTGCCTCCGCTATTGAGTTCTGTTTTCGCCGCCCAAATGGAGATGTGCAGACATAGCACTCGGCTGCCCTCTGGGCATTGTGGGAAATAAGCTCCCTGGTGCCATCCTAGGCAAATGTCCCGGGATGCCTCTTGGCTGACAGCACAGCATTGTGGGAAATGGGCTCTCTGGTGCCGCCCTGTGGACATGTACGGGCATAGCACTAGCACGGCACTGTGGGAAGTGAGCTCTGTGCTGCCACCCTGAGAGTGGATGAGGGCATAGCACCTGGCCACCAGCTGGGAATTGTGGGAAATGACCTCTCTGAGGCCATTACGTGCAGATGTGTGGGCTTACAAGGTAACGGATAGCACGGCACTGTGGGAAGTGACCTCTGTGCTGCCACGCTGTGGAGATTTGCAGGCATAGCAACCGGCCACCCTCTGTGAATTGTGGGAAGTGAGCCTACTGGCAACAACTCACGTAAATGTGCGGCACAATCACCTGGCAACCAGCTGGGCACTGTGGGAAGTGAGCTTCTTTAAGAACCCCATGGACATGTGTGGGAATAACACCGGGCTGACAGTACAGCATTGTGGGAAATATGCTCTCTGTTGCCACCCCGTGGACATTTGCAGGCATAGCAACAGGTCACCAACTGGGCATTGTGGGAAATGCTGCTTCTGGCACCGCCTAATGCAGAGGTGCTGCACTGTCGCTTGGCCGTCAGCAAAGCATTGTGGGAAATGAATCTCTGGTGCCAGCCCCGTTGACATGCATGAGTATACCACAGGGCCTACAGCATGGCATTGTGGGCAATGGTCTCTCGGCTTCCACCCCGTGGAGATTTTCAAGCATTGCAACTGGCTGCCCTCTGGGAATTGCGGGAATGGAGCTTGCTGGCACCAACTCAGGCAAATGTATGGCACTGTCACCTGTCTGACAGCAGAGCATGGTGGGAAATGACCTGTTTGGTGCCACCCTGTGCAGGTTGTCAGGCATAGCACCTGGCGACCCGCTGGGCACTATGGGAAGTGAGCTCTCTGTAGCCACCCCGTGGACATGTGTAGGAATAACACCGAGCCAACAGCACAGCATTGTGGGAAATGAGCTCTCTGATGCAACCCCCATGCACTTGCCTGGGTATATCACAGGGCCTACAGCACGGCATTCTGGGAAATGGTCTCTTTGTTGCCACCCCGTGCAGATTTGCCGGCATAGCCACTGGCTTCCCTCAAGGCACTGTGGGAAGTGAATTCTTTGGCACCACCTTATGAAAAGGTGCAGAACTATCACCCGGCCAACAGCCGGTAAATCTGCTCACTGGCACCCCCTTATACCAACGTGCCTCCGCTATTGAGTTCTGTTTTCGCCGCCCAAATGGAGATGTGCAGACATAGCACTCGGCTGCCCTCTGGGCATTGTGGGAAATAAGCTCCCTGGTGCCATCCTAGGCAAATGTCCCGGGATGCCTCTTGGCTGACAGCACAGCATTGTGGGAAATGGGCTCTCTGGTGCCGCCCTGTGGACATGTACGGGCATAGCACTAGCACGGCACTGTGGGAAGTGAGCTCTGTGCTGCCACCCTGAGAGTGGATGAGGGCATAGCACCTGGCCACCAGCTGGGAATTGTGGGAAATGACCTCTCTGAGGCCATTACGTGCAGATGTGTGGGCATACAAGGTAACGGATAGCACGGCACTGTGGGAAGTGACCTCTGTGCTGCCACGCTGTGGAGATTTGCAGGCATAGCAACCGGCCACCCTCTGTGAATTGTGGGAAGTGAGCCTACTGGCAACAACTCACGTAAATGTGCGACACAATCACCTGGCAACCAGCTGGGCACTGTGGGAAGTGAGCTTCTTTAAGAACCCCATGGACATGTGTGGGAATAACACCGGGCTGACAGTACAGCATTGTGGGAAATATGCTCTCTGTTGCCACCCCGTGGACATTTGCAGGCATAGCAACAGGTCACCAACTGGGCATTGTGGGAAATGCTGCTTCTGGCACCGCCTAATGCAGAGGTGCTGCACTGTCGCTTGGCCGTCAGCAAAGCATTGTGGGAAATGAATCTCTGGTGCCAGCCCCGTTGACATGCATGAGTATACCACAGGGCCTACAGCATGGCATTGTGGGCAATGGTCTCTCGGCTTCCACCCCGTGGAGATTTTCAAGCATTGCAACTGGCTGCCCTCTGGGAATTGCGGGAATGGAGCTTGCTGGCACCAACTCAGGCAAATGTATGGCACTGTCACCTGTCTGACAGCAGAGCATGGTGGGAAATGACCTGTTTGGTGCCACCCTGTGCAGGTTGTCAGGCATAGCACCTGGGCACCCGCTGGGCACTATGGGAAGTGAGCTCTCTGTAGCCACCCCGTGGACATGTGTAGGAATAACACCGAGCCAACAGCACAGCATTGTGGGAAATGAGCTCTCTGATGCAACCCCCATGCACTTGCCTGGGTATATCACAGGGCCTACAGCACGGCATTCTGGGAAATGGTCTCTTTGTTGCCACCCCGTGCAGATTTGCCGGCATAGCCACTGGCTTCCCTCAAGGCACTGTGGGAAGTGAATTCTTTGGCACCACCTTATGAAAAGGTGCAGAACTATCACCCGGCCAACAGCCGGTAAATCTGCTCACTGGCACCCCCTTATACCAACGTGCCTCCGCTATTGAGTTCTGTTTTCGCCGCCCAAATGGAGATGTGCAGACATAGCACTCGGCTGCCCTCTGGGCATTGTGGGAAATAAGCTCCCTGGTGCCATCCTAGGCAAATGTCCCGGGATGCCTCTTGGCTGACAGCACAGCATTGTGGGAAATGGGCTCTCTGGTGCCGCCCTGTGGACATGTACGGGCATAGCACTAGCACGGCACTGTGGGAAGTGAGCTCTGTGCTGCCACCCTGAGAGTGGATGAGGGCATAGCACCTGGCCACCAGCTGGGAATTGTGGGAAATGACCTCTCTGAGGCCATTACGTGCAGATGTGTGGGCATACAAGGTAACGGATAGCACGGCACTGTGGGAAGTGACCTCTGTGCTGCCACGCTGTGGAGATTTGCAGGCATAGCAACCGGCCACCCTCTGTGAATTGTGGGAAGTGAGCCTACTGGCAACAACTCACGTAAATGTGCGACACAATCACCTGGCAACCAGCTGGGCACTGTGGGAAGTGAGCTTCTTTAAGAACCCCATGGACATGTGTGGGAATAACACCGGGCTGACAGTACAGCATTGTGGGAAATATGCTCTCTGTTGCCACCCCGTGGACATTTGCAGGCATAGCAACAGGTCACCAACTGGGCATTGTGGGAAATGCTGCTTCTGGCACCGCCTAATGCAGAGGTGCTGCACTGTCGCTTGGCCGTCAGCAAAGCATTGTGGGAAATGAATCTCTGGTGCCAGCCCCGTTGACATGCATGAGTATACCACAGGGCCTACAGCATGGCATTGTGGGCAATGGTCTCTCGGCTTCCACCCCGTGGAGATTTTCAAGCATTGCAACTGGCTGCCCTCTGGGAATTGCGGGAATGGAGCTTGCTGGCACCAACTCAGGCAAATGTATGGCACTGTCACCTGTCTGACAGCAGAGCATGGTGGGAAATGACCTGTTTGGTGCCACCCTGTGCAGGTTGTCAGGCATAGCACCTGGGCACCCGCTGGGCACTATGGGAAGTGAGCTCTCTGTAGCCACCCCGTGGACATGTGTAGGAATAACACCGAGCCAACAGCACAGCATTGTGGGAAATGAGCTCTCTGATGCAACCCCCATGCACTTGCCTGGGTATATCACAGGGCCTACAGCACGGCATTCTGGGAAATGGTCTCTTTGTTGCCACCCCGTGCAGATTTGCCGGCATAGCCACTGGCTACCCTCTCGGCACTGTGGGAAGTGAATTCTTTGGCACCACCTTATGAAAAGGTGCAGAACTATCACCCGGCCAACAGCCGGTAAATCTGCTCACTGGCACCGCCTTATACCAACGTGCCTCCGCTATTGAGTTCTGTTTTCGCCGCCCAAATGGAGATGTGCAGACATAGCACTCGGCTGCCCTCTGGGCATTGTGGGAAATAAGCTCCCTGGTGCCATCCTAGGCAAATGTCTCGGGATGCCTCTTGGCTGACAGCACAGCATTGTGGGAAATGGGCTCTCTGGTGCCGCCCTGTGGACATGTACGGGCATAGCACTAGCACGGAACTGTGGGAAGTGAGCTCTCTGGTGCCACCCTGAGGGTGGATGAGGGCATAGCACCTGGCCACCAGCTGGGAATTGTGGGAAATGACCTCTCTGATGCCATCACGTGCAGATATATGGACCTACCAGGCAACAGGTAGCACGGCACTGTGGGAAGTGACCTCTGTGGACACGTGGATCTGGGAGTGTGGACACGGGAGCTGAGAAGTTTGAACACTGATATACGAGGAGTTTTAACACTGGAATATGTGGAGTGTGTACATTAGGATATGGGGAGTGTGGACACTGGGATATGGGGAGTGTGGACACTGGGACATGGGGAGTGTGGACACTGGGATATGGGAAGTGTGGACACTGGGATCTAGGTAGGGTGGACACTGGGATCGGGGGTATATTGACCCTGGATCTGGGCAGTGTATATACTACTATCTATGGAGTCTGGATACTGGGATATGAGGAGCTGGGACACTGTACACTTTGTAGTGTTGACACTGGGATATGGGGAGTGTGGAACCCAGGATCAGAGAAGTGGGCACATAGGACTGTGGGTAGTTGCACCCTGGGATCTGAGAGGGTGGACACTGGGATATGGGGTGTGTGGACACTGGGATAGGGAGAATGTGCTCAATGGGATCGAGGGAGTGTGAATCCTGAAATCTGAGGAGTGTGGACAGTGGTATCTGGGGAGAGTGGACACTGGTACCTAGGGAGTTTGGACACTGGTATAGGGGATGTATGAACTTGGGGGGAGTATGAACACTGGGATCTGGGGAATATGGACATTGGGATCTGGGGAATTGGACACTGGGATCTGGGCAGTGTAGGCACAGGAATCTTTGGAGTCTGGACACTAGGATGTGTGGAGTTTGCACACTGCTTTCTTTGGAGTGTTGACACTGGGATATGGGGAATGTGGGACCTGGGATCAGAGAAGTGTGCACACAGGACTCTCGGTAGTGGACACGGGGATCTGGAGAATTTGGACATGGGGTTCTGAGAGTGTGGACATTTGGATCCGGGGATTTGTACATTGGTATAAGGGGAGTGTGTACATCAGGGTAGTATGGAAATAGGGATCTGGGGAGTGTGGTGGGATCTGTGAAATTTGGATGCTGGGAAATGGGGACTGTGGACACTGGGATCTTGGGAGTGTGGTCAATGGGAATGGGGAAGTGTGGACACTGGGAACTGGAGAGTGTGCAAACTGCATTCTATGGAGTTTGGATACCGGGAAGTGGGGAGTTTGGAAACTGTAATCTTTGGAGTGTTGACACTGAGATATGGGGACCCTGATATCTGAGGAGTGTGCACATTGGACTATGAGTACTGTGCAGTCTGAGATCTGGGAGTTTGGACGCTAGGATCTGGGGAGTGTGGACACTGGGATCTTGGGAGTGACAACATTGGACTCTGAGGAGTGTGCACCCTGGACTCTGAGGAGTGTGCACACTGGGATCTAGGAGTGTGGACACTGGAATCAGTATCTATGGAGTCTGGATACTGGAATATGAGGAGTTTCAACACTACCCTTTTGAGTATGGACACTGTGATATGGAGAGTGTGGACCATGGGATTTGAGGAGTGTGGACACTGGTCTCTGCATAATGTGCACACTGTGATCTGGGAGTGTGGACACTGAGATCTGGGGAGAGTGGACACTGGGATCTGGGTAGTGTGAACCCTGAGCGCATAAGAGTGTGCACACTGCACTCTGGGTATTTGAGCAGTGTGGACACTGGGTTATGGGGAGTGCGAACACTGGATCTGAGGAGTATGGACACTGTGCTCAGTGTGCTGTGGACACCGGCATCTGAGGAGTCTCCACACTGAACTCTGGGTAGTGTGGATAATGGTATCAGAGGAGTGAAGACACTTTGAATAGTGAGGATGCTAACATCTTGGGACTGTAGACACTTGAGTCCATGGATTGTGGACACTGAAGCGTGGGGAGTGTGGACACTGGGATCTTTGGACTGTGGACACTGGGATTTGGGCAGTGTAGAGACTGGAATCTATGGAATCTGGATACTGGGATGTGGGGAGTTTGGACACTGTATTCTTTGGAATGTTGACACTGGGATATGGGGAGTGTGAATCCTTGGATCAGAGGAGTGTGCACACTGGACTCTGGGTCATGTGAACACTGAGATGTGGGAGGGTGAGCACTGGGGTCTGGAGAGGGTGGACACGGGGAAATGGGAGTGTGGAAACTGGGATCTATGGAGTTTGGAAACTGGAAGAGGGGGATTGTGAAGACTGGGATCTGGGGAGTGTGGACACTGGGATCTCGGGAGTGGGGACACTGGGATCTTGGGAATGTGGATACTGATATCTGGGGAGTGTGGATACTGGGATCTGGAAAGTGTGGACTCTGGGATCTGGGAGTGTGGATACTGGGATCAGAGCAGTGTGGACCCTGGGATACAGGTAGTGTGCACAATGGGATCTGGGGAATGTGGACACTGAGATCTGGGCAGTGTGGACACTGGAATCTATGGATTCTGGATACTAGAATGTGGGGAGTTTGGACACTGCACTACTCTTTGGAATGTTGACACTGGGATATGAGGAATGTGGAACCTGGAATTACACGAGTGTGCATACTGAACTCTGGTTAGTATGAACACTGGGATCTCGGTGATGGACAATGGGATCTGGGGAGATTGAACACTGTGATATGGAGAGTGTGGACACAGGGGTCTGGGAGTGTGGACACTGGAATCTGCATAGTCTGGACACTGTTTTCTGGGGAGTATGGACACTGGACTCTGGATATTGTGGACACAGAGGTCTGGGTAGTGTTGACATTGGATCTGGGGAGTGTGGACACTGTGCTCTATGGGGTGTGGACACTGTGCTCTGTGGGGTGTGGACACTGGTATCTGGGGAGTCTTCACACTGCATCTGGGGAGTGTTGACTCCGTATCGGAGCAGTGTGGACAGTGGAGTCTATGGAGTCTGGATACTGGGATGTGGGGAGTTTGGACACTGTACTCTTTGGAGTGTGGACACTGGGATATGGGGAGTTTGGAACCAGGGATCAGAGAAGTGTGCACACTGGACTGTCGGTAGTGTGCACACTGGGATCTGAGGACACGGGTGTGGACACAGATCTGGAGTGTGGACATGGGGTTCTGAAAGTGTGGACATTTGGATGTGGGGATTTGTACACTGGTATAGGGGGAGTGTGTACATTAGTATCAGGGGAGTGTGGACGTTGGGATATGGGGAGTGTGGACACTGGGATCTGTGAAATTTGGTCACTGGGAAATGGGGGCTGTGGACACTGGGATCTTGGGATTGTGGTCAATGGGAATGGGGGAGTGTGGAGACTGGGATCGGGGGAGTGTGCAAACTGGAGTGGACACTGGATACTGGGATATGGGGATGTTGGACACTGTATTCTTTGGAATGTTGACACTGGGATATGGGGAATGTGCATCCTGGTATCAGAGGAGGGTGCACACTGGACACTGTGTCATGTGAACACTGGGATGTGGGAGGGTAGGCACTGGGATCTGGAGAGGGTGGACACGGGGAACTGGGAGTGTGGACACTGGGATCTATGGACTTTGGAAACTGGAATAGGGGGATTGTGCACACTGGGATCTGGGGAGTGTGGACACTGGGATCTCAGGAGTGGGGACACTGGGATCTTGGGAGGGTGAACACTGAGATCTGGGGAGTGTGGACCCTGTATCTGGGCAGTGTGGACACTGGAATCTATGGAGTCTGATACTGGGATGTGGACACTGGGATATGAGAAGTGTGGATCCTGGGATATAGGAGTGTACACACTGTACTCTGGGTAATGTGCACACTGGGATCTTGGAGGGTGGACACAATTTGGGGTGTGTGAAAACTAGGATCTGGGGAGTTTGTACAATGGTATTGGGAGAGTGTGAACACTGGGATTTGGGGAGTATGGACATTGGGATCTGGAGAGTGTGGACACTAGATCTTGGGAGAGAGATCACTAGGATCTGGGGAGTGTGGACACTGGGATCTGGAGAGTGTGGTCAATGGGATCTGGGGAGTGGGGACGCTGGGATCAGGGGTGAGTGTACACAGTGACCTGGGAGTGTGGAGACTGGGACCTGGGGAATGTGGACAGTGGGAGTTTGGACACAGGGATCAGGGAAATGTGAACACTGGGATCTGGAGGGTGTGGATACTGGGATCAGGGGAGTGTGGACATTGGATTCTAGGGAGTGTGGACACTGGAATATTCGGAATGTGGACACTGGGTTGTTGGGAGTGTGGACACTGGGATCTGGGCATTGTGGATCCTGGGATGTTGGGAATATGGACACTGGACTCTGTGTAATGTGGACACTGGGATCTGGGGAGTGTGGACACGTGGATCTGGGAGTGTGTACACGGGATCTGGGAAGTTTGTACACCGATATACGAAGAGTTTGAACACTGGAATCTGGGAAGTGTGGACATTGGGATCTGTGGAATGTGTACACTGGGCCCTTAGGAGTGTGTACACTGGGATATGGGGAGTGTGTACACTGGGATCGGGGGAGTATGAACATTGGGATCTGGGGAGTGTGCACACTGGAGTCTATAAAGTCTGGATGCTGGGAAATGAGGAGTTTGAACACTGTAACCTTTGGAGTGTTGACATTGAGATATGGGGAGTATGGACGCTGGGATCTGAGGAGTGTGCACATTCAACTCTGAATATTGTGCACCCTGGGATCTGGGAGTTTGGCCACTAGGAGTGTGGACACTGAGAGTGTGGACAGTGGGATCTCAGGACTGAGAATATTGGACTCTGAGGAGTGTGCACCCTAGACTCTGAGGAGTGTGCACACTGGGATCGAGGAGGGTGTACACTGGGACCTCTGAATCAATGGATTCTGGATACTGGGATATGAGGAGTTTGGACACTATTCTTTTGAGTGTGAACATTGTGATATGGGGAGAGTGGACCAGGGATTTGAGGAGTGTTCACACTGGTCTCTGGATAATGTGCACACTGTGATCTGGGTGTGTGGACACTGGGATCTGGGGAGTTTGGCACTGGGATCTGAGGAGTGTGGACACTGGGATAGGGGGAGTGTGCCCACTTGGATCGGGATTCTTTGAACACTTGGATTTTGGGAGTGTGGACACTGGGATATTGGGAGTATGGACACTGGGATATTGGGAGTGTCGACACTGGGATCAGGGGAGTGGGGACACTAGTATCTTGGTAGTGAGGACACTGGTATCTGGGGAATGTGGACAATGGACTCTGGATTATGGACACTGGGATCTTGCTAGTGAGGACACTGGACTCTGGGGAGTGTGGACACTGTGCTCTGTGGGGTGTGGACACTGGCACCTGGGGAGTCTTCACACTGCACTCTGGGGAGTGTTGACTCTGGATCTGAGCAGTATGGCCAGTGGAATCTATGGAGTCTGGATACTGGGATGTGGGGAGTTTGGACAATGTATTGTTTGGAGTGTTGACACTGGGATATGTGGAGTTTGGAACCTGGGATCAGAGAAGTGTGCACACTGGACTGTCAGTAGTGTGCACACTAGGATCTGAGGAGTGTGGACACTGGGATCTGGAAAATGTGGACATGTGGTTCTGGGAGGGTGGACATTTGGATCTGGGAATTTGTACACTGGTATAGGGGGAGTGTGTACACTAGTATCAGGGGAGTGTGGCCATTGGGATGAGGGGAGTGTGGACACTGGGATGTGGGGAGTGTGGACGGTGTACTCTGTGGAGGGTGGACACTGGAATCTGGGGACTGTGCTCACTAAGATCTAGGGAGTGTGGACACTGGTCTCTGGGGAATGTGGACAATGGACTCTATGGATTATGGACACTGGGATCTTGGTAGTGAGGACACTGGACTCTGGGGAGAATGGACACTGCTCTGTTGAGTGTAGATACTGGGAATTGGGTTGGGTGGACAGGGGTCTGAGGAAAGTGCACCCAGGGATCTGGGGAGTGTGGATGCTAGGATCAGAGGATTGTGCACACTGGACTCTGGGTAGTGTGTACACTGGGAATTGGGTGTGTGGACGCTGGGATCTGGGGAGTGTGCACCCAGGGATCTGGTTAGTGTGGACTCTGGGTTCAGATGAGTGTACACACTGGACTCTGGGTAGTGTGCAAATTGGTATCTGAGCAGTGTGGACACTGGGATATGGGGAGTTTGAATATTGGATCTGGGGAGTATGGACACTGTGCTCGGTTGGGTGTGGACACCAGTATCTGGGGAGTCTGCACACTGAACTCTGGGTAGTGTGGATAATGGTATCAGGGGAGTGAAGACACTGTGATTAGTGAGGACACTAAGATCTGGGGAATGTGGACACTTGAGTCCATGGACTGTGGACACTGAAGCATGAGGAGTGTGGACACTGGGATTTTGGGAGGGTGGACAATGGGATATGGGCAGTGTGGAGACTGGAACCTATGGAGTCTGGATACTGGGATGTAGGGAGTTTGGACACTGTATTCTTTGGAATATTGACACTGGGATATGGATAGTGTGGATGCTGGGATCAGATGAGGGTGCACACTGGACACTGGGCCTTGTGAACACTGGGATGTGGAAGGGTGGGCACTGGGATCTGGAGAGAGTGAACACGGGGAAATGGTAGTGTGGACACTGGGATCTATGGACTTTGGAAACTGGAATAGGGGGATTGTTGTGCATGCTAGGATCTGGGGAGTGTATACATTGGGATCTGGAGAGTGAGAACACAGAACTCTGGGATTGTGGACACTGGGATCTGGGGATTGTGGACAGTGCGATCTGGGGTGTGTGGAACTTGGAATTGGGTAATGTGGATACTGGGATCTTGGGAGTGTGAACACTAGTATCTTGCGATTGTGGACACTGGGATCTAGGGAGTGTGGACACTGAGATCTCAGGAGTGGGGACACTGGGATCTTGGGAATGTGGACACTGATGTCTGGGGATTGTGGATACTGGGATCTGGAAAGTGTAGACTCAGAGATCTGGGACTGTGCATACTGGGATCAGGGCAGTGTGGACACTGGGATAGGGGGAGTGTGCACACTGGGATCTGGGTAGTGTGGACACTGTGGTAGGGGGATTGTGCACAATGGGAACTGTGGAGTATGTACCCTGGGATCCTGGGAATGTGAACACTGGGATCTGTGGTGTGGGAACATTGGCATCTGGGGAGTGTGGACACTGTGATCCGGGCAGTGTGGACACTGGAATCTATGAAGTCTGGATATTTGGAAGTGGGGAGTTTGGACACTGTACTCTTTTGGGTGTTAACATTGGGATATGGGGAGTGTGGAACCTGGGATCAGAGGAGTGTGCACACTGGACCCTGGGTAGTATGCACACTGAGAATTGTGCTGTGTGGACACTGGGATCTGGGGAGTGTGCACCCAGGGATCTGGGTAGTGTGGACACTGCATTCAGAAGAGGGTGCACACTGCACTCTGGGAATGTGTACACTGATATCTGAGCAGTGTGGACACTGGGATATGTGGAGTGTGAAGATTGGATCTGGAGATTATGGAGACTGCTTGGTGGGGTGTGGACACCGGCATCTGGGGAGTCTGAACACTGAACTCTGGGTTGTGTGGATAATGGTATCAGGAGAATGAAGACACTGTGATTAGTGAGGACACTAAGATTTGGGGAATGAGTACACGGACTGTGGATACTGAAGCATTGGGAATGTGGACACTGGGGTCTTGAGAGGGTGGACACTGGGATCTGGGCAGTGTGGACACTGGAAACTATGGATTCTGGATACTGTGATGTGGGGAGTTTGGACACTGTATTCTTTGTAATTTTGACACTGGGATAAGGGGAGTGTGGATCCTGGGATCACTGGAGGGTGCACACTGGACCCTGGGTTGTGTGAACACTGGGATGTGGTAGAGTGGGCACTGGGATCTGTACATGGTGGACACGAGGAACTGGGAGTGTGGACACTGGGATCTATGGACTTTGGAAACTGGAATAGGGGGATTGTGCACATTGGGATCTGGGGAGTGTGGACACTGGTATCTGGAGAGTGAGAACATGGAGATCTGGGCATGTTGACACTGGGATCTCCGGATTGTGGACACTGGGATCTGGGGAGTGTGGACACTTGGAATTGGGCAATGTGGACACTGGGATCTTTGGACTGTGGACACTGGGATCTGGGCAGTGTGGACACTGGAATCTATAGATTCTGGATACTGTGATGTGGGGAGTTTGGACACTGTATTCTTTGGAATGTTGACACTGGGACATGGGGAGTGTGGATCCTGGGATCAGAGGAGTGTGCACACTGGACTCTGGGACGTGTGAACACTCTGATTTGGGAGGGTGGGCACTGGGATCTGTAGAGGGTGGACACAGGGAACTGGGAGTGTGGACACTGGGATCTATGGACTTTGGAAACTGGAAAAGGGGATTGTGCACATTGGGATCTGGGGAGTGTGGACACTGGGATCTGGAGAGTGTGGACACTTGGAATTGGGTAATGTAGACACTGGGATCTTAGAAGTGTGAACACTAGGATCTTGGGATTGTGTACACTGGGATCTGGGCAGTGTGGACACTGGAATCTATGGATTCTGGATACTGGGATGTGGGGAGTTTGGACACTGTACTCTTTTGGGTGTTAACATTGGGATATGGGGAGTGTGGAACCTGGGATCAGAGGAGTGTGCACACTGAAATCTGGGTCATATGCACACTGGAAATTGGGTTGTGTGGACACTGGGATTTGGGGAGTGTGCACCCAGGGATCTGGGTTGTGGACCCTGGGTTCAGAAGAGTGTGCACACTGGACTCTGGGTAGTGTGCACACTGGTATCTGAGAAGTGTGGACAGTGGATATGGGGAGTGTGAGCATTGGATCTTGGGAGTATGGACACTGTGCTCGGTGGGGTGTAGACACTGGCATCTGGGGAGTCTGCACACTGAACTCTGGGTAGTGTGGGTGATGGTATCAAGGGAGTGAAGACACTGTGATTAGTGAGGACACTAAAATCTGGGGAATGTGGACACTGAAGGGTGGGCAGTGTGGACACTGGGATCTTGGGAGGGTGGACACTGGGATTTGGGCAGTGTGGACACTGGAATCTATGGAGTCTGGATACTGGGATGTGGGGAGTTTGGACACTGTCTTCTTTGGAATGTTGACACTCAGATATGAGGAGTGTGGGTTTGGGGATCAGAGGAGGGTGCACACTGGACTCTGGGTCGTGTGAACACTGGGATATGGGAGGGTGGGCACTGGGATCTGGAGAATGAGAACACGGAGATCTGGGAGTGTGGACACTGGGATCTGGGTAGTGTAGACATTGGGATCTGGGCTGTGTGGACACTTGGAATTGGATAATGTGGACACTGGAATCTAGGGAGTGTGGACACTGAGATCTGGGGAGTGTGGACACTGGGATCTTGGGAATGTGGACACTAATATCTGGGGAGTGTGGATACTGGTATCTGGAAAGTGTGGACTGGGGGATCAGGGCAGTATGAACACTGTGATAGGGGGAGTATTAACTCTGGATGGGGGAAGTATGAAAACTGGGATCTTGGGAGTGAGGACATTGAGATCTGGGTAGTGTGGACACTGGAATCTATGGATTCTGGATACTGGGATGTAGGGAGTTTGGACACTGTACTACTCTTTGGATTGTTGACTCTGAAATATGGGGTGTGCGGAACCTGGGATTACAGGAATATGCGCACTGAACTCTAGGTAGTATGGACACTGGGATCTGGGTGGGTGGACATTGGGATCTGGGGAGATTGGACACTATGATCTGGAGAGTGTGGACACGGGGTTCTGGGAGTGTGGACACTGGGATCTGGGTAGTGTGGACACTGTTTTCTGGGGAGTATGGACACTGGGCTCTGGAGAGTGTGGACACAGAGATCTGGGGAGTGTGGACACTGGTTCTGGGGAGTATAGACACTGGAATCTGGGGAGTGCGGATTCTGGGATCTAGGGAATGTGGACACTGGACTCTGGGGAGTGTGAACAATGATATCTGGGAAGTGTGGACACTGGGATC
Source organism: Dipodomys merriami (assembly GCF_024711535.1). Taxonomy (NCBI): domain Eukaryota; kingdom Metazoa; phylum Chordata; class Mammalia; order Rodentia; family Heteromyidae; genus Dipodomys; species Dipodomys merriami. Next base: position 50,259,624 of record NW_027202382.1, on the reverse strand, counting down.
TCCCCAAACCTATATTAACCCTTTACTAACAACTTACCTAAGCCTTACTTGTTTCATACCCACTTTGAAGACCGCCCCATAACACAGCCACAATCCTAACACATAATACAGAGATCTTCCTCGCATGTTCCCAAACTCTCAACCTAACTTTAACATGTATTTTAAGAGTAACCATTTTCCTAATAGTACTTTATCACATTAAACAAACTCTAGACATTAACACATATGGTAACAAATACCCTAAAACATACTCTACATACAGGTATGTACCCTAACATACTCTAACCCTGACCTTAACATATACCCTAACATGTACTCTAAAAAACTGTAAGCCTAACACACTCCCAAACATGTACTCTAATACAAACACTAAACATTTACATGTATCCTAACAAGTACTCTAACATATACTTCAAGTATTACATGTACCCTAAAGTGTGAACAAAACAGGTAACCTTACATATAGCCCAAATGTATAACAAGTACCCAAACATGTACTCTATAAGACATAACTTTAGACTGACCCATTCCATAATCCAAATGCTAATCCTTTCCATAACTCCTAACTTCACCAGATCCTTAACCCATTCACAAACCATAATCCATTATCTTTCTGTAACACTTAACCCAAACTCTAATTTAGCTGTTAATACAAACATGCTCTGTATGGCTAATGGAAAACCCAGAACCTGATCTAACCTATTTCTGAACCAGAAGTAAAAACTTAATTCTAACTCACACCCTGAGTAGCCCTAAAAGCACCCAAACTTAACCCTGCCCTTAATATCAATGACCCTACACCTATACCCAATTCCTCAACAACTCTTCCTTAAGCTTAGTCCTCCCGTAGCTGTAGGGAGTTGGTCAGAGTTACTGGATGTGTTAGATAACACACTTAATGTATGGATTTGAGTTAGCTCAGAGCTGAGGATAGAGGGCAGGGTTGGGGCCCAGAGTCAACAAAGTTGTTGTAACAAGTAACGACTTACAAACCAGGAAGAAGTAGCCTTCCCTTTATCACAATTGCCTTAACCCCCCCCCCAAAAGCACAGATGAATGTATGGTAGAGATGAGGATGGAGGCCTAAATAGGGCCTCAGTTTGCCAAAGCATACACTGAGTTGTAGACCGAAATTCTACATGCATAATTCAAAGTGTCCAAACTCTCCACATTTTCTCCTGACACTTAGTACATTTTGTCCTCAAAGTGTCTACAGGCAGAGGCAGGCAACTGGCAACAAAGACCAGGCATCCAGGAGCCTTGTCACAGACAAATGGGACCTGGTATATCTGACAGGCTAGGTTATGCCTTCTGCTTCCCTCCAGAGATCCTTATTCGAATGTTGCCATAATTCCAGCTTATAGGAACTGATTGGCTTCTGAGGCATGAAATGGAGGGCTTAGTGTTGAGGTGTTGCCCTAGCCTGTGGAGAGCCCTGAACATAATACACTGGAATTCTCCAAAGCAAACTGAAATAGCTTGAGAATGCCTGATGTCTGTAAGATGTACATAATGAAAACGTAAATATGTTTCACACATCCCCTCACCCCCTAACCCCCATGCCCTATACAGGACATAGCCAAAAACTCGGTGGAGACTCAGAAATAAGAATACAGGCCTGGGATGGGCCTAGTGTGGCTAAAGCTGTTCTGACAGGTACCAAGGTACCAAGCAGGAATGCATAGGCTGCCCTTCCTCACACATATGTTCATTCCCTTCTCCAGGCTCTGGGATGAACATGACTGAAAGCACAAATAAAAACTTGCTATAGACATACAGATGAAGGTGAAGATCTAAGTAGGGTGTGGGTCCATGCAAGCAAATTCAGGGAGGGGTGTCAGTAAAGCCTCTTCTACACTGCACCATACACACAGATTCTACACTCACAATTCCAAGTGTATGGACTATACACATTTTCTTCTAATACTCTGCAAGTTTTGCTCCCAAAGTACTTAGTCAGAGGACATCAGCACACAACAAAGGGCAGGCATGTTGGAACTGCTCTACAGCTGTGGGATCCTGTATAGCTGACAGGCCAAGGACAAAACAGTCACACCAAAGCTCCTTTCTAGAAAACTGACATAATGCCAGTCTAAAGGAACTGACTGGGTTAAGAGACATAAAGGGGTGAGGCTCAGTGTTGAGGTACTTGCCTAGGTTGTGGGAAACCCTGAAGCACAATAGACTTTAACATAACCAAAAAATAATTTAAATACAAACATAACTTCTGGGCACAAGTGGCTCACACCTACAATCTTAGCTATCCAGGAGGCCAAGATCAGAGGATCATGGTTCAAAGCCAGCCCAGGCAGGAAAGTCTGTGACATCCTTATCTCCAATGAACCCCCAGAATACTAGAATCGGCACTGTAGAGTGCTAGTACTGAGTGAAAGAGCTCAGAGACAGTGCCTAGGCCCTGAGTTCAAGCCCCAGGACTGACAAATTAATTACCAACTTTCTCCACACATCCCTCAGCCCCTAACCCCACAGGCACTGAAAAGCACATGACCAAAAGCAGAGCTGAAAGTGCAGTGAAGACTCCAAGGCTGGGGTAGGGGCTTAGGGTCACTGAAGTTGTTCTGATAGGCACAAACTTACCAAGCAGGAAGAGATAGGCTGCCCTTCCTCACATGCCTTCACCCCCTTCTCTGGGCCCAGGACTGACATGAAAGTATGGATGAAAACTTGATGAATACTTGGAGAAAGACCTGGGCAAGGTATGAGTTCATGAGAGCAAGCGCTGATGAGGTCCATCCCACATGGGTCCATATACCATGAACCTATTACTGACGATTCCAGGCTCCCCACATTTTATCCTGACACTGTGTGTTTTCTTTTCAAAGTACCCACAGTGAGAGGAAAACAACATGCATCAAAGTCTGGATAAAAAGGGCCAGGGCTAAGAGCTGAAGTGCTTGCCTAGCTTGTGGGAGGCCATGGACACAATACCTCTAGAACTAACCAAAAAGAACTATAATCCCTTTGTATGCATAGTAAAATGTGTAGCAAATCTGTATGATGAAAACAAAACTCCTTTTGTGCTAGTCCTGGGGCTTGAACTCAGAGCCTATTATTAGAGATGAAGAGCCTCAAGGACGTTTCTACCTGGGCTGGGTTCAAACTGCAATCCTCAGATCTTCACCTCCTGAGTAGCGAGGAAATCAAGCAGGAACCACTGACCTGGCAAACACATTTTCTAAGACCCCTCACACCCTAATCCTCTATGTTCTCCAAAGCAAGATTTGTTGAGGTCCATGCAGCCCATCCTACATTAGACCGTACACCCAGATCTGACACCATTCCAAGCTTCTGAACTCTTCCCATTTTCTCATTACAGCACCTGAAGTCAAGGGCAGTCTCTGTAGAACAAAGGATCAGCGTCCTGCAGGCCCTCCGCTGCTGAGCGGGATCTGGAGTATGGCTGAGAAAAAAAAGAAAAAGACATCTCGACCACACTGTCTGCTCCCACCTTCTGCTACCAGACCCAGCTCCTAATGAGACAGATCTCAGGCCAGGCCTGAGGCAGTGATGGTTTACTCCTAATAACCCTGCCAGTGAGAGCTTCCCGCGGGCACAGAGAAAGATAACAAAGGAGTTTTATTAGTGAGTCTGCAACTGCCCTGTCCTGAGCTCTGTCAGAACCAGGAGCCGCTGCAACCTACAAAGGGGGGGATTTTTGTTTTGTTTTTTTCCCCCTCCATCCCATAGGTGTCACCTCTCTGCAGGCCCCTCAGCTCCCCAACAACCTCTTCACCTCTCCACCGGCCCGGCCAGCCTCAGGAGACCCTCGCCGGCCCTCACCCGAGCCCCGCGGGCCTCAGGAGACCCTCCGCAAGGCCCTCCACATACCCGGACCCCAAACCTCAGCTATGATCATTCCTTACCCTTGCCTCACTTCCTTGCCCTGTGCCGCTCACTTCCTGTTCTTGTCCTGCCCCTCCTGTGCTCTGCTCTTCCACAAGCCCGGCCCCTGCTCTGCTCACTTCCTCACCCTAGCCCCACCCCCTGCTCCACTCACTTCCTTGCTCTTGCCCCGCCCCTTTGGTGGTGTCTTCCCCCACAAGTTGAGCCCCTGGACTGCTAATTTCTGACTCCTGTCCAGCTCCTCCTGTTCTGCTCTTCCATAAGCTCCGCCCCTGGGCCATTCACTTCTGAGTTCTTGGCCCACCCCTCCTGTACTCTGCTCCTCCCACAAAACCAGTGGGTGCCGTGAGCACTGGCTCTCGCCAGAGAGAGCTCTAGGCTTGTGCAACATCATCCCCAGGACCCAGGGTGAAGTGAGTGCCGATTCCTGCCAGGGGGCGCTCTAGCCATGCATACCATGCTCCTCTCCTCAGGACCCTGGGTGCAGTGACCACTGATTCCCACCAGAGGGTGTTCTAGTATGTGTACCATCAACCTCAGGACCTGGGGTGCAGTGAAGGCTTCCCACCAGAGTGCACGCTAGGCACACTAGGCACATGATCACTATGCTCCTATCCTCAGGATCCAGACTGCAGTGAGTGCTGCTTCATGTCAGAGGGCCCTCTAAGCATGCACAATACTGCTTTCCTCAGGACCCAGGGTGCAGTGATCACTGATTCCCACCAGAGGGTGCTCTAGACGTGCACCATGACCCTCAGGACCTGGGGTGCAGTGAGGGTTACTTCCCACCAGAGGGAAAACTAGGCACATGAGCACTATGCTCCTCTCCTCAGTATCCAGACTGCACTGAGTGCTGCTTCTTGCCAGAAGGCCCTCTAGGTGTGCTTACTGTCCTACTCTCCTCAGGTCCCGGGGTACAGTGACCACTGATTCCCACCAGATGGTGCTCTAGGTGTCAGCACAATGCTCATCAGGACCCAGGGTGTAGTGACCACTGATTCCCACCAGATGGTGCTCTAGGTGTGTGCACCATGTTCCTCTTCTTAAGACCAAGATGCAGTGATCACTGATTCCCACCAGATGGTGCCCTAGGTGTGTACGCCCTGCTCCTGAGGACTAGAGGGTGCAATGACCTCTGAATCCCACCAGAGCGTGCTGTAGGTGTGCGCGCGATGTTCTGTTCAGCACCCCGGGTGCAATGACCACTAATTCCCACCAGACGGTGCTCTAGGCGTGTGCACTGTCCTTCCCAGCACCCCGGGTCCTCCCACAAGCCCCGCCTCTGCACCCCTCGCTGCAGCTCTGTCGCTCACGCCCTCTCGTGCTCTGACCCCCACAGGCCCCGCCCTTCCTGAGCATCCGCACAGGAACGTGGCCACACCCTTTGACCTCTCGCCTTCTAGCCCTGGCCCCTCCCACAAGCCCACGCGGCTCCCGCCGCCTCCCCCCAGGCTGTGCTCCCCGGGCGCTGCAGGCCGCCTGGGCCGGGGCTGCGGGCCGGGGCCGGGGCTGCGGGTCGGGGTCGGGGCCGGGGCCGGGGCCGGGGCTGGGGCTGCGGGTCGGGGCCGGGGCCGGGGTCGGGGTCGGGGCCGGGGCTGCGGGCCGGGGCTGGGGCTGCGGGTCGGGGCCGGGGCCGGGGCCGGGGCTGGGGCTGCGGGTCGGGGCTGCGGGCCGGGGCCGGGGCTGCGGGTCGGGGCTGGGGCTGGGGCTGCGGGTCGGGGCTGCGGGCCGGGGCTGGGGCTGCGGGTCGGGGCCGGGGCCGGGGCTGGGGCTGCGGGTCGGGGCTGCGGGCCGGGGCTGGGGCTGCGGGTCGGGGCCGGGGCTGGGGCTGCGGGTCGGGGCCGGGGCCGGGGCCGGGGCTGGGGCTGCGGGTCGGGGCTGCGGGCCGGGGCTGGGGCTGCGGGTCGGGGTCGGGGCCGGGGCCGGGGCCGGGGCTGGGGCTGCGGGTCGGGGCCGGGGCCGGGGTCGGGGTCGGGGCCGGGGCTGCGGGCCGGGGCTGGGGCTGCGGGTCGGGGCCGGGGCCGGGGCTGGGGCTGCGGGTCGGGGCTGCGGGCCGGGGCTGGGGCTGCGGGTCGGGGCCGGGGCCGGGGCCGGGGCTGGGGCTGCGGGCCGGGGCTGGGGCTGCGGGTCGGGGCCGGGGCCGGGGCTGGGGCTGCGGGTCGGGGCTGCGGGCCGGGGCTGGGGCTGCGGGTCGGGGCTGCGGGCCGGGGCTGGGGCTGCGGGTCGGGGCTGCGGGCCGGGGCTGGGGCTGCGGGTCGGGGCCGCGGGCAGGGCTGCCCGGCGCCCGCGCGGGGCTCGGGTCGGTCCTCAGGCCGAGGGTCCCGACTTCTGCCCCGCAGCATGGGCACCGGCGGGACTGGATCCCCACATGGAGGCCAGATCCCCCCAAGGAGGAAAAGAGAAGGGCGGACCAAGGAGGAAACACCGCGAGGATGCAGGAGAGCGTGACCGACGGCTGTGACGGCAAACGTCTTCCATGAATGTGGTTTGCGGTGAGAAGAAGAAATTCATGTGGAAAACAGACACAGACACACACACACTACACACACACACAGCACACACTGCACACACACATACATACACTACACACACACATACATACACTACACACACATACACACACTGCACACACACATACACACACTACACACATACACACACTACACACACATACATACACTACACACACATACAGGCAGACACACACACACACTACACACACACTACACACACTACACACACACATACATACACTACACACACATACACACTACACACACACTACACACACATACATACACTACACACACACATACACACTACACACACACACTACACACACACATACATACACTACACACACACTATACACTACACACACACATACATACACTACACACATACAGGCAGACACACACACATACACACTACACACATACACTACACACACACTATACACACACTACACACTACACACACACACTACACACACTACACACACACTACATACTACAAACACATACTACACACACTACACACACACTACACACACATACATACACTACACACACACATACAGACAGACACACACATACACACTACACACACATACACACTACACACACTGCACACACATACGCTACACACTACACACAGACTACACACTGTACACATACACACTACACACATACTACACACACTGCACACACTACACATACATGCACACATACACACTACATGCACGTACACATACACACTACACACATACACTACACGCATATGTACATACGCACACACTACACACATACATACACTACATACATACATACATATACACATACACTACACACATATACTGCACACATACATACGCACACACTACACACATACTACACACACTACACGCACACATACACACACTACACGCACACATACACACACTGCACACACTACACAAACTACACACATTACATGCACGGATACACGCATACACTACACACATACACACATTACACACACATAAACTACTCACACATACACATACACACTGCACACACTACACATACTACACACAGACACATACACATGCGCACACAAACTACACACAGACACATATACACATACTACACACACACACATACATGTGCACACTACAGAGACACGTGCGCGCACATACTACACACACAGACACACATGAGCACAGACACTACACACAGATACACAGACACATACACACTACAACACTACACACAGACACAAGTATACACACATACACACTACACACACACATACTACACACATACACTACACACATACACACTACACACGCACATATATACACATACACGCTACACACACTACACACACACACTGCACACACACTACACACATACACACATGCACATAGACACTACACATACTACACAGACACACATACACAATACTACACACATGTATGCACGTGTATGCACATGCTACACATGCACATACATATGCACATACACACTACATATTACACACATGCACACACACAAACACTACACACACCACACAGACATACACACCCAGACACACTACACACACACATGGGCGCACACACTATGCACAACATACACACATACGCACACACTACACACAGACACACACATACACACATATACACTACACAGACACACACTACACACAGACACAATACACACATGCACGCACACATACACACAGTACATACCACACACATACACATACATACACGTACATATATACATACGCACATGCACGCACATGCACACAGACACTACACATACTACACACACTACATACACACACATACACACACACGCACACATTGAGACAGAAGAGGGGCTGTGGCTCAAGCAGTGCAGCACAATCGTAAGTGAAAAAGCTAAGGAACAGCACCCAAGCCCTAAATTCAATCCCTATTAACAGCACACACACACACACACACACACACACACCTATGGATTGGTGGCATGGTGTTTACAAGCCATACCTGGCATTTCCAGAGGTGCCCTAGGACTTGGGACAGCAGCAAGAGCCCCACTGGCTCTGTGTGGACAATTTCCACAGCTTCCTCCTGAGATTCTCTTGGCTGCCTTCCCATGAAGGCACTGAAGAACATTCTACGTATGTCACTTAGCACAGGGAGGAGGGCAGCTATTGGATAAATACCAAAAAATAGAATAACTGGGTTGCAGCATAAAGCATTTGCTGTTTTGATTAATTGGCTTCCCAATTTTATATCCACCATGTATAAAAACAACCGTCAGAGCTGAGAGTGTGGAAATAACTAAACATTAAAGTCATTCATGAAGACTTGGCTAACACGTGAGAGGGGCCAGGATCCCATACTCAACCCTAAAATGTAGTTTAAAATGTGAAACGGTAGATGAACTCAGACCTTCTGTGCATTTTCCTTACACCTGTCATCATTTATGGAGCGTCAATAATTAGTTACATTTCCTTCCCTGCTCACATGTTTGGACCATGTGTCTCTCAGGTCATTCAGTGATCTGTTGTTGATTTATGGAATCTCTGTACTTGATTAATGGGTGCTTTGTCTCTGGAGAGTTTTGCAGCTTATCTTTGCAATCTTAGGAGGTTTTCACTGATTTCCTTTGAAGCATTTCAATTTAGCCGACTTTGCTGGCTTATGGATTTTCTGTCACCCACCCTAGCACCTACTAATCTCCAGGCTTCAGCCATGTCCAGCCCAAGCATCACAGTGGCCTTTCCTGAGATCTCCTTTTTAGCCTCTGAGGCTTCAGTACTCAATGCCTGCCTGGAGCACCCCACTCCCCACCATTAGACAACCTTGTGCTGATCATGAGAGGCCTGTGCTTCTGTTGTCCCGAAGGATACAAGAAGTGTCTGATCCTCAGATGGGCCTCGAAGATCATCTTAAAACCCCAGACTCTAGCTTAGTTCCAGGTGTGGATCCACACCATTTGCTCAGGGCTCAGAGGTTAGACTTTCATGGATGCCCTGTGCAGGTTGTGCTGCAGATGGATGGCATCTCCTCAGAGCCAGGTACTGTGAGCCTCCATGTCCATGTCTCCTGAGATCTGAACATGGTGAGCCATCTGCACAGATTCAGTCATCCACCAACACCAGTGGCTTCACACACGCCTTCATATACCCTAGCAACCCACAGGTGAGCAGGACCCCACAATCACGCCGCCCCATTCCTCATCATGGGACCTACAGTGCTTGGTTGCAGCCTGATGGCTGGTGTGCCCTGAAGATTATGAGTTCAAGGCCACACAGTAAAACCTTCTCCAAAAAAATAAGGGGGCGGGGGACATGTTCAACATCATTAGCCATAAAGGAAATGCAATGCAAATCGAAGCCACAAGATACCACAAACACACAAAAACAAGTAATGGTGGGAAAGGAGACACAAATGGACATTGTCAAAGAAAATGCAAAATTGTACAGCAGCTGTGGAAAGCAGGTGGTAATTGCTGCCAAAAAAAAAAAAAAGAGAGAGAAAGAAAAAAGCTGGCACCAGTGGCTCACGCCTGTCATCCTAGCTACTCAGGAGGCTGAGATCCGAGGAACACAGTTTGAAGCCAGCCAAGGCAAGAAAGTCTTTGAGACTTTTTTTTTTTGCCAGTCCTGGGGCTTGAACTCAGGGCCTAGGCTCTGTCCCTGAGCATCTTTTGCTCAAGGCTAGCGCTATACCACTAGAGCCACAGTGCCACTTCCAGCTTTTTCTGTGTATGTTGTACTGAGGAATTGAACCCAGGGCCTCATGCATGCAAGGCAAGCGCTCTACCACTGAGCCACCTTCCCAGCCCTCTATTAGACTCATCTCCACAGAAAAACTAGAAAACCAGAAGTGGTGTTGTGGCTCAAAGTGGTAGTGTTAGCCTTGACTAAAAAAGCTCAGAGACAGTACCTAGGCCCCAAGTTCAAGCCCCATGACAGTAAAAAAAAAAAAAAAAAAAAAACTAAACCCTGAATTACTGTCTCATATAGATATTCCATTCCTAGACAAACTTACACAAGTGAAGACATTCACACATAAAAATGTGCATACAAATGTTTATCAAAATTATGTACAATAGAAGTTAGATGTGGTGAGCAGCACTGAAGTGTTGAAATTGGCATCATGTGAACTTCAGTCTTAGAACAGAATACTCTGAGTGAATTCTCCTCCCATGATGACTAATTTCTGACCTGAATGGGTTTCTTTCTCCCTCTCAAAATCATGGAATCAATAACAACACCAAGAGCTGGTTATGCAGTGACTGTTTATTCTTCAGCCAGAATATCAGGATAACCTGAAAAGGAATAGCTCAGAGACCTGGTTCTCATCTAAGAGATGAGGTCCTTTTAAGACTAAAGGGAAGGGGCTGAGAAGGTGGCTCAGTGGTAGAGCGCTTGCCTTGCATGCATGAGGCCCTGAGTTCAATTCCTCAGCATCACACAGGCAAAAAGAAAAAAGCTGGAAGTGGCGCTGTGGCTCAAGTGGTAGAGCGCTAGCCTTGAGCTGAAGAGCTGAGGGACAGCACCCAGGCCCAGAGTTCAGGCTCTGTGACCAGACCCCCCCCAAAAAAATTTTTTAAAACACTAAAGGAAAAAGAGAAATTTTAACCAACTCATAACAACCAAGGGCTGAAGCAGGCCTGGATGCTTAGGCAGGCAGGTGAGAGTATTTCTGGGCCGGTGAGGGCATAGGCCAAACATTGTTCTTAAAGCACAATGTATCTCAGGCAGTTTGGACAGTGTTTGGGAATTGGAGAGGCATAAAGTTCCCAACGGTTCCTCGATCTTTGATGACTAGAAACTGGGAGGTAGCACCACCATGGATATGGATCCCCTGGGCACCTTTGCTGACCAGTCAGGAGGGCAGTGCAGTGAGGGATCTTGTAGCCCTGGGTCAAGTGAAGTTGGCTGAGAGAGGGTATAAGGAAAGATTTCCTCCAAAAGACACTCAGTGTTCTATGGCTGCCCTTTCTCCTGATTCTGGTTACTCCTCAGAAGTTACGGTCACATGGTAGATTGTGGAGGTACAGTCTGATAGGATTCCCCATTAAGAAGTCGATTTTCAACCGGGTACCAGTGGTTCATGTCTGTAATCCTAGCTACTCGGGAGGCTGAGATCTGAGGATTATGGTTCAAAGCCAGCCTGGGCAGGAAAGGTCCAGGAGACTCTTATCTCCAATAAACCACTGGAAAACTGGAAGTGATGCTGTGGCTCAAGTGGTGGAGCACTCACCTTGGGTTGAAGAGCTGAGGGACAGCGCCCAGGCCCAGAGTTCAAGCCCCACAACTTCACAAAAAAAAAAAATGTCAATTTTCCACACAATTATCCCCATCGAAGGGGTTAAGACTTTGGGTTTAGGGTTAGGAATAGGGACTAGGTTAGATTTAGGATTCAAGGTTAGGTTGACAGTTAGGGTTGGGTTGTGATTGAAATTTTGGTTGGGATTGGGTTAGGATTAGGTGTTAAGGAGAGGACTTTAATTCTGTTGACTCATTAACTCTTTGGGTAGATAGCCTGCTGTTCCATGTTCTGCCTTGAGAAAATGTCTTCACTCAGCTTTGTGTGGTTGATTGAAGTCTAGACAAATGTATCTTGCTCGTCAAAAAGAAAATTATCCCTAGTTTGGGAGATTCCCTTACCTTGAGTACATTTGGAGACACAAACAAAAAACAGGAATTTCCAGTTTGTATGTGTGTTCTGTGTTCTAGGCTTGCAGGTTGTGTAATATATGGTTTATATAGTCCGTCCAGGAGCCCTTGAAAAAACATGGTTACGAACACACCAAAAAGGACATAATGTTACCATGACAGGGCCACTAAGCTTTCTCCATTAGCCAACTCCAAAGCAGCCATCTTTTCCATGATGACGCTAAGCTCAGACAGCAGACAGAAGATCTGCACCATCCATACTGTTAGCTCCCCACTCCCTAAACAATGGAGATCAACCTATGGCTAAAAGGTCTGTGTGAGCACAATGTGAACTAACATACTTGATTGTAGCTGTTATCTGTATGCATTGGTCTAACAAGTATGAGGGGGGGGGCTTTATTTGCCCCTGACATTTCAGAAAACAATTAACTAGTTATTACAGCAGATTTTCATCTTTGAATTCAATTTTTATGCACGCTTTATATGTCCAAACTAAAATTTATTATGCATATGTGTATGTATGTGATGTGTCAACATCTTCTGAATGGTCTGTTATTTTTAATACATAAATGTAGTTAGTACTCTTAAAAGGTGGTTATCTTACTACCAAAATAACAAAATACAGGCATTCAGAAATTAACTCTGGGGATAGCCAAAGGGTCACTTTAAACAAACAGCAGGTGAGGTCTTGAAAATTGGCTATTGAAACAAATGATCATAATCTGTTCACTCTGGATTCAATCCTTTTACAATATATATGTCATATAAGATGTGTTATATCATCATTACATAGAACAACAGTTTGAAGTTTCTTTTCTTCCTGGATACAGAGAAGGTTTGGTAAGATATTTCAAAATACAAATTAAGATATGGAATGTATAAAATATTTGCTTGTGATTAGGGTGTCTATAATCTGAATCTTTACCTGAAGGTTTTTCTAAGGTCAAGATTAATACACGGATGACAAACTAGCACACAATTCTCATCTATAAGGCTACTTTAGAGGTATTTTTCTGCTCTTTTACATTTATGAAAAACTGGCTTAAAGGAAATATTTATCAAATACCTGCTTGTGTACTTCTGATCTTGTCACGCTTTTGACTGTTTAGGAAACCAAGTCTTAGCTGAGTCAAAGCTCATTTATAGATCAAGGTTTATGTCACACTCTTTTAAATGGCCAACTTAATAGCTGTTTCAATTTTTTTTTTACCATGGCTATTCTAAGATTTTGTTATAATGAATTTGATCCTCTGGAGTATTTGCACCCAGGCCCACAGAGGATGGTTTTATAAGTAGTTATTTGCCAAATTTAGTTAACTTTTCAAACTTAAAGAAATACAGATAAATCATGCTTAGGAACTAGTTCAATTGATCTCTCTTTTGCTTAAATTTAGCCAAAAAGGATCTTAATGGCACAGATGCCTCCCTGGCTTGTCTGTCACCTGTCTCCAACGTACGACCAGACCAACTTGTGTACCTCATCTGAGCAAGGAGAAATCTACCAGGACAAAGCTTAACCAGGCAAAGAGGTACTACACAGAGACAGTGGGAAAAAACTATTTAGGTAAGAGGGGATCTTGTACGATTCCAAATAGAGTCACTCCTGCCTGCCCTTTCCAAAGTAAAGCTGAGAGATTAAGAAAAATAGTTCAGCCGGGCACCGGTGGCTCTCGCCTGTAATCCTAGCTTCTCAGGAGGCTGAGATCTGAGGATCATGGTTCAAAGGCAGCCCGGGCAGGAAAGTTCACATGAGACTCTTATCTCCAATAAACCACTAGAAAACCAGAAGTGACACTGTGTCTTAAGTGGTAGAGCACTCGCCTTGAGCTGAAGAGTTCAGGGACAGCGCCCAGGCCCAGAGTTCAAGCCCCACGACGAAAGAAAGAGAGAGAGAGAGAGAGAGAGAGAGAGAGAGAGAGAGAGAGAGAGAGAGAGAGAGAGAGAGAGAGAGAGAGAGAGGGAGGGAGGGAGGGAGGGAAGGAGGGAGGGAGGGAGGGGAGGGAGGGAAAGAAAGAAAGAGAAAGAAAGAAAGAAAGAAAGAAAGAAAGAAAGAAAGAAAGAAAGAAAGAAAGAAAGAAAAAGAAAGAAAGAAAGAAAAAGAAAGAAAGAAAAGTTCATAAAAGCATGGCTGACACCCATGTCTGTCTGTCTACCTTCTAACTAGACAGGAACTCTCATTTCTCTAGATCAAGGGGAAGATGTAGACGGCCCTTTTCCTTACTGGATTTTGCACTGTGAATGTTTTAACCAAATGTGTTTCCTTTCACTTAGAATCCATCAAGCTTCACAGTCATGAACATGGAACCTCACATGAACCTGCTCCCTGATTTTCATAGAGGTCTTCTTGATTGGCAGAGGGCCCCTAGACTAACCTCATCAACATCTCTGAATCAGCAGGAAGTAGCCATTATGCCTTTCCCTAAGGCAGTCAGTTACCTCTTCATGTAGGGGAAATGATACGAGTTAGTAGAAAAGGAGGCAGTCAAGGAATTGCAGCCAATGCAACCTGCAGATGGCAGGACAATCTGACCACCTAAAACCTGCCTGAAAGTGAAATGAGGCCAGGGCCTACAGTGGAATGAGAACGTAAGGACAAAAGAATGGAGGAATAAGGACAAGACCACAATCTGAGAGGATAAGAACCCAAAGGGGACTCAGCGATCACACGGCCGTCTTCAAGGACTCCAGCTTCCCTGTTTAACCCAAAGCCAATCTTGCTAACCAAAGATGCCACATGCCACAAGCTCTCTTTTTCTGTTACATTTCTTTTCTAATAAACTTTCCTATCACCTTAAGAAAAAAGAAAGTGGAGGATGAAAGGGAGGGGCTACTTTTCAGGGCGTTAAAGTGAAGGCATCTCCTTCAGAGGTGAAGAGGACCCTCTTCCAAATACCTGAAGCAGAACAGAAAACTACTCATAGACCACATGTGTGAAGAGAACCTACAACTGAGTTTCTCCATTCATAGGTAATTATTAGGGACCACTTAGGCGGGCAGGAGACCGCTGAGAATGCAGGAGTCCTTGCACTGAGAGACTATAATGGGGCATGGCTTCCAGCAGCATAAGGCTGTGTCAGCAACACCCCACCTCCACTACACCCACTAAACTGTCCCCCTAGCTGGGCACCAGGGGCTCACGCCTGTAAATCCACGCTACTCAGGAGGCTGCGATCTGAAGATTGTGGTTCAAAGCCAGCCTGGGTAGGAAAGTCCGTGAGACTCTTATCTCCAATAAACCACCAGAAAACCAGAAGTGGCGCTGTGGCTCAAGTGGTAGAGCGCTCGCTCACCTTGAGCTGAAGAGCTGAGGGACAGCATCCAAGCCCAGAGTTCAAGCCCCATGACCGACCAAAAAAGAAAAATTTCCCTAAGGAAGACTCAACTCTGTCAGGAAAATATACCATGCTCTATCTAACACTACAGTTCCCTGACCTCATTTTCTTGAGGTATTTACTTAAAAGTCTATACAATAGAAAATATGTATTCTTTATGACTGAGCTCAGAAAGCTCTCAGAGCCTGTCAGCAATACTTTTTAAATACAATCAACAATAAGGACAAAGAGGCTGGGTAGAGTGACATATGTTTCTGCAATTTTAACCCTTGGGAAGCTGAGGCAGAGCGCAAGTTCCATGCCGGCCTACCCTACTTAACCAGTTCTAGATCAGCCTGTACTACCTGGTGAAACCAAAAATGATGTCAGGCTCAGACAGACAAGTGGTGCGTGTTTTCTCTTGTAGGTGGAAGCAAGATCTAAAATGCCAACATACATATACAGGGTTATATGTACGTACACAAACTGAGTAAAGGACAATATACTTATGGGAGGAGTCCAATGGTATTAACTCCTTTGAACAACTAGCAATTGTTTACAAAATGATATCAGGAAGCTGAAACATGTTGGGGGGCAGCAAGGGAGGCGGGACAAAGCAATGGAGGGAGAAAGGGTGAGCGAATGTGGTCATTGTATTCAAGGGGCAATATCTAAAAATGAACTCAGAATTTGAAGGTAGGAATGGGAGGAGGACAATGAGGGAGGATGGGGAAAGAAGTGATCGATACTCACTGTACTCATAACCTCACTTCTGAAATTGAGACCCCTTGTTCAACTACTTAATAAAAATAAACATTTTTGAGGGTTTTCCAGAAAAAAAGTAAAAAATATAAGTATTTTTAAGAAAATGATGATGATGGTGATGGAGTAAAAGGCCTATATCTAAGTCTTTAAGGGAGGACAGACTCCTTAGACAATTGCCACAAACATAGCTAGCTTAATCACATGTACACATTTCCAGCTTTTATTCTACCTTTAAATGGCAGAAAGAAGAATAAAGCTCAGTTCCTTCCCTAGTCTCTGTACTTACTGAATAAATCTATTCCCATCACTTTAAGTGATGTTAGCTGTATTTATCTTTGACACCTCCTGAAGCAGAAATGAAAAAGAAAAGAAAAAGGAGGCAAGAAAACCACTTCCCTAAAACCACAAATGGAATCAAGGGTTCCAGGTACTTGGTGTCTCTTAAGAATTGAGTGATGCACAAGTTATGTAAAGCAAGCGTATTTATTAAAGGAAGAGTAAGTTGAAAGTACATGCCACAACGCGGAGGAAGGCCTGAACAGAAGTTCCAAGGCACTGAGGAGTGTGTCAGGAAAACTGAAGGTGGGTTTGGGCTGAGGGGAGAGTCAGAGGGTCTCCTTCCCATAGGAGGGGCCTTGCTGACGGACACAAAATCTTGAGTGACAGATTGTGGCTACAGAACAGCTTCTCAGCTGTGTGTGTCCATTCCCACATGTGCTGTTACATTAATGATAACCTGGAACCTTACCTGGGGAGCTTCCCCAAGAGGTTGCCTAAGAACAGCCAAGCACTGCGTTATGCATGTTTCATTGTGTGTGTGTGTGTATGCAGGTCCTGGGGCTGGAGCTCAGGGATGGGCCCTGTCTGTGAGCTTTTTGTCTTTTCTTCTCTTTTTGGTTGGTTGTGGGGCTTGAACTCAGGCCTGTGTGGCTGTCCCTGAGCTTTTCTGTTCAAGGCTAGTGCTCTACCACTTGAGCCACAGCTCCACTTGAAGTTTTCTGGTGGTTATTTGGAGATAAAGAATCTCACAGACTTTTCTGTCCAGACTGGCTTCAAATCACGATCCTCTGATCTGAGCAGACTTTTTTTTTTTTTTTTTTAAACTCAGGGCTAGCACTCTACCCACAGCTCCACTTCTGGCTCTTTGGTGGTTAATTGAAGAGTCTCACAGGCTCTACTGCCCAGGCTGGTTTTGAAATGCAATCCTCAGAGCTCAGTTTCCTGAGTAGCTGGAATTACAAGCGGCAGCCAGCAGCGCCCGGCAATATGTATATGCCACTTAAGGAACTTTTTATTCAGGGAAGACCTTTTCCTTTATCAGAATATTTGGATGGCAAAATTATTCACCTAAAAAAGGGTGAAGGTGAATCCCTGCTTGTGCTTGAGCAACAGGTGTGAATCCTGGCTTTGGAATCAGGAATAGGTCTCATGTCATCTACTAGCTCTATCCTACTTTCCTGTCTTGTAGTCTGCATTCAAACCACATGCACAGCTGTAGCAGAAGACTGGCAGAAGTATGAACAGCCAAGTCCAGGGTAGCCATATGTAGCTACAACCTCCAAAAATCAAGCCAGACATACAACTAATGTCTCTGTGTCCAAAGACAGGACCGCAAGCTGGAAATCAAAACGGCTGCTGCAGTAGCCATTGGAAAGGTAGATTTTGCGATAGTAAGTCTGTCAGTGACTGGGCCTGACTTAGGATTATAGGTTTTAAGAAGCTGAATGCCAGCACCTACATGGCCACTGTCGATTTGAAGCAGTGAGCCTTCAGTTTACAACCTTCCAGAGATTCCACATCTACCCCATTCCCATGCCCAGGAGTTCTGGGTAGTCCAGCCACATACATGCACATTCAAGATTCTGGGTAATCTAGTCCAGAGCTCTGCCCACACAGTCCTCACCCAGGAGGCTTCCAGGGTCTTCCAAGGCCTCTGGGCAATATTCTTCCATTTTAATTTGAGCCCTCGTGCATGTTGAACAACCTCACACGTTCTCCTAATGCACCCGCACACCGGCGCAGTAAGACGTGAAGTCCCCAGGTACCACCTGGTAGCACTGCTGGGGTTTCATTTTGATTTTTTTGCTATGTTTTTATTTTATTCCAAGGACTTTGCTCCATACAAAATGTCATTGTAGAAACAATATCAGAATCCAAAGTTCAGCTTGTAAATACTACTCAGGCAGCAAACTAGTTCAATCGCATAAATTTGTTTGTTTGTTTGTTTTTAAGTAAGGTCCAGTTGAGTTGCATGACTGGAGTTCTCTTTCTTCCTCTCTCTCTCTCTCTCTCTCTCTAACACTGTTGTTAAATATAAAGTTTTGCAACAAACCTTCAATTTATATCAAATATAATTAAAAATTAACAAATGAATACATTGTATCAAAAGGTACGAAGATATACATTTCATGCACATACTTATATAATGTGTGTGTATATATATATATATATGTATATATTTTACATGCACACATAACTGTTCAAACTACAGCCACTGCTTGACAGATTCCAGATGCAGACAGCTGGTTGATGCAATTCAAATTTGGCAACTCACTATGAGATTTCAAGGGAAACAGACAATAGTTTGAGAAGAGACAGTACAGAAACAAATCCAAAGTCAGGAAAACAAAGCGTAATGTCTCCTCCCCCCTCCCCCACAGCTACCACCACTGCAATTTTCACTTATGTCAATGCTGAGAAGAATCCAGACAAGCCAGCTACAGGTATTCTCAACCTGTGACGGCCTAAGCAGACAGCTATGGTTCTATATGGAATGTATGCATTTGACACCCAAGAGAACACGGGCCGGGGCAGGAAGAGAGACAAAACATTAAGATCAAAATGCACATCCTCCTACTTTGCAACATGGGCAGTCACATGCACAGTCTTAGGTTCCTTTAATTTTACCCTATTGGAATAAAATACTCTGTTAGCTTTAAAGTTTCAGAGTGTTGTGCCTTCACATAAGGAAATTCTATAAAAAGGTTTGGTCACAATCATGCTGAAACCCTAGACCAAGTGGTGGTCTTGTGTGTTTTGTGTCATTTGTTGCATAGCCCTATGGTTGACAAGATCCATTCACTAAACACACTTCCACATACACCACATTCTATAAACACACACGTGCACACACACACACACACACACACACACACACACAGAGCTTTTGTGAGGAGAGTGTGGTAGAAGTCAACAATCCCACAGAGACATCATCTGAAATTTCAAAACACAGAGGACACACCAATGGACTTGTCTGCATGCGCCTTTCCTCCAGCAGGACTCCACCCTCTGGGCACACTGCACACCATCCTGAGAATGGGTCTTCCCTTTGGAGAGTGGTCATGAGGTGAGGTTTTATTTGCTGCCTACCCAGGCCTGGGAGTCAGAAACTGTGCCAGGCTCTAAGATGCCCAACTTCAGCCCAGAAGCCATTTAAAAAAAAATCCCCTCTGCCAGTCACTAGGACTTTAGCTGGGGTTCCTTTTTTCCATGATCCACATCCCCAACCACTGTCTTTTACCCAACTAGCATTTTGCTCACTTCAGCATTTAGTGAAACTGAATTCACACACAACAGAGATCATGCCCTACTTGGCAGGCCTCCCATCCCTGAGAATCAGTAGAGAACAGACTGAAAATGCCACACACAGGCACAGACCTCGCTGCTCTGTGGCTTCCCATCCCCCACTCATGGGAGGACAGAGAGCACAGCCACTTGCTTACAACTGTGCTGTGCTGCTGGATGCTAGCCGGTACTCACAGGCTGCAGTTCTCGACTAAGTTCACGAGGCCTCCACCCTCACAGATGCTCAGGAGCCAGAGGTCAGGCACTTTGTCAAGCAGCAGGAACTGGGTTCAACAAGGGACCCACCTGGGGGGGGGCGGTCCACACAGTAGTATCTCCCACAAGTCAAATGCAACGAAGGGCCCTTCCTACAGGTTGATTCTGAAATTTTATGTGAACATTTCTTTCCCCGTTTTTCTTATTTTATCTTTTTCTAGATCAAGTATATAGAAACGACAAAGAGTGAAAGATGTTGTGATTAAAAACCAGAATCAAGCACAAGAACATTCTCCAGATTTGGTCCCTGTTGGAGCAGCAAGTGTTGGGAAAGACAGAGCCTCAAATGCATTGATTTCTATGTACATCTGCTGTTCGGTGCTAAGAGCAACCATGGACACGTGATCACTGTGATGCTTTCAGGTACCACCAGGCCACCGCTGGGCCCCCTTCCTTGCTTCCAGGCACACCCTGCTCTCTGTACTACACATCTGGATCAATGATGTGTCCCATGAGACTCAAACCACCAACTAAAACGTTGAAGCACCCAGCCCAGACGCTGGCGGCCATGATATGGGATATGAGCTCACTGGGTCTGTCTCAACTCAGCCACCACCTGCTTAGGATCTGATGGGTGGCATGAGACCCAGGAAGGCAGCACACAGGGGGATAGAGAGTCATATCCCTCTAAGAAAGGGTTTTATTAGTCCATCCAATGTAAAAGAAGAGGGAGGGAAGAGGAGAGGAGTGGAGCAGGAGCCTCCACCATGGAGGCCACGAGGCAAGATACCTCCTCCCAGGGCTGCAGCCCCAGAGCCCCGCATGGATGATAAAACTCATCAACTGGAGCCCATGCCCGCGGTGAGCACGTGTGTGGGCAGTCACGGTGCAGCTAGCACCAGTGGTCTTGGTCAGGGTGGTGGTAGCTGTGCCGTGCCCGGACACCGGCGCTGAGTCCCAAAGTGCAGTGGTAGCCATTGGGTACACGGCGGAGAGGGTGGGACTGGGAGGTCAGGGAGGACACGTAGGAAGTCCTAGAGGAACGGCCTGAGTTGGTAGCCACCGCCTCCTCGAAGGTGAGCGTGTCCTCAGGCAGAGTGTGGGCAGAGGCCTCGCTGTCCAGACGCTGGCCCAGGTAAGGGTCTGAGCTGATGCGAGAGCCAGGAGCCAAGGGCTGGCTCAGGGGCTCTCTCTGGAGCAAGGCGTTGTGTTCAGAAAGGCCGCGGCTGAGCCGGCCTGGGGAGAAGGCTGGGAGGCCACTCTGAGCTCCAGCAAAGTGGACCGGCGAGGAGTTGGCCGTCTTGTAGGTGATGCTGGGGCGAGGGGTCAAAGGGGTTTGCGGGAGCTGCCTCCGCCCACCTCGACCGGGAGTGCTAGCACCAGATGTTGACAGTGAAGGGCTCCCATTAACTGGGCCACTGCCCTATGTGAAAAGGGAACAGAAGATGAAAAGGAAATAAAGCATCAAACCGAATTCCACACAGAGCACACAGGACGCGGGGGCATTCGTCCTAAGGGAGAAGCTGGGGGGTGAGAGGCAGGGCAATGGCTGGCACAGGGGCAAAGGAAAAAGCAGCTCAAAGGCCAGACGCCCAGTCAGGAAAGGAAATAAAAGAGTGTACAATACAAGACCGTGGTGAGGCTTCAGGCAGCCATCCGGGGGACACAGCAGCCGGGCAGGGAGGCTGTCTGGGCTGGGGCGCAAGGGGAAGTAGCTGCTTAGACCTCAGGCTGAAGGGGTGCGGGGAGGCCTGGAGGAAGAGAACTGACTCGGGCACAGCCTGGTTACCTGTGGGGGGGGGCCTGTGCCCAGCCCTGCTGTTGGAGATGTGGGGTGGCTGCTGAGGGAGGGCTTGGGCTGTGGAGGCTCCCGACTCCCAAAGCGGTCGCAGGAGTAGAAACGCTGCTTTTCTGAAGAAGAAGATGAAGGCTGTCTGCGCTCCTGGGACCTGCCCCGCTCCTGCTTCCGCTCCCGCTCCCGCCGGCAGCCTGTAGGTCCTTCTCCTGCAGGCAGGCCTGGCCCGGCAGCGCTGTTTGGTGCTGGCCATGGAAGAGAAGTCAGCTCAGCCACAGCCAGTGCAGGAAAGAGACCCCAGTTACAGACCCACCGGCTACAGACCCTCCCAGTTATAGACCCACTGGGTCCCTTGAGTACCAGGAAAGACTTCACAGTGCTGGAGGGGCAGGGAGGAGGCAGCCTGGACCCCGGCCTAGGACCACTCTTTCTGCTCTGGGTAGGTTTGAGGGTCATGGGCTCATGAGCCAAGGAAGATGCCTAGATCCCCCACCACACCCCTAACTCAAGGCATAATCCCTCAGGAAGCTCCCCAGGCCCTCCACACGCACCGCCCTCTATGTCCACAGAGAGGCTAGGCCCCTTTTCCAGGGACCTCTGTTTCTTGTCCCTGCGACGGTGGCAGCGGTGGTGGTGATGATGTGTTGCCTGGCTGGGGGGAGGACGGTCCAGGGCAGCATTGCAGAGGTGAGCCCCATGGGGGCGCTGGGCCAGTGTGGAGATGGAGCGCTTCATAGGGCTGGCATCAGGGGCAGGCTGTGGACAAAAGGAAAGGGCCAGAGTGGGCCTGAGGAACCATCAAGGAGGAGGGGAAGGCAATCATGAAGGTTCACAGAGCAGGGTAGGGTCTGGGCCACAAGTCCCCAGCTGGGACATCGCCCCTGAGAAGGCCGCTGGGGGCCGGCTGCCAGCCCTGTGCGGAGGACCCCAGCCTGCCAGGAAGGGCTGCCTGTCTGCCTGCCTGAGGAAAGCCGGGGGGACCTACAACTTTCCAGAGAGCCTTGAGCTCTCTGAGGGGCTGACCCGTGATGCTGCCCTGTGACAGGTGTCTGTGGAGCTCAGTCACCCGCGTGTCGAGGAGGCATGTCACAGGAAGCTGCCCGGTCTGTGGCCACAGCCTGCAGCACCAAGGCAGGCGCCACGGGGCAGAGGCCACAAGGCTGGAAGTAGGGAAAAAGCAAAAGACAAGAAGGAAGGACATCGAGGAGAGGTCAGGCATGGAAGGCCACAGCCATGAAAACAGGGATACTGCAAAGTAGGGAACAGAAGATAAGGAGGAGAATAAAGTGCATCCTAAATATCCACAACCCGAAGGCATAAGGAAGAAGTGGGCACAAAGCGGAGGGAAAATAAACAGGCTCCAGCAGGCCATGAGCTCCCAGGGCCAAGGCTGGCTGCAGCACCCCTGCGGCACCAGAAGTGGGGAGGGGGCCCAGATCACACCCAGTGACCTTAGGGAAGGGGTTTATTCTCAAGTGCTTTTAGACCTCATTCTTAGTCAAACATATCTCAGAAGAACAACTTCATGGGGTCCAGGGAAGGAAAGGAAGCCCAGAGACAGTGACCAGACAAGGAGGGTAATCCCACAGCCTCAAAGAGCAGAAGGTGGACTAAGGCATGGTTCACAGAGTCGAATCCTAGGGAAAGAAGTGATGGGGACAGCAGAGCTGTGGGGACATAGCAGAGGAACAACAGAGCTGGGAGACCAAAGAGCAAGGGAACGGCAGTGCCTGACAACACACGCTGGGAACACTAGAGTTGAATGGGCCAGAGCTAAGGGGTCATAGAACTAAAGAAAAGAAAGCAGAGCTGTGAATGAAGAACCTTGGGAATCAAGTCCCTGTGTGGTCTTCCAGATGGCTGAGAACACAAATGCTCACCACCCATGTCCCAAGAGCCTGCAGAGGCAGACGGTGTCTAGGCTGCATTGACTGCCCGCAGAGCCTCCGGCCAGGGAGTCTGCCCAGGGGGTGCCCACTTCTCCACGCTCCCAAGTCTCCTCACTCAGGACATACATGTCATGCTGCCAACCCCTTCCCCATGCCTTGACCCTTTTAAGCCTACCCACCTGTGTTTCTGCTGCCAGGCGGGGCATGGAAGCGGCTCGGCCTTGGCTCTCCAGCCCAGGTTGGGGCTCCCCATCAGGGCCCTTCAGCGCCATATTCTGCATCTGGACATCCACAGCCTAGAGGATAACAGCCTTCTAGTCACACCGCACAGAACCACCCAGCCTCACCCAGCCTCGGAACCCAATCCCTCCTGACACTCACTCCTCTAGGGAGGACTTACCAGTGCTCCTGCCTGACCCACAGGAATCTCTGCTGAGTGGCCACGCTCCAGGGGGGCCCTGGCCTCATAGAGCGTGTCCTGGGTCCTCTGAGTGCCCCAGGACAAGGACTCCTTGATGCCAGTCTCTTGGGTTTGTCTAGGAGAGAGAGGGATAGTCTACAAGGTCAGAGACCCAGGCTGCAGAATGCCCTGCTGGGAATCCGTGCTGCCCACCCTATTATCAAGCACAGGAGTCCCAGTATGGATGATATATACTGGGCCCAAGCCGAGGCACATCAAAGGGCATGCTCCCAGTATGCATCCTGGGTGGACACAACTCCAAAGGGAGAAAGCCCTCAAAGGGAAGGGCTGTCCTTTTGCTTCCTGGTCTGAGGACAACTGCCACATTCCTCAACCTTTCAAAGTTCCGTTTGTGAAATGGGTACTGGGATCAACCCTGTCACATAAGACTATGGTGAAAGGGAAAAGATCATGCAGTAAGCTTGGGTGAATGGGCAATCGCTGAGAAGACCCTGCTTTGCTGACATGTAGGAGACACTGACTGGGGTCCTTCTGCATTTCTTTCCCAGAGCTTCCAGGAGGAGCTGCAGAATCCTCGTTACCATCCTGACCCGCACTCTTCCCATATCTGCTCTGGTGTCAGGCCACACACACACTACCTTCCTGTCCCCTGGCTATGCCTATCGATGGTGATCAGTCTTGTCCCAAGCATTACTGCCTCTGCCAGTTAGCTGATTCACAATGACTACACCTGTATTTGCACAGGTTTAGTAGCACTGATCGTACATACTCAGCTTAGCATGAGGCCCATCAGCCTGAGCAGTCCACACTTCTGACCATGGTGGTTTGCACAGAGGTGGAAGGGCAGCCCTATCTCTGCTGGGCATTCTGAGAAGAATCAATCTTTGTCTTCCCAAACTGCTGCATGTATCCATGTATCTCCCTTTAATGTTCTGTGTGGAGAGGGCAAGGTTGACACTAACAAGAGAGCTGGGCTAGGCCCTGCAGTGTGGCCAGTCCTTCTAAGATCAGGGAGATTAGACCTCCACTGTGACCAGGTGTTCTCTAACCTCTGATGGAAGAGTTATGGCTTTTTACAGAAACTAAAATCAGAGATGTAACCAAACCCATTTGCCTCATGAAAGCCTGATTCAGCTGGGTGCCGGTGGCTCACACCTGTAATCTTAGCTACTCAGGAGGCTGAGATCTCAGGATCACGATTCAAAGCCAGCCCAGGCAGGAAAGTCCGTGAAACTCTTATCTCCAATAGACTGCTCAGAAAACTGGAAGTGGCTCAGTGGCTCAAGTGGTAGAGCACTCGCCTTGAGCTGAAGAGCTGAGGGACAGAGCCTAGGCCCAGAGTTCAAGCCCCATGACCAAAAAAATAAAAAATAAAAAAATAAAAAGCCTGATTCAGATCAATAAAGAGACACCATACATTCTCTCCAACATAAACAAATACTAGCACACAATTATCTCTCTTACATACACAAACCTCACAATCAAACACACATTCACTGGAATTGAGGGTGGTTTGGGGCTCTAAGAGACCAGCTTTAGCAGGGTTGCCCCAACTGGGAAAACTTTTGGGTTCTCCTTTGTATTGTCACTGTCCTCAACTTGAACCTGGACCTGCTTATGCAATACTCCAGATGATAGGTGCTGCAGGAGCAGAGACCCAAACAGAGTCTGAGACTTGGGTGTCTGCCATTTTGGGACCTTCATAAGGTGGTGATCCCCTGAAACAAACTGATAGGGAAAGGCCTTTCTATGTCCCATCCAGGAGCCACAGCTGTCGAGGAAAGCTGAAAGGGCCCTCCCTGTGTGGGGCCAACCCTACCCAGGACCTATCTACCACCCTCAGTGAGAAAGACGATCACTGTTTATATATCTGGAGTTTGGGTGGCTCTTCGCCAAGCAGTATTGTGCCACGAGTTAAGTAAAACAAAAGGACCTCACAAATTTGTCTAAGAAATGCAACAGCCTCAAAAATCAATACCAAAATGGGAAAATCTGGAGGAAAATGTCTCTGACAGAAGAGCAGACTGTAAACAAGCCTTGAGCAAAAATGGTGAGGGCTCAAGATGAGACCACCACCAGCTACTGACTGAACAAAGCTGAGGCAGGTGGTGCACACAGCAGGTGTGTCTCAGGGATGGCACAGCTGTCTTTGCTAACTTACTACCACCTACCCACTTGACATTACATTATAAAAGCTACTCTCCAAGTCCACCCAAGCAACCTGGTCCCCTCACAATTCTCACCAGCTCCCAGGCATCACAGTGAACATCGGGATAGCCCATAAGTGAGTTAGGTACTGGCTCCATGTGGGGCCAGTCCCTGGCACTGGATGGGACTGGGGATCCTACCCTCAGAGGGCTCAACACCCTTCGGGTACCCCTGCATTTTAGCTACAGGCCCAAAGGCAGTGAGAGCCGGCCAGGTTGTAAACGTGGACATCTTCTATCTACTGACTTTGGGTCCCTCCCCACTGACCACTGAACCCAGCACTCACATAGCACCACCATTGCTGAGGGAAGTGGCACTCTTCTGCCGAAGGAAAACCCGAGCTCCTCGGAGCACAGCCGGCTGTGCCTGCTCCAGGGTGGCCTTCAGAGGGTGGAACAGGGACACAGGGCCCATCTGCAACGGGATACATGGAGGGGAATAGTTCTAAGGTTGGGGGCCAGCCCCTGATAGACACAAAGTATGCCCTTGGCACAGCACAAGTGACAGAGGCCAAAGTCTAGTGCAGAGCGGGGGCCCCTTGCCATTCCTGCAATACCATGTGTCCTCTAGAGTAGGCAGGGCAGGGACCCTTACAATATCTCTTCTTTGGCTTCCTCATGACTTCATGAAAGCTTTCACCTTTCAGAATCTCAGTTTCCCTACCTACATGATCAGGGCTCGGATTGATCACAGGTGGTAAAGCCATTCATCGCATCCTTAGCTCTGAGCTCCAGGTTGAGTAGGTTGTGACTCCAGGCTGTGGGAACTGCAGGCTGACTGGGTCTTCCCAGGGATAGGGTGTAGAACACCACCAGGGTGTGGAATTTTCCACCAGGGATATGTAAACAGCCCTGCAAGTTCTGTGCATCTACAAATTTTCAAGACAGAGCCGCCATGTGGTCACTGAAGACACAGGTGAGATGGTGCCAGTCACGGGCAGTGTGACAAGGACATCAAGCTCTTGATGCCAGTCTCTTTGCTTTCTGCCTGTATGCAGGGACAACAGATTCTTCTCAGAGATTTCTCAACATCTTCCTCCATCCCCCCAAAGAAAGTGCAACATCTCCCAGAGTCTCTTCTGCCCATGAAAATCAGCTCTCCAGTGCTCCCTGACATCATCAGACAAGGAGCTGATAGAGAGTAGTCTGGGTAGACCCAGGAAGGAGGTGGGTCTCCCACCCCTGCCCACCAAGACCAGGTACCTGGGATAGGCCTCCGGGAGCTTGGTGAATCTGGTCTCTGGTGGTTTTGTTCTGTTTGTAGAAATCAAATATCATCAGAGCTGCGTAGACTTTCCCCACTGTCATCTCGTCAGCTGGAGAGGAGAGCAGGCGGAGAGGAGAGGGGAGGAGAGGGGGAGGGGAGGGGAGGAGAGGGGAGAAAAGGAGGCAGAGAGGACCCAGAGTACAGGAAAGGAAAGCAGGCAGAGAGGATCCAGAGGAGAGGAGAGGAGGGGAGGGGAGGGGAGAGGAGGGGAGGGGAGGGGAGGGGAGGGGAGAAGAAGACAGGAGAAAAGAGGACAGGAGAGGAGAAGAGACAGGAGGTGAGGAGAGGAGAGGAGATGAGAGGAAAGGAGAAGAGAGGAGAGGAGAAGGGAGAGAGGGGAGGGAAGAAGATAGGAGAGGAGAAGAAGACAGGAGAGGGGAGGGGAGAGAAGGGGAGAGGAGGAGTGGGAAGGAGAGAAGGGAGGGGAGGGGAGGAGAGGAGGTGACAGGAGGAGGGGAGGGGAGGGGAGGAGAGGGGAGGGAAGGAGAGAAGGTAGAGAGGACCCAGAGTACAGGAAAGGAGAGCAGGCAGAGAGAACCCAGAGGAGAGGAGAGGAGGGGAGGGGAGGGGAGAGGAGGGGAGGGGAGGGGAGAGGAGGGGAGGGGAGGGAAGGGGAGGCAAGAAGAAGAGAGGAGAAAAGAGGGCAGGAGAGAAGAGACAGGAGGAGAGGAGAGGAGGAGTGGGGAGGAGAGAAGGGAGGGGAGAAGGGAGGAGAGGAGAGGGGAGGAGAAGGGAGGAGGGGAGAGGAGGGGAGAGGAGGGGAGAGGAGGGGAGAGGAGGGGAGAGGAGAGGGGAGGAGGGGAGGGGAGGGGAGGAGGGGAGGGAAGGTAGAGAGGACCCAGAGTACAGGAAAGGAGAGCAGGCAGAGAGGACCCAGAAGTATGGGAGAGGAGAGCAGGCAGAGAGAAGCCAGATGAGAGGGTTAGAACAGAAAGACCCAGAGAAGCCCAGAAGACGAGGGTGGGAAGGCACCTCCTCTCCCTCATCCCACACATGGATTCTTCCAAAGTGGCCCTGCCCATCTATGTGCCTGTCCAGCATTAAGTATCTCTGAGGCCCCTGTGTGAGACTGATGTATGCCTAGGAGGGGCCTGGACTACGGTTCCCACCTTACTTTCTCTACTAGGAGGCCCCTACCATTTCCATGGTCCCACGGCCACCCAGGTCCCTGTCAAGGGTGTGGTAGAAGCCTCCCTCTGTAGACAAGGTGCTTACTACATACCACCTCCCCCTGACCTCCTCTCACCCCAGCAATAGAGAACATGGTAACAACTTACGCTTGTGGGGAGGTACCAGTAAGTCTAAGGTCTTCTGGGGTAGATGGGCCCACACAGAGGAGATCTCCTTCCTCAGCTCTGCATCACACTGGTGCTGCTGTGTCCCAGCTAGCCAGGATGAGAGGAAGGAAGACGACATTAGGAGCAATCCTGGAGCTCCTCATTCAGGCAGAGCTGGGGCAGGCAGGGGAGACACAAGTAGGAAGAACAGAGTGGAGCCAGTGCTGGGAGGAGAGTTCTGAGAGAAGAAACACCTGTGTGGAGGCTGGTCAGACCTCTTTCTGCAGAGTCAGCATGGAAAACATGCAACTGACATGTGTGTGCACGTGTGCAGGCTTGGCATGCATGCACGTGTGCACCCATGTGGGCACTGTGAGATGTGTGCTGTGGGTGGCAGCACGTGCCACTGGGAATGAAGAAGTGACATGGTAGCATTTCCATCAGTCACCCATGCCGTCAAGAGTGTTTACTGAGCATCCACTAGATGTCAGGCACTGTTCTAGGTGACAGGATAAATACAACCTAAAAACTATCCTTCTAGAGTTTTCACTACTACAGTAGCAAGAACTTAAAAAGAAATCCAGTAAGTTGGAAAGTGAAAAGTGCTAAAGATGGGAAAAGCAAGGAAAGGGACACACATGCAAGGCAGAAGGGACCAGCAAGTGCAAAGGCCATGCAGGGGATGGCCCCTAGAGCCAGGAAAGCCCTGTGCTGGGAGGAGGGAAAAGGTGCATACAGGACATTCCCAACCAGGAAGCCAATGAAGCAAAACAGCATGATTTAATATTCTTTAACACCGGGTTTATTAAGGCATAACTCACATAACAGTAAAATACACCTATTTTATACCAGTCCACAACTTCTGGCAAACATATACATTATCCTACTCTAGATGTGGGACGTGTGCTTCATTCCCATTCCCCTAACCCCTGCCCTGCTCCCAGCCAGGCAATCACCGGCCTGCTTCCATTTGTGCAGCTTTGTAACTTCCACAGTATTGCACACACAGTGTCACACCACATATCAGCTTCAAGTCTGAATTCCCTCACTGCACATAATGTGTTTGGGACTCATCCATGATGTTTTCATCAGCAGAGTTTTCATTTTATTTCTGAGTACTGATTCACCATACCAACCTGACAGTTGCAGTATGGAATGTAATAAATAAATAAAAGCACAAAGGTTTGCATGTAGGAGTATACTCTCTCTCTCTCTCTCTCTCTCTCTCTCTCTCTCTCTCTCTCTCTCTCTCTCTCTCTCTCTCCCTCCCCCTCTCCCCCTCTCCCCACCCCCCTCTCTCATTTCCCAGATGGAAAGGCCGGTCCATATAAGCAACAGCAAACTGTTTGGCAAAGAAACTGTACCATTTGGTAGTACCACAATGAACAGAGAAAGAATCCCAGTTGCCCTAGATTTTAGCATTTTGGTGAATGTCTGTAATCCCCGTCACCTGGGAGGCCACAGGTAAGAGGATCACTATCTGACACCAGCCCCAAGAGAACAAAACAAAAGACCCTATCTGAAAAATAACTAAATCGGCTCAAATAGTTAAGTGCCTACCTAGCAAGCATAAGGCTCTGAGTTTATACCTTCGTAGGATAGAGGCAGACAGGGAAGGAGAGAAGGAGGGAAGGAGGGAAGGGGAGGGGGGAGGGAGGGAGGGAGGGAAGGTAGGAAGGAAGGAAGGAAGGGAAGGGAAGGAAAGGAGGGAGGGAGGGAGGGAGGGAGGGAGGGAGGGAAGGTTACCTAAACCAAAGTTGTAACATTTTCCTTTTGTGTTCTCTTCTAAAGGTTTTATAATTTTAAATTGTACCTTATGTTCATGATCCATTTCAAGTTAAGTTTCATAGAAGGTGAAAATATGTCCTACGGATTGAACTGTGGGAGCTGTACTTGGTTGGCACACAGTATTTATATGAATCGAACTATGTTCCCAGAAAATTGGTTTGCAGTACCCTTAACTGCAGTGTGACCAATTTAGGAGATAAGGCCTAGGAGATCATGAAGGTAGCTTAATCCACAAAATTAATACCTATGAGAAGACACCGGAGTTGTTCTCACTGCCCCCTCTCTCACCTGATGCTCTCAGAGGAAAGGCCATGAGGGGACACAGAAAGAAACAGCACCTACCAGCCACCACAAGTTGTCTCAAACCAAAATCTACCTTGTCAGCATCTTGATCTTGGATTTCCCAGGTGGCAGCTTGAGTAGAATAAGTTTAAATCAAGATTTTTGTTGGTGTTGTTTTTCCCTTTGCATTTGGCTGTCTAAATTTTCCAGTACAATTTGTTAGGAATGATTTTTTTCTCTATTAATTACCTTTTCTACTTTGTTGAAAATCAGTTGACCATATGAGTGTGGTTATCTACTCTATTCTTTCATTCTGTATTTCTACCCTTTCAAATCCTAGCACCAGTAGCTTATTCCTGTAATGCTAGCTACTCAGAAGCCTGAGATTTAGGGATTGTAGCTCAAAGCCAGCTAGAGCAGAAAAATCTATGAGACCCTATTTTCAAAACAACCAACAAAAGGAAGGGCTTGAGGTATGGCTCTAGTGATAGAGCACTATCCCAGCATGCAGTGGAGTCAGTGCTAGACCCTGAGTTCAAACTTTACTAGTAACCAAACCCAAAAAAAAAAAAAAAAAAGCCTTTTTAACTCAAGGAGAATGAGCTTTCCAGCTTTTTCCTTTTTTTTCAAAACCATTATTCAAGTTTGTTTGCATTTCTATATAACTTTTAGAATTGATCTGCAAACTACTACCAAAAAATCTATTGAGATTTCAAATATTGGGATGACTGGTCCTCATGTTCGGGTAGGGACAATTAATATCTTGGCAACACTGAATCCTCCAGTCAATGAACATAACAGAGCACTTGATTTACTTAGGCCTTCCGCAATTCCTCTTGTTGATGTTTTCAAGTTCACACCATAAACCTTGTATGCGAGGTTTTTAGATACCTAACAATACTGAAATATTTTATGATTGTGCTGCTATCCTAATAGAACTTTTCTTTCAATTTCCATTGTTAATTATTATTACACAAATGTAATTGCCTTTGTGCACTGACCTTGTATACTGTGACCTTGTTACACTTAGTAGTTTCAGTACCTTTAAACTGTGACTGGAATTTTTGACACAGGTAATCGGATCAATCAGGAAGAAAGATGCTTGCATTTCTTGTTCTTATTTCTTTTTTTCACCCTATTACAGGAGATAGGAACTGAGTAAAATGGTAACAGCAGCCATATTTGCTTGTTCTTGTCCTCGGCAGAAAGGAGGCTGCTTTTCTTTGCCAATTATATTAACTATAGATGTTGTTTGGTTTTGTTGCTGGTAGCTGGGCTTGAACTCAGGGGCTCATGCTTGTATAACTGGATTGAACAACTGGCATTCTACCACTTCAGTTACACTATCAGCCCTGCATTTTGCTGGTTATTTTAAAGATGGAATCTTTTGGTCTTTTCTTCCCAGGCTGGCTTCGGATCTTCCAGGTCTCAGTCCCCTGAGTACCTAAGAGTACAGGCAGGAGCCACCAGTGCATGGCCAACTAATTTGTTCATAGATACTCTATATTATACCTATGAGACAATGTGACAGAGAACATTTACTTCCTAGTTACATAGGAAGGTTTTTTTTTTTCTTGACAGCTGGGCACTGGTGGCTCACACCTGTAATTCTAGATACTCAGGAGGCTAAGACCTGAGGATCACAGTTCAAAGCCAACCTGGGCAGGAAAGTCCATGAGACCCTTTGTTAGCGAAATGTGCTCCCTTCAGATAACTTATTCCTCTCCTTCCCCTTTCCACAGCTTAGCATGCTCCCTTCGTAGGCAACATTCAGCCCACGTAGTAAAGGTAGTAAATAATCAGCCTCCAACCCCCTTTACCTTGGGATGGCACTTCTCTGGGGCAGCTACCACCATAGAAGGCAACAAGAGCCCCTTAGAGTGACCTTCAGGCCTGGGCAGCTGCAGGACCCTTGTCTACTATTTGGACAGAGCCATCCATCCTTGTCCACCATGATGAAACCCCTGGCCCACACGTCCACACCAGGGTCTCCACCTCCTAGCTCCTTCTAGCCCCTCCTAGACCTCCTAGGTTATGCAGGTCACCCCAGATAATAGCTGGTGCTTCTTCTCATTCTTCCCTTGTGAGGAGTCTTGCCAGCCCCCTTTCCCAGTAATAAACCTTTCTTTGTTCTCTGTACCTGGATGTCTGCATGGTATTCTGGCAAAGTCCAAATAATCTAACATCCTTATCTCCGATTAATCATCTGAAAACCAAAAGTGGTACTGTGGCTCAAAGTGATAGAGTGCTAGCCTTGAGCAGAAGAGCTCAGAGACAGTGCCCAGGCCCTGAGTCAATCCCCCCCAAAAACTGACAACAACAACCGAAATTTTTCTTTTTTGGAGGGGTTGGGGTGGAGGAGTAACTGAATATGGTGCTCAGGTCCTTGTGCTTTACTAGTGAGCCCATTTTGCTTTAGTTATTTTTCACACAGAGTCTTGAACAGTTTTTGACCACCTTGAATGGTGACCTTCCTCTCTCTACCTCCCATCTAGCTGAAATTATAGGCATAAATAACAATGCCTAGTTTTTTGAGATAGGGTATCACTAATTTTTTGCTGGAGCTGGCTTTAATACTGCAATACTCCCATCCCTTTTTCCCAAGTAGCTGGAATTACAGACATGAGCCACCATGACCAGCCCTAGAAATTTCTTAGCATAAATGTATGCTAGATTTTTTTTTTTTTTTTTTTTGGGTCAGTCATGGGCCTTGAACTCTGGGCCTGAGCGCTGTCTCTCAGCTCTTCAGCTCAAGGCTAGCGCTCTACCACTTGAGCTACAGCGCCACTTCCGGTTTTCTGGTAGTTTATTGGAGATAAGAGTTTCACGGACTTTCCTGCCCAGGCTGGCTTTGAACCACGATCCTCAGATCTCAGCCTCCTGAGTAGCTAGGATTACAGGCGTGAGCCACCTGCACCCAGCAAATGCTAGATTTTGTCAATGCTTTCTCGCTGTACCTGATGAGACATCTATATAGTTCTACTGTTTTATATGATAAGCTATACTGATCTACACTGAATCAGCCCTACAATTCTGGGATACATTCCAACAGTGCCATCCTGTGTTGACTTCTTTTATGTATAACTAGATTCAGCTACCTGAAATTGGGGTGAAGATTTTTGTGTCTGTGTTCATGAGGCTGATTTGGTCTGAAGGTTTCTTTCTTTTCCTTCTTTCCTTCCCTCCCTCCTTCACTCCCTTCCTTCCTTGCTTCTTTCCTTCTTTTGCTCAAAGCTACTGTTTTACCTCTTGAACCAAAACTCCACTTCTGGCTTTTTGGTAATTTAGTGGAGATAAGAGTTTCACAGACTTTTTTTGTTTTGTTTTTGTTTTGCCAGTCCTGACGCTTGACCTCAAGGCCTGAGAACTGTGCCGGAGCTTTTTTTTTTTTTTTGCTCAAGACTAGCACTCTACCACTTGAGCCACAGGGCCACTTCTGGCTTTTTCTGTTTATGTGGTACTGAGGAATTGAACCCAGGTCTTCATGCATGTGAGGCAAGCACTCTACCACCAAGCCACATTCCTAGCCTTCAGGCTGGTTTTGAACTGTGACCCTCAAATCTAAACTTCCTGAGTAGCTAGGATTACAGGCATGAGCTACCAGCAGCCTTGAAGCTTTAGTTTCTTGTCAGATCTTTGTTTTTTGTATCGGAGTAAAGCTCATTTAAAGTAGGTTGGGAAATATTCTCTGATAATACTAAATGTTTTGTAGAATTCCATCCATCTAGACCTGGATTTTCTTTCTGGAAGGCTTAGTTTATCTAATAGAGTTTATCTATATAGAGGGATATTGTGGCATCTATTCTCAAAACCTCTTTAAGAAATTCTTCCATTTCTTCTAAATTGTTGGACTCGCTTGTGTGGAATTTTTTAAGAAAAGAAACATAGTAATGCATTCACATATTGATACAAGAAACCCAGCAGAGGGAAAATCAACAGGGCAAGAAAAAGGGTGGGAGCCGCAGGTGGCATCCCGAAAATGGTGAAACTGGGCTGGGAGTGCAAAGGGGAGCAGCCCACTCCTACACGGGGGCCAGTGGCCAAGCATCAGGGGGCAGAGAAGAGGGACGTGGTGGGACTCGGGGCCCCTCGGTAGCTCCTACTTTCTCTGGGTAGGAGAAGGCGGTGGAAACAGAAGGTATATATGGCCTATAGGGGATCGTGGTGAGCTGAATTCTGGTTCCTCCACTAACTAGTTCTGAGTAACATGGATGGAGTGATCCCACTTCACTGGGCTTGTCTCTTCACTAAAGAGTCATTATAGTATTGATGGCCGTCAGCGCTAAAGCCAGCAGTGGCCAGAGCAGGTACTTGGCACACCTGCCCTCCACACAAAGCCAGGCCCCCTCACCCTCCTCCAGGCACATCTGCCTGGGTCCACTCTCCTTTTGTTTTGTTTCCCATTGTTTTATCTTGAACCAGGGCCTGGCTCTCTCTCTCTCTCTCTCTCTCTCTCTCTCTCTCTCTCTCTCTCTGTGTGTGTGTGTGTGTGTGTGTGTGTGTGTGTGTGTGCGTGCGCGCGCTCAAGGTTGGCCTTGAGCTCACTCTGGACTGACTGGATAATCTCCCCCTCCTCCAGGCCACCCCCTTACCTGGGGCCAGTTTGATCTCCAGGGCAGTCCGGATGAGGGCCATCAGCGTGGACGTGAAGTGCACCGTCATGTCCTCATTGGAGATGGGCATATTCATGCGGACCAGGCGCTGGGGACAAGTGGGAGGAGATCAGGGCCATGTATATGTGTCTCCCCACACCCCAGGATTGCAGTGACTGGACTGGGCCTCCTGAGGGTAGTCCTTGCGAGTGCCAGGGCCAAGCAAGGCTGGGTGGATGGGAGTTTTGCCAGCATTCACTCTCCTCTAAGCCTACCTCATCTAGGCTGAGGATTCTCCTGGCTGCAGAAGAACAGAAATACAGGGCAAGGCCTGTCCAAGGCAGCAGCCTGGATTCCTCTGGAAGACCAGGAACATCCTCAGCCAAGGGACCTCTGTTTAATCAATGACTGTGGACAAAATAAGGGTATGTGGCCTTGCTAAGGTGGAGACTTCTGGGTTAGCCCACAGAAGAGAGGGAGGGACCCATCCTGTAACTCTGGTGACCTGACCTCCTCCACCTGCCAATGGGTGATCTGGACAAGGGATGGTGGCCAAGAAGGCTACTCTGAGTTCAAGCTCCAGTGGAAGATCCCTAAAGAGAGACATTCTAGCACAGTTCAGACCCTGTGAGATTCCACCCATTCCCCCCCCCCCCCCCGCCCACCCAGCCAGGGGGCTGGGAAGACATGCTCATGCCACTGAAGGTAGAAACCATATCACCAAAAGCAGTAAGGAAAGCATTAGAGACAACCTCCTTTCATCCTTCCAGTAGGAAGGACCAGAACAGACAGAACGACTACACAGGCCTCCAGCTCCAACAGGAGCAGCATGGGCTGTTGGAGAGTACACTGCTACCATCTTCCATCAAGCGGCCAATTTTTCCTCTTCAATTTTGGAGGACAGGACATCTAGAAACAGGTGTATATCTGCACCATGCATTCCAGACAAGAGCCAGCAGCTTCCCAGAGTTCCAGGGTCTGAGAAATTATGAGGCCTTGAGGAGGAAAAAGGTCTCAGATGCATCTTTGAGCACTTGGCTGTCCAAATGAAGCCCCAGAAGCACCATAGCTCTCTGTCTTCTGCACAAGAAGAAAGTGAGAACCAGAAAAGGGAGTTCTGTCTTGGGCCTGGCATCCTGGCAGGATAGCCCTGGGCCATTTGTCTAAGAGGGCCACATACAAGCCTACGTCTTCAATGTGACATGGGCCTGAGGGGAGAAGAAGTACAGGAAGGCTGAGAATGGGAGCCAGACTTTATCCTCTGAATGCTGGCAAGGCCCCACTCGGCACACCCAGCCACAGGGCCAAGGCCTCACCCACCACCTGTGCTGCACCTCAGGAAAGGCCTGCTTTCCAGAGCATGAACTGCGGACCAGCACCGATGGCAGTGCGGAGGGGCTGGGAACTCCTCTCCTAGGGAAGGGAACTGGGATGGGAGTGACAGGGATCAAGCACATGTCTTCTAGGAGGGAGAGCTCCATCCTGGGCACTCGAGGCTGCACTTAACAACCTCTCACCTGGGCCGCCCAAGCCCTAAAGGGCTAGGAACTTCATAGAAGCAGAGCAGCAA
Organism: Dipodomys merriami; assembly: GCF_024711535.1. NCBI lineage: Eukaryota > Metazoa > Chordata > Mammalia > Rodentia > Heteromyidae > Dipodomys > Dipodomys merriami. The sequence continues at coordinate 50,222,659 of NW_027202382.1, read as the reverse complement.
AGCCAAGGAAAACAGGCACAAAATTTGAGCATCTCCTTGGCCTTCCCCAGTTCCCCAGTCCAACCAGTCCCCAATCTGAATCCTCTCTTGATCCTGTCATATCCAGAACTCAGGATCAGTCAGCATGGGAAGGACCTTACAGTCCTGCATGCATGTTCCAAGTGTCGTGTGGACAGAGCTCTCCCTCCAGGGGACATGGCCACAGCCTTGCATGCAGGGCCTTCAGCAGGCATAACAGACATGCAAGTCAGGGGCGGGGAAGGGCAGAAAACCCCAGAGGCATCTCTGTGCGGCTGGGAGAGCTGCTCTGCTCCCACAGACTATACTGAACCAGTAACATGAAGACCTAGAAGGGGGGAGGGTCACAGACAAAGCCCGTATGGGCAGGGGGCACACAGTACACCAGAGGAAACTGGGAGAAAGCTCTCTCTGGCAAAGATAGTTGGCCTTGTTTTCTGGAGAGTAGTAGAGACCAGGACAGGCCAAGGTGCGGGGGGGGGGGGGGGGGGGGGGCCGCCGGGGGCTGGATGTAAGGACTGCAGGTGGTACTGCAGGGGAGCAGGCTTAGGGCTGGGCCATATAACCTGCCAAGCCTCCAGCAGGCGGTGCCTGGAGGTGTTCCTAAGTTTACCCACTTCCTTAAAGCTCAGCCACCTGTGACTCCTAGTACCCTAAGCCATTCCCTTCCTGAAGGGGCCTCTGTCACCCTAGAAGTGACATAAAGTGTCTCACTGATACCTCCTCTTTCTCATTGCAAATGTCTCCTTCCCACCATGGAGCCCAGGAAGTCCTTAGAGACTATGGCCAAGCCAAGCCCCTCTGTGCTGCCTGTGCTTGGGGAAGAGAAGGGGGAGAAGCAGCACAGGGGTCCAGGCCTCCCCGCAGGGCCGGGCGCTGAGGACCTGAAACTCTAACCCATGCCAGGGCCTAAGGGTACAGAATAAAATAACCTCTATCAAAAAAATTAGTAAATAAACCACCTGGTTCTGTCCCCTCATTCCTAGGAAGAAAGGGAAGGAGAAAGGGCAAGGGGGAGGGTCGTGCTCTAGCTCCATCTTCCTGAGCCTCGGAGGGGCATCAGCAGTGGGGAGCACTAGACAAGGCCCCAGGGCCCAGGGCAGACATGTTCCTCTGCCTGGGATGGGAGCAGGAGGCAAGGTGGAGAAGACAGCGGCAGCCAGGCAGCCAGGTACAGACAAGCAGCTGAGCGCCCACAAGCACCCTGTGAGCTTTGCACGGCCCAGGAGGGCACTGCAGACTGCAGACTGCAGACAGCTCCTGGATGGGGAGCAGGGACGGTGCAGGGACAGGGTCTACCTTGTATGCAACTCGAGCCGGGCATTTCTTCCCCAGCCCCAGAGGTGGAGACATGTGTTTCAGCATCTCAAACATGTCATTGTAACTGATGCGCCCACTGGAAGCCCGTCCCAGAGGCAGGCACAGAGGGGTGGTCCACAGGAGAGGCCCACGGCAGGAGGGGCAGAGCAGGGAGCGGGCAGGGGAGGAAGCAGACAAGAAAACAGATCCAGTTAACCAAAGTGTCGGTTAAATGCCCAAAATTGAAACTGGTAAGATGAGGGACGCTCTGCTTGACTTGACCCCTGCTTGCCCCCACCCCCAGCCTCACCTCCTCACTCCAGCCCCACGCAGGACAGCGGGCAGGGGTGACATCTGAGCTAATGAACATGGAGGGGTGAGGAAGGGCTGCATCGGAGCGGCTTTGGGTTATATTTTTACTGCTTTTACTCTTTTAGAGTCACAGATACGGCCAAATCAGACCAGAACTGTTCCACCGTGTAGGAAGCTCTGGCCAAGTTCTGTGGAGATGGGGCTTCTGCTGAGAACCAAGGCAGCATCATCATCTGTCTTAATGGTCAGATTTGCTTCCAAGTAAGGCAAAGGCTAAAGTGGAGGAAAATGTACAACAGACGAGAAAACTAAAGAGGGAGCCCAGAGGCTATAGAGCTGAACTTGACCATAGGGCAAGTCCTGCTCCAAGCCCAGAGACGCCCGAGGCCAGCCCAGGGCAGGGCTGCTGCTGGGGTCAGGGCTGGATGGGAAGGAGACTGCAGGGAGGGGAGGAGCTGGGTGGGTATGGCCTGGTGCCACTCTCACGCCTCTGACAGGACCGGTTGGGGCCCAATAGGTGGGAGATGCCTCCTGTGGGACCTGGGACCCAGGGAAGTATCTGGGGCCAGTGAGTGTTTCCCAAGCAGAGCAGCTGCACTACCCCAGTGTACCTTCCTGTGGGCTTCGGTCTCAGAGACATAACAAGTTCAGGCCCAGCCTTTCCCTGGCAGGCAGACCTGCCCAGACTGTGCCCTCAGCACATAGTTCCAGACCAGGGGCAACTCTGCTGGGCTGAGCAGTTCAATCCAGAGCTGAAACAGGGGGCTCCTCTTTTCTTAGTCCACTCTGCCTCTACTTTCTCCTTTCCCAGGGATTCAGAAACCTTCTCTGACCTAGAAGGGCAGCCACTCCTGGTTTATTTGTGCACATGTGCCCCTCCTCGGGGCCTTCACCTCTGACCTGCTGACCATCAGCCCACCCACCAGAGCCTGCAGGAAAGCTGAGTGCAGCCACTGTTCCCTTGGTGCAGGCTGGACCTGGCCTCCAGCACCCACCCAGTCAACTGGTGCTGGCTGATACAGCCAGGCCAGAAAGCTCCCTGTGCACTGTCCCAAAGGCTGCCTTCCCCCAGCCAGCTACAAGGGTCCGGGGAGATTAGACAGGGAACCAAAGCATCCAGGAGGCCGGAATGCGGGGCATGGCAGGGCAGAGGAGAGGTGAGGTGTTGTCATTCCCAAACCAGGCAGGGAGTGTGTGCAGTGTTTGCGATTCGGGCAAGGAAGTATGTCAGATGGAGGCTCTGAAGTTGCAAACCTTGTAGGCCAACCTACGAGGGCAGTTCTTCCCTAAGCCAACGGGTGGCGCAATACAACGCAACAAACTGTACATATCCTTATAATGAATCCGGCAACTGGAAAGGAAATGTTACAGGTTATGGCAACAAGGCACGGTGGAACCCATCCCACTCCCCGCCCAGCCTGCGATGGGAAGATGTGCCTTGAGCAGCCATGGTAGTGGAGGTGAGGGGTGCAGCTATACAGGTTGCTCTCTGCTGGTTATAGGGATCTATCTGGTGCTTCCCAGAAAGCATGGCAGCTCCAAGGTAGACAGAAGACATTCTGTATAGAACACCTGTACACCTGTACGCTTCACACAGAATACACATCTGCACCCATGGGTCCCACACTGGGCAAGATGGCATATCTGGGCTGGCCCACGCTCATTCTCTGTCAGCCCCTTCTCTCACCCCTTCAGTGCCAGAAGCCGCTCTCCATGATACCTCCTCCAACTCTAACTGCTTCACGCCCTAATATAGCCTGTTCATTTCCATCACAACAACCTCAGAGGTATACATCTATGTGTGTCTGTGTGCCTCCTGATTGTCCCTGTCTCCCTAGACACAGCAGACTCCCACCCTACCTCCAATTCTCTCTCCGAAGCTGCTCCCTCCTCAGTCCAATCAGACCCAAGTCATGTTTAATTCACTCACTGTACCTGCCAACATTGTTGAACCCTGAGGACCTTCCTAAGGGGGCTGGGTACACAAAGCCCTTGAACCTCATGACTACCCTGCCCAACAAATTCATTAAATGCCACCAGAAGAAAAGCATGGGCAGGCTATCATAACTCTCTGATTCAACCTCCTACTGTCAAACACAATCAAAGCTATGTGCTTAACCCAAATTTCAGGGCCTTTCTCAGCCTCTCCTAGCCTTCTTTTAGCCAACTTTGTAACAAAGTCACTCCAGCTAACAACCAGCCTAGCTTTCTCTTCACTTCAGGACTTACTATTCCCAGCATTCTTTAGCACTCACCCCATTTTGCCTCCTTGAGTGCATGCCAGATGTCAAGCCATCTGTCCTTCAGAAATGTCCCCAGACTCAAGTGACAGCCACTCTACCATCCCCTTTCAAAGCAAGTTCTCAGAGAGCATGCCTGTGCCTGCTTCACTCCTGACCATGGCCCCAGCACACAGCAGCTGCTCAGGAAATGCTTATGGGACATATGAAGAGATGTGATTGTGATTCTCCTTTTGAGTTTCTGCATACACTTTACCATAAAAAGTGCATTTGACAGCAACAAAAGGAAGGCTGGGGAAAGGCTCCCAAACATCCACAGATTCTTATCTTCCTAGTTTCCCATAGTACACACATTCTTGCACATGTACACCCAATGCACATATGACATGTACACACACTGGCATGTGTATAAACACATACATAGAACTCACACATGCACACAGCACCCACACACGTAAGCATGCATAAACAGGCAGTTCCCTCAGATGCATACACATGTACACACATAGTAATAGGCATAAAATGTACATGTGTGTAGTGCACATGCATCTAGAGTGTGGTCCCACTCTGATGTATGCACATACAGCATGGACACATGCACAGTATACACAAGGCTCAACACAGATGTACCCACGCATAGGCACATGCACATGTGTGTCTGTGCACATATGCATAGCCACGTGTGTGCACATACATTAGAATATGTTCCCACTCTGTGCACATCCAGCATTTATACATGCACAGTATACACAAGGCTCTCAAAACAATGTATTCATGCATATACACATGCACACGTGTCTGTGCACATATGCAGACACATGTGTGCACACAGATGTAGAATGTGCTCCCACTCTAATGTATGCACATGTACCATGTACATAGGCACAATATACACACGGGCTCTCAACACAAATGTACCCACACATATACACATGCATTCATGTGCTGTGTGGGTGCACATGCATGTAGAGTGTGTTCCCACTCTGATGTATACACATACAGCATGTACTCATGCACAGCATATACAAGGCTCTTAACATAGATGTACCCATGCATATACACATGCACACGTGTATCTGTGTACATATGCACAGACATGTGGGCACACATACATAGACACAAATGTTGGGGAGTTTGACAAAGTTTTTTACGGTTTTGAAGTTCTCCCCCCCAGAATGAGATGTCCAAGTCACTTGGTAAATAGACTACAGACCTGTATCTTCATGCAAACTACTATCAGACTTGAGGGGGCATCTGCTCTGCCCATGTCCCATCTAGGACATGGGACCCAGATCCAAAGTGTACTAGCACTGCTAGGCCTTCCATCTCCTTAGGCAGTCAAAGGGGAAGCTAGCCTCAACCTCACAGGAACAGACGTGTGCAGCTGTTGTTCACAGGTCTATCAGCATTGCTAGCTCATTAGTCTTTTGTGGCCTTGGCATGTGCTACTCAGGCAAAGCTTCTGGTCTTCAGTGAATTCAACAAGCACTTTTTCTATATCCTGACATCCTGTGTATCTCTCAGGGTCCCTGGATTCTAAAACCTGGAACTGGAAAACCATCTTAGACCTCACTACACAGAAAGCCACTTGCAGCACACCATATTTCTGTTCTTACTCATAACTGGCTGTAAGACCTAGACATGCAGTTCATAAAAATTCAAGTGAATACGGATTCCTCTTACTGGCCTTTAAAACAAACCATGTCCTTTAAAGTATCTGTTTCTACAACATTTTAAGTGTTCCTGAAACACAGCAACCCCTTAGGCCACAGCCTCAGGATGACTCTCGCAGTGCCTCCAAACCATGCCTCGGTGTCAGCACCACTCTCAGAGTGCTCCTGACTCACGCCTCAGGTGGAGTGTCTCCCACCCCTGCCTGGTCTTCTTAACCATAGACACAGGGAAATATCTTTGAGCCTGTGCATTCCAGTGGAGTCTTGGGCATTTCAAGGCAAAGATGGGGATGCAACAGACATTGTAAGGGTCTCTTAGGATTTAAAAAAAAAAATGCCCCTAGGCCAAGCAAGGAAACCGAGTCAGGAATTTAACCCCTTTCTGGGAACTCAGGAATGTAACCTCTTACTGGGAACTGAGGAATGCAATAACCTGCTAATGGGAACTGCAGAATGTAATACATTGTAAAAATCCTGTTTCAAAAAGGTTGATGTTAATCATATTACTGGAACTTTGCAGCTTGCACCTGCTTGCAGTTTTTGCCTTCATAAGCCTAGCTTGTGTGGATGCTTGGGGTCACAGTGTTAGCTCCTGAGTCTACACTATGTCCCTGGCCAGTCAGCTTCTGCAACATCTTAATACACTTCTTCAAACTCTAAGCCCGCATTGGTGGACTCATTCTCAGACTCTCCAACAACATAACAGCACTTTTGAGAGCTGTAAAAAAAATGGTCACATATGCTAGGAAACATAAATAACTGCTATGTTTCTTCTGTACTGGAGGGTGGGGAGAGAGAACTAAATTTTTCATTAAAACATAAAATGCAAGCCAGGTGCTGGTGGCTCATACCTACTCAGGAGGCTGTGATCTGAGGACCACAGTTCAAAGCCAGCCAGGACAGGAAAGTCCTTATCTCCAATTAACCACACACACACACAACCAGAAGTAAATCTGTGGCCCAAGTGGTAGAGTGCAAGCCTTAGTGCTCAGGCTCTGAGTTCAAACGACAGGACAAGCATACAAATATTCATATAGTCTCTGTCTGTCTCTGTCTTTCTCTGCCTCTCTGTCTCCCTCTCTCTCTTTCTCTCTCTCCCTCTCTCTCAATACATATCAGAAGGAGATTTTATGGGCCTAGTGGGCCTGGACAAGAAAGGCCTGTGTCCTGTGTCTAGGGTCTGGGTCCTTACTACCAGGCAGTGGGACTTACCCAAGCTGACAGCTTCCTCACTATAGTGGAAAAGATATGCCAGGGAAGCTGAGGGAGAATGACTCACAGTCCAGCAGAAATAGTGAGGAAGCCTAGCCAGCCTCTCCACCAGAAGCCTGACCACACCCTCCAGCCTCTCTGACCATACCCCCCACCAAGAGCCTGATACTATCCAGCCTGAGGACATTCTCTAAGCAATCCCACAACAAAACGTAGGGTGCAGAGCCATGCAAGAGAGACACAGGCAGGCGAGAGCTGCACTCAGCTGAAAAATCCCCTCCCCCAGCTAGGGCATGGGAAGTGGACATCCATGACAAGTGTTCATTCGCAGCAGTTTCTATGCACTTGTGGTGAGGGACAAACATTCTTATGTCTTACTTAACAGCCAGGTCCCTCACCACCTCCACCTCCAACATCCAGCTTGCAGGGAGCTGTCCTCAATAACTAATGATTGAGTGAATGAGTGACTGAGTGAACAGTAAACAAAGGAATGAATGACTAAGCAAGTGAATGAAGAACATAAAGGAATGCATAAGAGAATGGATGACAGAATGATCAACTGAATGTGCAGTGGATGAAGTGCTGAGTAATGAACAGGTGGAGGGTGGAGAGCTCCTGCTGCTCTGCTTGCCTGCCTTCGGGCATGTGAGCTCAGCCCTGGGTGTACATAGCACTTGGAAGTCTGAGCAGTCTAAACAACTTCACCTTCTGACCCCAAACCTCTCTATGGAAAGGAATCATCTCACTTATGTTACACCTCTTTCCCGCCTTAATTAATGGGTCTTCAACATATTAGGATCATGTAGTTCCTCTGGTTTCAATAAAAGCTTATTGAGTGCCCACCATGTGCAGCTAGGGCTGGCAACAGAGGCACACATTGGCTTCTGTCCCCCATGGCAGAGAAAGAAGACCCTTGAGCCCCATCGAGAATGTTTCTTCTTAAAGCCTCCAAGTGTCACAGGGGTGTGCAGCCATGCTGCCTCCACACACTGCCTCACCAGCCTCTACATCCCTCACAGGACAGGCTTCAAGAAAGGCAGGACACTCCGTGTACTAGCCTCACAGACCCCTGGAAACCTTCCTGGCCAGAGGCAAAGGTACCCTTCTGAGGGCCACACAGAGTCTCAAAGACCACGTATCTGCCTTAGAGCTGCATCAAGCACAGGGACCAAAAAGGAAAGTACCACTTGAAGGGAATTTAATGGTCAGCACCATCCAACAGAGAACAGGGTAGATTCTTGGATTCCAGACCAAAGCCTGAAGGGAATGTTCACAGGAAACATGTCAAAGCCCACCCAGCCCTGAACATCATGGGAAAGGACCTCTCTGAGGACCACATCCCCAAGGGCTCACTCACCACGCAGCTGGGTCGTACTCAGCCCAGACACGGATGAACTCGTCCAGGTGATGAGGCCCTAGGATGGAAGAGTCCCGCGTGAGGTACTCAAAATTGTCCATGATCACAGCCACAAAGAGGTTCAACATCTGCAGGACAGGAAGAAGAAGGAGAGGTGACACAGAAACCTCAGCCTGTCCTCTTGCCCTGCGTACCCTCAGTGCCAAACACAGTGGAACTATCTGGACAGCAGAGGTCACTTGGCTTGGGCCAGCCCTGGACCACACCTGCTCCTCCCGTGGACTTCTTTTACACTGGGGATCCCAGGGCCTACTCATCCTCTCGGTTCCTGATCCAACATATGTAATCCCAACATTAGTTCTCTGAAGCCTCTGCCTTCTATTTCTACCACTCTTTCCTAGATCAGTCCCCCAAATCTCTTGACTATGACACATCTTGACATGCAGGTTAATCTGTCCTTAGCTTTGTGACAACCATCATCCACCTCCTTAGGCTGACCTTCCATGAGAGCAGTGATTTTGGAGTAAGAAGTTTAGCTACTGGCAGTGAATAGCTTGAGTTCTATTTTTCTAGAAGCTGAATTCGCATGACACATTTTAGAATGTACAATTCAGGGGCTGGGAAGGTGGCTCAGTGGTAGAGTGCCTGCCTTGCATGCATGAGGCCCTGGGTTCGATTCCTCAGCACCACATAAGCAGAAAAAAAAGCCAGAAGTGGTGCTGTGGCTCAAGTGGTAGAGCGCCAGCCTTGAGCTGAAGAGCTGAGGGACAGCGCCCAAGCCCAGAGTTCAGGCCCATGACTGGACCCAAAAAAAAAAAAAAAAAAAAAAAAAAAAAGAATGTACAATTCAGTAGCACTTAGTGTGTTCACAGTATTATGTACCTACCTCTAGCTTCAAAATGGTTTTTAGCCCCAGAAAATATCCTGTACCCATTAAGTAATCATTCTCTATTCCTCTCTTCCCTTATCTCCTAGCAACGATCAAATTATTCTTTAAATAGATGGATCTGTTTCTCCTAGATATTTCATATGAAAGGAATCACAAAATATGTGACCCTTTCTGTTTGGCTTCTTTCACTCAGTGTAGTGTTCGTGAGGTTCTCCCTAGGTTAGCATGTGCTCATTCATCATTTCATTTCATGGCTGAAGGCTTTCCAATCCAGGCACGCACCACATGTCTCCATCCACTGATGGACATCTGTGTTCTCTATCCACTACGGAAGTCTGTAAACATTCATATAAAAGTTCCTTGTAAGTGCTTCTTTTCATTTCTCTTGATTACAGGCCTGGGAGTAGAACTGATAAATCACATGGTAATTTTATGCTTAAATTTTTGAGGAACTGCTAAATATTATCAGCAGCTGTATTTTTTTACAACCCCACCAGCAATAAACCTCAATTCCTATTTTCCTGCAAGTTTTCCAGACTTATTTTCTGTTCTTTTTTTTATGTCTCACTGTGATTCAAAGCCAGCCTGAGCAGGAAACTCCATGAGCTCTTATCTCCAATAAACCACCAGAAAACTGGAAATGGCACTGTGGCTCAAGTGGTAGAGCACTAGCGTTGAGCTGAAGAGCTCAGGACAGCATCTAGACCCAGAGTTCAAGACCCACAACCGACAAAAAAAAAAGTCCTTATCATGATGATAAAGTTTCCTTCTTTCTATAGTTTGCTATGTGTTATACATTATGATGCTAAGTTTCGTCAAATACATTTTCTCCATCTACTGAAATGAGCATGTGTTTTTCCCTCTCATTCTATTAATGTGGTATTTTATGTTGGACTGACTTTTCTTAAATTACATCCCTGGGATATATTTCATTTGGTTATTGGGCATAACCCTTTTTTTTTTCTTTTTGGATGGTTGTTTACTAGGTATAATCCTTTTTTTTTTCAGTCGGTCGTGGGGCTTGAACTCTGGGCCTGGGCGCTGGCCCTGTGATCTTCAGCTCAAGGCAAGCACTCTACCACTTGAGCCACAGCACCACTCCCAGTTTTAGAGTGGTTTATTGGAGATAAGAGTCTCACGGACTTTCCTGCTCGAGCTGGCTTTGAACCTCGATCCTCAGATCTCAGCCTCCTGATTAGCTAGGATACAGGCTTGAGCCACCTTTGCCCAGCCGCATAGTCCTTTTTATATGTTGTTAAAATTTGATTTTGCTACTCTTTTGTTGAGATAGTCACATCAATATTCATGTGGAATATTACTCTGCAGCCTGCATTTGTCATCTGTGGCCATGATATAAGGATAATGCTGATTTTAAAGAATGTGCTATGAGTGTTCCCTTTTCTTCTATTTAAGTCCTATTTTTTAGACTGTGGTAAAATATGCATAACAAAACCTTACCATTTAAACCATTTTTAATGTAATATGGGCTATGAGCTTATTCACATTATTATCCCTCCATTATGCTTAATCTCCAGAATTCTTTCAATCTTCCCAAACTGAAACTGTGTCCCCATTAAACACTAGTTCCCCATTCCCATCTCCCTAATCCCCTGAAAATCACCATTTCTATTTGCAATCTCCATAAAGTTGACTCCTGAAGGCACGTTATCTTAATGGAATTATACATTTATTTCCTTTGTGACTAGTTTATTTCGCTTAACATAATGCCTCCATTTAGAAGGATTTTCTTCCTTTTACAGACTGAAACATATTCTATCATAGACTGATGTCACATTTTGGTCAGTCTTCTGTTGATGTGAGCTGCAGTTGCTTCTTCTGTTTTGCCATTATGAAAAATGCTGCAGTAAGCACGGTGACACACATACTCACCTAGGTTCCTGTACCATCTTGTGTTGTCACCAGCAGAGCACAAGGCTTTCAATTTCTCCACAACACGGCCAACACTTGTTATTTTCTTTTTCCCATCTATCTTTCTCTTAAATATATTTATATAATAGCAATATTAATAGATGTAAAGTAGCATCTGGTTGTGATTTTTTTGTTTTGTTTTGTTTTTGGTCGGTCATGGGGCTTGAACTCTGGGCCTGGGCACTGTCCCTTTGCTCTTCTGCTCAAGATGAGTGCTCTACCACTTGAGCCACAGGGCCACTTCCGGTTTTCTTGTGGTTTATTGGAGATAAGAGTCTCACAGACTTTCCTGTCCCAGCTGGCTGTGAACCTCAATCCTCAGATCTCAGCCTCCTGAACAGCTAGGATTACAGGCATGAGCCACTGGCGCCCGGCTGGTTGTGATTTTCATCTACATTTCCCTAATTATGCTGAATATCTTTTTTATATACTTGTCTTTTTTGGGAGGGGGAGTAGTTAAAGACCTTTGCCTGTTTCTTGATTAGGTTGGGTGTTTTTTGTTGTTAATAGTTCTTCCTGTCTTGATATTAATTCCATATCTTATATATCTTATATATGATTTGGCAATCTTTTTTTTCCTGGGGCTTGAACTCAAGGGCCTGGGCATTGTCCCTGAGCTTTTTTTTTTTTGGTCTAGTCATGGGGCCTGAACTCTGGGCCTGGGTGCTGTCTCTCAGCTCTTCAGCTCAAGGCTAGAGCTCTACCACCTGAGCCACAGCGCCACTTCCGGCTTTTTCCTTTTTGCTTATGTGGTGCTGAGGAATCGAACCCAGGGCCTCAGGCATGCAAGGCAAGCACTCTACCACTAGGCCACCTTCCCAGCCCATCCCTGAGCTTTTGTGTTCAAAGCTAGCACTTTACTTGAGCCATACCTTCATTTCCAGCTTTTTTGTTGGTTTTGATTGGAAATAAGAGTTTTATGGGCTTTCCTGTCCAGGCTGGCTTTGAACCGTGATCCTCAGATCTCGGCCTCCTGAGTAGCCAGCAGTACAAGTGTGAGCCACCTGCACGTGGCCTGATTGGGCAATCTTTTCTTTAATGTCTTCTCAACCTGTTGATAATGTCCTTTAATGTATAAAGTTCTTGTGGATTTTTTTTTTTTTTTGTCGGTCATGGGGCTTGAATTCTGGGCCTAGGCACTGTCCCTCAGATTTTAGTTCAAGGCGAGCACTTCACCACTTAAGCCACAGTGCCACCACTTCTGGTTTTCTGATGGTTTATTGGAGATAGGAGTCTCACGAACTTTCCTGCCCAGGCTGGCTTTGAACTGTGATCCTCAGATCTCAGCCTTCTGAGTAGCTAGGATCACAGGCATAAGCCCACCAGCACCTGCTTAGTTCTTGTCATTTTAGTGTCAATCTCAAGCTCCTTTGTTAAATAGTAGGTCAAAAACATCTATCCCATATATTTTCTTTCAAGAGTTTCATGTTTTACTTCTTCCATTTAAATATTTGACTAATTCTGAGTTTTGTTTTGTTGATTTTCTCTGTGTGTGTCTGTGTGTTCAAGCTAGTCCTGGGACTTGAACTCAGGGCCTGAGCACACTCTACCATTTGTGCCACAGCTCTACTTCTGGCTTCTTGGTGGTTAATTGGAGGTAAGAGTCTCATGAGCTTTCCTGCCTGATGAGTTCAGCCTCCTGGGTAGCTACAATTATAGGTGGGAACCACTAGCACCCAGCTAATTTTTTTATATAGTACAAGGAAAGACTCAAACTTCACTCTTTTTCATATGAATAACCAGTCTTACCAATACCATTTGTTGAAAAGGCAACTCCTTCATTATTAAGCAGTCTTGACCATCTCTTTCTTTGGGGGTTTTTGATTGCTGAGTCAAATATTTATTATAGATCAACTCAAATTTTCTACTTGTTCTTGACTGTGGTGTAATTCATGTCCTTCTAGCAATCTGTCAATTTCCAAGGCTTTGCTTTTGAACACAGGTTACCAAAAATATTGACTATCTCTATATCTCCATCTCTTTATTGTGATGATAATGATGCTACCAGGACTGCTACACAGCTCAATGTATTTTAAAAAAAACTCTGCAGTGGCTAACTCAATAATCAATGGCAATCACCTCACTTCCAATTATTCTGTTCATATTCTATTTCAACCAAGAAAACCAAACTCCACCCTAATCTAGTCCTGCCACCCATCCGCCACCCGAAAACATTCCATTTTTCCACTTTACCTGTCTGGCACGCAAACCTTGACTCACGTTTCAGTGAATTAAACCCAGCCAACGGCACCTTAAAAGAGCACACAGTCTGCCCTGCCCACCATGCCTCTCCTGTGCTAAAAAGCCAACACACAAAGCCTTAAAATAAACAACTCCTACTTCAGAGGTTCCAGCTGGGAATCCAGAATCTTCCAGGGCCTGTGAACAGGGCCCTCCTGAGCTAGCCATAAACAAGCCCTTCCAGTATCCAGGACACAGCTCCAATGATAGGCTCATAATCACTTCCCTGTATTGCCAGCCTTCTCTTTTCACACTCTGTCCCAACATGAACTTCTAGGCACCTGTCCTCCAAAGTGGTCCCCAAGTAACATCTCCTGAAATGCTAGAAGGGTGACATTAGTAGTCTTGAGCATTCATCACTATGTCCCACCCTAAACTGATCCCAAGACCAGGTGGTCTGCTACCACCAGACCTTCAGAAAGGAGGAACCTATGGCCACAAAGGGTCACAGAACTGCCCCAGGCCCCAGTATAGCACAGACTCCCTCTGGGACTCTCCAGAACCAGGCCCTCACTCTGCCATTACCTTGATTCACTGTGATGTCCTTGGCTAAAGGAATCTATCCAAATTACTAGAAGCCCATAAGCTCATCTCATAACAGTATTGCTCCCTGAAAGATACTCAGGCTTTCCTTCTGTAACCAGAGCTGGTCCTACTAGATCCTTCATCTAGCCTAGCCCTTCTAAGTCATCTCAACATTCAGTCTCAGTGTTGGCATGGCTGACATGTTAAGTTGAGTAGTGGGATGTTGAACACGGTATCCCTGGCCTTTGTCCACTCAATGCCAAAAGCCCTGACCCTAGCCTTGACAGACAAAAATGTCCACATACTGCCACATACCCTCTGGAGGCAGGTTTCCCTGTAGTGCTCCTCATTCCATAGACTCACTCAGGTCTGGGGACTCATCATTGCTAGACTATGTCATTGTCCCTGTACTTCTACTCTATTCAGGCAAGCAGAAGCTTGCCAACAGCCATGCAGGTCAGGCCCTAGGCTGGAAGGATTCACCTCCCCAGGGATGAGGGGAACCTATGTCCTTGCTATGATCACAGGAAAACCTGCTCTGGGCTCCATCAGGGTACATGGCTGGAGCCCAGAGGGGGTCCTCCAGCCCTACAGACACACCCCAACACAGAGAGCAACTCATCCACAACTCCAACCCAGAGGTCTGTGAAGCATCTCAACTGGCCTCTATCTCATGCCTGCAGCTCTCCATGTTTCTCATCTCAGGCTGAGAGCTTCAACCATCACACAAAAACTCTAAGGCATTGCTTGCTTTCTGGGAGGAGTGGGAATAGGAGAGGTTCTGGTGCTAGAGCATGAAATCAGAGCCTGGGCACTGTCCATTAGCTTTTTTACTCAAGGCTGATGCCCTATCACTTGAGCCAGAGCTCCACTTCTGGCTTTTTGCTTGTTAACTAGAGATAAGAGTCTCACAGAATTTCCTGCCTGGGCTGGCTTTGAATCTAAATCCTCAGATCTCAACTTCTTGAGTAGCTAGAATTATAAGCATGAGCCATTGGCACCCAGCTCATAGCTTGTTTTTGTTTTTTTTTTGTTTTCTTGTTTTGTGTGTGTGTGTGTGTGTACATTTTTAATTTACGTGTGTGTGTGTGTGCGTGTGTTCACACTGGTCCTGTACCTGACTGAGCTCTTTTGCTTCAGGCTAATGCATTACCACTTGAAATATATCTCTACTGCTGGTTTTTTGGGTAGTTAATTGGAGATTAGAGTCCTCACCTGGGCTGGCTTCCAACCATAATTCTCAGATTTTGGCCTCCTGAGTAGTTAGGATTAGGATTACAGGCATGATCCACTAGCATCCAGCTTATTTTTATTTTTGGTGATACTCGGGTATGAACTCAGGCCTCATGCTTGCTAGACAGATCTTTCCACTTAAGCCACACACTCCATTTTGGTTTGTTTTGTGTTTGTTTTGCTTTAGTTATTTCTTTCAGGTAGGGCCTCACATTTTTGCTTAGGTCCAGCCTTAGACAATGATATGCAAACCACCATTCCCACTCTTACAAGCTTTCTGCCTAGAACCATAATAACTATGGTGCCTAACCCTAGTGCTGTCTTTTCTGTTTTTCAATAAGGTCAGCTCTACCTTTAAAATACAGTCCATTAAAAAACAAAAATACAGTCCAGAGCTACTCAAGAAGCTGAAATTGAGGTAAGGGTGGTCTCAACCAATAGCTAGTCACGTGCTATGCATCTATCGTCTGAACTATACAGGAGGCTGAGACTGGGAGAATCACAATTCAAGGATAGCCCGGAGTGTGCATGTGGAATTCATGAGACCCCCATCCTCAACTGACAGCTGAGTATGGTGGTTCATGTCTATCATCCCAGTTATGGGAGGAAGCATAAATAGAAGTATCACTGTTGAGGCCTGTATCTCAAAAATAACCAGAATATGGCCTAGAATATGACCCAAGTAGTAGAGTACCTACCTACCAAGCACAAAGCCTTGTATTCAAACTCTAATACTTCAAATACAATCACAATGACACTCTCCTTCTCCAGACCAGTCTCACACTAATGGTACCTCTGTTCAATCTATAACCTTTTCCTTACTCAAAAAGAAGCCTGAGGGGCTAGGAAGGTGGCTCAGTGGTAGAGTGCTTGCCTTGCATGCATGAGGCCCTGGGTTCAATTCCTCAGCACCACATAAGCAGAAAAAGCCGGAAGTGGTGCTATGGCTCAAGTGGTAGAGCACTAGTCTTGAGCTGAAGAGCTGAGGGGCAGTGGTCAGACCCAGAGTTCAGGCCCCACGACCAGCAAAAAAAAAAAAAAAAAAAAGCCTGAGTCACACAACAAATTGTCAGCAAGTGCTATTACATCCCTGCTCCAAGGTTCAAAGCTTCCACTGACCTGGGAAAAGACACAAACTCCTGAGATAGAGCTCACCTACCTCTATACCTTATTCCCACTAACCTCCAAAGTGTATGGCCCCAGGGTCAGTGCTGCGTCTTCTGTCACCACATCCCTAGGGGCTCAGTGGTGGTCTTTACCATCCATTAACACATTCCTAGAAGCCAGATTCTGAGGTCATGGCCTTTAGAAGCCTAACTAAGCCTTTTGTGCAAGTTAAAGTAAGGCCAAGAAGAACTCATCCCCAAGTGGGTCCTTCCCAGGGTTAATGAGCCTATTGGTACCAGGACCAACAGAATCAACTTGTGTTACAGCATGGATCCAAGTCAGGAACTAACAGGAAATGTGAGGTTCTGAGATTAGCTAGCAAAATGCCATCACTTACCAGAAAGGAACAAAGGAAGATGAAGGACACGAAGTAAAAGTAGGCAAAGTCACTTCCACACTCACTGGCGTTGGCATATGGGTCGCAGGCCCGGTTGGCTAGACAAGACAGCATGATTTCGTGCCAGGCCTCCCCTGTGGCACTTCTGAGAAGAAGGGCAAGAGCTGTGAGCACACAAAGGAAGGCACAGAGGGGAGTCTCCAGGAACACCTAGAACGCTGGCCAGGCCAGAATCATGCCAGCTAAACACTAGGGAACACTACCTCTGGTGCCCTCTCTCTTCTGTGTTCCCACCTAGGTATCAGGCGGATTCGTTCTTCAAAAGATGTACAAATTGGACACTAATGGATACAGCCCTAGGCTTGAAAAGTAACTAGTTGAACTGGAGGCCAGCACCATGGTGATGCACCCACAAATCCCTGGCTCATGTCCCCATCATCCTCCATCACAAACTGTGGCTCAGCTTCTCCAGACATTCAAGCCATACAGTCTGGCATCCCCCTTGCCTGTACATCAACCTCCTGTCCACAGCTCACATACCTTCAAGGCTGTAGCAGGCTCTCGCTCTCTGCCTTCCTGACCTGCTCTGACAGGGCCTCACTGACCTCCCCCCTCCTGACCTGCTGACAGGGCCTCACTGACCTTCCCCCTCCTGACCTGCTCTGACAGGGCCTCACTGACCTTCCCCCTCCTGACCTGCTCTGACAGGGCCTCACTGACCTTCCCCCTCCTGACCTGCTCTGACAGGGCCTCACTGACCTTCCCCCTCCTGACCTGCTGACAGGGCCTCACTGACCTTCCCCCTCCTGACCTGCTCTGACAGGGCCTCACTGACCTTCCCCCTCCTGACCTGCTCTGACAGGGCCTCACTGACCTCCCCCCTCCTGACCTGCTCTGACAGGGCCTCACTGACCTTCCCCCTCCTGACCTGCTGACAGGGCCTCACTGACCTCCCCCCTCCTGACCTGCTCTGACAGGGCCTCACTGACCTCCCCCCTCCTGACCTGCTCTGACAGGGCCTCACTGACCTTCCCCCTCCTGACCTGCTCTGAGGGCCTAACAACTTCCATGTAGCTCCACCAAACAGAAGCCCAGCAGACCCATGGGGTGCAGGTCAGTCTTGTCATTTCACTTCTCAAGTCCCTCTCATGGCTCCCCTCTCTCATCAGAAAAGGCAAAATTTGCACACATAACCCTGGCTCCAAAGGCGTGAAATATATGCTCTTTTCCGAACCTTACACCCTATGCCCTTTCTCAGCCTAACTCTCCCACTAGCCTCTGGTCTTCAAACAGCTTGCAGACCCATCCTACCCTCTGCATTCCCCCCTGGGACTTTATGCTCCTGTGTGGCCAGCCCACATGGGAACAGGGCCACTGCCTGCTGATGACATCAGGGTCGGGGGCTCCTTCAGGCCCCGGCCTGACTGATGCAGCACTCCCTGTGATGCAGACCTCAGGGCAACACCACATGTTTGCCCCAAATCTTTGTGGCATGAGGTGAAGCATTGCTAAATGAAGGAATAATATGAACCTAACAGCTTAAGTCCAGAGAAACAACACATTTTCAGAAAATGTATGTCTGAAAGTAACTGCTCTATGCAGAAACAAGAGGCGTGGGCCACACTATGGCTTGAGCAGAATCATTTTCCCTGCCTAGCAAGTACAAAGCTCTGAGTTCAAACCCAGTACCACACACACTCAAAATACAAAGTATACCAAACATAGGGCTGGAAGTGTAAGCGAAGTGGTAAGAGTGCCCACTCAGCACAACGCCTTGAGTTCAAACTTCAGTATGAAAGGGAAAGAAAGGAAAAGAAGGAACAGAGGAAGGAAGGATTGAAGTAAGAAAGATGTGCTCTATAGGCAGTTTGGCAAAGTGGGTCTGAGTCCCCATTTACCCCCCTACCAGGTAACTCCATAAGCCTGAGGTGGTCTACAGGCAAGGTGTGGAGGGGTGGGGTACCTAGGGCTGGCCTTGCAAGAGCCTGATGCCCTTTCTAAAGGAATAAATATGGTGACACATCAAGGAACTTCAAAGCATGGTCCATGAATCAGACTACATTGTGAATCTCTATTTTCCTCTGTTCTAGGATCATGGGTGGGGCCTGGGAAGGTGGCTCAGTGGTAGAGCGCTTGCCTTGCATGCCTGAGGCCCTGGGTTTGATTCCCCAGCACCACATAAGCAAAAAGAAAGAAAGCCAGAAGTGGCACTGTGGCTCAAGTGGTATAGCACTAGCCTTGAGCTGAAGAGTTGAGGGACAGCGCCAAGGCCCAGAGTTCATGCCCCATGACCGGACCCCCCCCCCAAGAAAAAGAAATAGGATCATGGGTGGAAAAATAAAGACTAAGCTGGGCATTGGTAGCTCACACCTGTAATCCTAGCTACACAGGAAATGGAGATATGAGGATCCTGGTTTGAAGCCAGACTAGGCAGAAAAGCCCATGAGACTCTTATCTCTAATTAGCCACCAAAAACCCAGAAGTCAAGCTGTGGCTCAAGTGGAAGAGTGCTAGCCTTAAGCTTAAAAAAAAAAAAAGCTCAGGGATAGTGGCCAGGCCCTGAATGCAAACCCCAAGACCAGCCCAAACACAAAGAGAAAGAAAGCAAGAAAGCAGGGCTGGGAAAGTGGCTCAGTGGTAGAGTGCTTGCCTTGCATGCATGAGGCCCTGGGTTTGATTCCTCAACACCACATTAGCAGAAAAAGCCAGAAGTGGCACTGTAGCTCAAGTGATAGAGCACTCGTCTTGAGCTGAAGAGCTGAGGGACAGCACCCAGGCCCAGAGTTCAGGCCCCACAACCACAAAAGAAAAAAGAAAAAAGGAAGGAAAGAAAGAAAGAAAGAACAGGGAGGGAGGGAAAGAAGGAGGGAGGGAAAGGAAGAGGGAGGGAGGAAGAGAGGGAGGGAGGAAGAGAGGGAGGGAGGGAGGGAGAGAAGGAAGGAAGGAAGGAAGGAAGGAAGGAAGACAAAGGAGGCAGGGAAATACAAACATTCCTCCCTCTTGCCCCCACATTCACTCTCAGACCAGAAAGGTGGATGTCCAGTCTACAGAGCATGACCATGCCCAGGGATGGAAGCTAGTGCTGAGCTTTCTCCTGAGTGTACCTCTGCAGAGGGGCAGGGTTCTGAGGGCCCCACAGCTTGCTGAGGACTTGCCCTTGCCCTTGCATTGTACCTGCTGTCCTGCTGGCTGCATCCTGAAGCCTGGGGATCACCGAGGGCAGAGTGTGGAGGCACACTGAGATCACTAGTTTCAGCCAGTTGAGTTCTTCAGGACAGGGAGTAGCCACAAGCTCTGTCAACAGCAGTTGCCACTGCTATCTGGCTTTTCCCTCATCCAACAATCCCAATGAGAACATGGAAAGTTTGAGGCCACCACATTAAAAGAGAACCTGCCAGGTACCTCCTATCCTCTCAGACTGCAGCCTTCCTGGACACATTTTGACTGTCACCAGGAAGCATAAATAATGAAATGGAGGCCAGCCTGACCCAGGGAGCCTAGGTTCTTTCCCTTAGAGGCTTCTTTTCTGTCTGTTCTGGGGCCAGAGAAGACATCAAGAGTACTTTGGAAAGGATGAGCAGAGAAGGGAAGAAATAGAGGGGAAATCGAGGGGAACCATCATGATCTGGAGACTGGAAGGGAGCAGCCCCCATCGATGGCATCCACCTTCCTCCATCCTAACAGTGGACAGCCTGTGTTGACATACCTGAACAACAGCATCAAAGCTTGTAGGAATGTCCGGAAGTTGTTGTGCCGGTTGATGCTGGTGTCATCATCGAGGGCAATGTTCCCAAAGACCTGAGATGAAGAACAGTAGAGTGTGGACACTGCTGGCCCTAAGCTATGGTTAGCAGACTACAGGCAGGCAAGACAGGGTGCAGGTGGCAATGTGGGGAACCCCACAAAGGACAAGCGTTGACAGGAGCCAATGTGGTTTTCAGCTCAGGCAACCTCTACTAGCAGAACACACCTCTATCCCACAGCTTGGTACATGGAGCTCCAGCTCTGAGCTGCTCACAGACCCCAGTGTGAGCGACCAGGCCAAATGAGCCAAGCACTACTCTCTGTGTGACAGGAAGCATTCAAGTCACTCTTAACAACAACTCCAAAGCAGTCATTACCTTGGCAACAGTTTTGATATATCACAACCTCTGTGCAAATAACACAGGGGGCTTTCTATCCATTCTAAATTATTTCCTTCAGTGTAAGAAATGCAAATGAATCAAGAGCCATCCATACTTGGCCTAAAGTCTTGAATCAAGCTGAAAATCTGTAATCTATCACATTCCCACAAAGAGCCATGTTATACATACTCTTATTTATCAACTGACCAAAGCAATATTATATGTGTGTGTGTGTATGTATGTGTTGTTATGGTTTTAAATAACATCTCAAAAATGTTTGAATCTGCCAGGTGTTGATGGCTCACACCTGTCATCCTATCTACTCAGGAGACTGAGATCTGAGGATCACAGTACAAAGCCAGCCCACACAGGAAACTCCATGAGACTCTTATCTCCAATAAATCACTCAGTGGCTCAAGTGGTAGAGTGCTCGCTTTGAGCTGAAGAGTTGAGGGATAGTGCCCAGGCCCAGAGTTCAAGCCCCACGACCGACAAAAATAAAATAAAAATGTTTAAATCAAGAGAACTTTTCTGTCAGCAATAAAAGTATTAGGAAACAACTAAACATTAAAACCTGGTACCTTTCATCACAAACTAAAACATAGTACCTCTCCTACTGCCACTGTCGGGAAGTGGCCAAGGTTTATTGGTTCTTTATATCTTTTAAGTAACTTTCCCAAAAGTTGACACAATATTCTTTACCAAAATCAAGAAAATGTAAGAAATGATGAGTGCAGTGACCTGATGGACCCTGCCTGTGTTCTCAGGCAGGGCTTCAAGGGCATATGACCTCCTAGAAAGGACAGGGAGAGCTGCCCTTCAGAGTGGCTTCAGGCCAAGAAAATGGTCTAATATTAGGCCACTTGACACCATGCATCAATGCCCCAATGCCTAACCCAACATGTGCCTCAGCCCCTAAGAACACTGCAGTACAGCTTAATGGGGAGGTGGGGGAAGCCTGAGGGCTGGACTTCAGAAGCCCCATTTTGTGGGATGTCTATGTCCTCCTCTAGAGAGAAGTATTGCTGAGGATTAAGTTCACTCAACGCTTACACCAGGATCTGGCTCACAGCCAACATTCGAAATATCAACTTACTATGATCATTTAATGACTGCGCCAGACCCTTATGCCCCAGTGCATAGGAGCCCCATATTCAACCCCATCTGGGAAGACGGCACCCACCTGCATGCCGATGATGGCGTAGATGAAGAACAGCATGGCAATGAGAAGACATACGTAGGGCAGCGCCTGCAGATACACAGGCACATCAGCTCCAGAGCATCTGCAGCCACACAGATCTCAGCCCAGCCCAGCCCAGCCCCACCCCACTGAGCCCTCAACCAAGTGACTGACTGTGCTTCTCCATCTATGAATTGGGGCCATAAAACTTACCTCAGAGTTTCTGTGGGCATTAACAAGACAATCTACGTAACACCCAAACCCAAAACGTCTTTATAAACTGTAATAGGACAAGTACCAACCACTTACAAAACCTGCCCCCACTCAGCCAACCAGAGGAGGGGCCGCTCGGCAGGGGCCAGAGGAGCCTGGTGAAAGAAACAAAGCAGAAGCCACCAGGTGTAGATGCTAATGCACCCACCCACCTTGAAGGACTGAACGAAGGTCCACAGCAAAATGCGGATGGTATAGCCCTGCCGGAGCAACTTGATGAGTCGTGCAGCTCTGAAGAGGCGAAGGAAGCTCAGGTTGATGAAGTTATTCTGCAAAGAAGGGAGATTGTTCTCTGACTTCCAAAAGTGCAGGCAAGCTGCTTCTACCCCCACACAAACCCTCCCCAAGTCTCTGTGAACCCCCAAAGAAAAGTGGTTAAAAATAAATCAAAATAGTCATTGTTTCATAGTGTAAGCAACAAATGGCCACCAGAAAACCTTCCAAAAGAAAAGCTTGTCATTGCAAGTTATTTTTCATGCAACAAATTGGAGAAAATTCCTCTACTTTAGGACTACCATCACTCCCAACATGTGAGAGACAAAGTCTTTTCGAAGCAGCTTCCTGCTGCCAGGTGGTCCCAGGAGATGACCTATAAGCCTCCACTTCTTATAGGACAAGTACAAGCTCTCCAGGTGGACTCCAGAGGACTTCCTCTCCTGTAGGACCCCTGCCTGGGTCTAGGGAAGCCCCTGCCTGGGACCCTGGCTGGCCTTCTCTGGGGCTGTTCCAGGTCTTATCTGCCATTCACAGAAGGGACAGGTATGGTTGTCCTGCTGTTCTTAGTACAGAAACCACCTGTCCAGCCCACAGTTCATAGATCTCTGCTCTAGAGAACTCAGGATGCCTACTGATGCTCTCTCAATCCAAGGGCTTAAAACCAAGCACAAAGGTGATGTGATAAGTCGAAGGCTCCATAGTTTACCTGGAAGTGAGGCTTCCCCAGGCCCCAGGTACCTTGAATTATTAGGAAGCCCTTCTCAGGGGATCTGGATCTAAGAACATGTCCAGGCATAGGTGGCTGTATTTGTGAAGCCCGGTGCTTTCTGACTCTTTGCACGCAGTCTAAGAACAGCTTCCTACCATTTTGCATTTTCAAATATGCAAGAATCTCAGGCTTAAACACGTTTGTGATGTCAGATTCACTCACCAAATAAAGAGGAAAGAGAATACAGATATAGGGTGAGAGCAGAGCAGGAAAGCGCATGCATGCACAGAGGCCCTGGAAACCTGGGAAGACATCTCAAGGCCATGTGACTTAGCTGGGTGAGGCATTTAGTGGAGGGCTGGGTGTCACTCCTAACCTCCAAGGACAGTGACCCAACTAATACGTTAAGGGTCACTGATGTTCTGTCCACAGCTTCCACTCTCAGGGACAGGTTTTGTGGTTCCCACCAGGGAAGCAGGATTTCTGTGATATCTTGCAGCGACTGATTCTCGGGCAGGGTGTTGGAACCCTGACCAATTTTGAACAATACTCAGAAAGGTCAATGGACACAGGGACCCAATCATGTCCAAATCAGCAAGGAGGCAGAAGTTGGCCTTAGGACAGGGCATGTGTATGGCTAATTCCTGCAGCTCTCTAACCTGGTTGTGCCAACGAAAGATGTTGTCTGTGGTAAGACAGACCACTCTTGGCCCTGAGCACACATAGATGAGCCCACAAAACTAGGCATTGTGTATGGGGTACAATGTTGTGTCCAATGTAATGACAGAGTAAGGTGGGGAACAAGTGCCTTGCCCCCACTGTGAAACCACCTTGTTCCAGGGACTATTATAATATACACTTGTCCCACCTCCCAAAGCAGTCTGCACTCAGACAGCTGAAACTGATAAGACTCTATGAAAATTGGGGGGCAGGGGAGAATAAAGGCTCCCTCCTAAGAAAGAGGGGATAGACAACCACTGGGTAGATGAAAAGGCATTATAAAGAACAGCAGCTCACTTCATGAGCAAATGCAAAACCCAGCCATGGTCCTCTCTGCTTTTGTTGAGGCCAGGCTCCCATGCCCCCTCCCAGGTTTCTTCTTCTGGGCTCAGTACAGTACTGGGGAGAGGGTGAGGGTGGCAATACACAGGCAGCCCTAGACTGTTGTGAAGACAGATGACAATAACATCCACAGATGCCCAAGCACAGGGGGACAGACCAGGTGCCACCATGCCAGTCACATGCAGGATGGCAGGGGACAGCAAGCACACAGCTGTACACCATGCACTGTCACCTCTGACCTCAGTAGTATCTTGGACATGCCTGCCCAGTCTATGCAGGATCCATGGCTTCTGCTGCACAGGAAGCAGCTACACTGACTTCCAGTCTATCCTGTCCTTGCTGGCATCTCACTGAGTCATAGGCAACCCTAATGTGAGGGTGGATTACCTCAAAGAGACAGTTGTCCCTAACCTTTGTATCATCAATTTCCTTGCTCACATCCTGAGAGACATCAAAAATACCCATGCTCAGGCGACAAAGGAGTAACTGACTTAGAAGTATGCTGAGTGCTGTGCGACAACCCTTCACAAGTATAGATGCCCACCCGAGACCATGCTCCTAGTCCTCAGCCAACGCAAGTTTTCTCTTGAATGTACGTGGGCATTTAGCTTAGACCTATGGACATCTACTAGTCATGTGCTATACCTGGGGATGAGGTCTTGAATTCCTAAACAACTTTTTTTTTCTTTTTTGTCAGTCTCATGGGGCTTGAATCTGGGTCTGGGTGCTGTCCCTGAGCTCTTCAGCTCAAGGTTAGCACTCTACCACTTGAGACACAGCACCACTTCTGGTTTTCTGGTGGTTAATTGGAGATAAGAGTCTCACAGACTTTCCTGCCTTGGCTGTCTTTGAACCGCAATCCTCAGATCTCAGCCTCCTGAGTAGCTAGGATTACAGGCATGAAGCACTGGTGCCTGGCAACAAACTGCTCTTTTGCTTTCATTCTAATGGGGCTGATGGATTAAGGAGAAAAAAAAATGTGTGTCTACGAATATATCACTGCATCAAGTGATCATCTGTGTTATGAGATGGAGGACAAGGAACAGGTGAGCAGGAAGGGTTGCCTGGACTTAGCTGAAGCTTATGCAGACAAAACATCCTGGGCATTTTGTCAGCACTGATTATGGTCTTCTTTCCATTCTATCTGAACAACTTTGTTTGACAAACATTTATCCTTTACAACAGGAATCCCAAATACCTGCTCCTGTAAATGAATTTCCATAGCCACAGATGAAGCCAAGTTTCTGGGAAACACCCTTCCTCTCCTCTCTAACTTCCTGAGTACCTAGAAGACCTGCACTTTGTAGTGCACTGCATAGGAGTGCTGGATCAGTGATACACAAATGGTATGGATGAAGAGTCCTGCCTTCTGATATACAGGGCACAGCCCCTCCTTCTACTCAAGCTCTGCCCAACAACCATGTAAATCACAGAATCCCAATCTCAAAACACTCCCCTAGGCCTCACACTTGATCCACTTAAGACAGGGCTTATGCAGGAAAGAAAGGTTCGACAGAGGTCTTTACCAGAGACTTCCTGGGCAAAGATGGGCTTTCTCTCTGTGTTAGCAGGTTTACAGCAGAGGGAGAGACTGTGCAACAGAAACCACAGGCTCTCAGGAACCAAAACCAATCTCATCCTACAAAGCCTCTCAAGCTGGGCACAGTCTGGGCAGCAAAATCTGCCCTGGGCATTGCTCATCACCCACATCAAGAACCCCACCTCCTATCTTGATAGGTCCCCAAATTCAAACAGCTCCAAGGTGCCCCTAAGAAGCCCTTGTTGGACCCTGGAAGCTGGGAAGAGAGCACAGAGGCCAGAAGTGAGTGCAACAGAATACAGCTCATATCAGAGGATAGTGGCAGGAGTCCCGGAAACAAGAAATGAGGATCAGAGCAGGCAGAGCAAGTAAGAACTGTTTAAAAGTCATGAAACCAACCGTTTCCTATATATGATGTTTTCATGGATGGGTATTGGCATATTATTTACAAATTGGGGTGGTTTGAGCAGCAGGTGCACAACATACAGACGGAGACATGAGTTTTCGCAGTGTATGTTGGTTGAATGGCGTGAGTCAGCAGGTAAGTTAAGGTAAATCAAGAACAAAAACAGAAAACAAAAGAGAAAATGAGTCATCAACACAAGCAAAAACTCAAATTCTGAATACTTAGCTAAAAATTTTAAGGTTTTGTAAATGGCATATATTTTCTTAAAATGCATCAATTCAGAGTTTATTTTTGAAATCCATAGGTTATGCAGACAGAGTGACATTCATTTGCATTCTTATTTGTAATGCAAATCCAAAGATGATTCACAAACACTTATTTTTTTTTATTTCTAGGCAAAGAAATCAATGTCAGTTTAAACACGGGTGGAGACCTTTCCCTAGGTACCCTTGCTACTAAGAACATTGCTCTATTTTGATTTTTAGGTTGGGGATGAGAACTGACACTCATATTTTTGCCTAAGAAAAAAAAGTGCATTAGCAAAGTAAACATATGAGGTGGCTCCAAATGAAAAGCAAACAAACAAACAACAACACCAACCCACATGATGACCTCCATCTTTTCTCTTCTAGGCAGATCATAATGGATGTCTTGTGGCTAATGGTTTAAATGCTCAGCTTTCAAACAGTCCTATTTCCCCCTATCCCTACTGTGCACCAAGGCTGAAGTGGCTGCCAGTGAGTACTTTCAAGTCAGGCCCAACACCTTGCTTCAGTTTCAAGCTGCCCTGGCTAACCATGCAGAAGTGAAGGGGAAGAATGCCAGATTGTTTTGGCTGCTGCCTCTGCCTGAAGCCCATCTCTACAGCCCTAACTGTACCCCTCCTCTTATGCCCTTAGCAGTCAGGAATCTAGACCCCTCTCTTGGAAAAGAGACGTACACATGCAAACATCCCACAAAGTTATATTTCTACTACAAATCTGATGTCTGAGTAACTTTGTCTGGGCGAGTAAACATCCCTGTTTCCACAATGTGATCTGGCCTGCAATACGGACTAACATTTCTGGGAGAGCACTAACAACCTGGGAGAGATCACAATATCAGATGTTGATAAAACAAAACAGCCTTGGCTTCTCTGTCTAAATGGACGAGTTCAGATTTTCTTCCTGTAAGTATGAAAAAAATAAGACAAATACCAGTATATTCATCACCCAGCTTAAAAAGCAGAGCATCCTTCTGAAGTCCTTCCAGTACCCTCCCTGGTCTCTGGATGTAGCAGACATCCTTAATTCTCGTCAATAATTCCTTGATCTTATAGTTTTATCATAAACTTGTAAGACATGTTGTATGATTGTCTATTCTTAATCTTTGCAATAGTAGCTTGTCCAAAACCTCTTTTGACTTGTGTAAACTTGATTCTGACAGTGAACACTATCTGAGAAGCATTCATACTAATGTGGATGTCATTTTTGTATTTGCACTGTTGTTTTCACTGTATTAATATACTGGTTGACACATTCTATTGCTAACAGATATCACTTAGTTATCTCAGTGTTGCTTACCATGATGAATACAACCTCCAGAAACATCCAAGTAAGATGCTGACTTGGAAGTATGAACATCAACTTCTCTAGCTACGTCTCAACTTCTCTAGAGATGTTGTACCAGTCAAGATACCCCCTAACTATGTGGCAATGTTTTGGGCAACCCATATTTCTGTCAATATTTGGAACTGTTAGAATGGCATCATCCTAACAATATCTCTGGCTACAAATGCAGTAGAGCATCTTGTCCTATATAAATTGGCAGCGTATGCTTTCTATTCAGTAAAACATCCAATTTTCCCCTCTGCTCATTTAGGTTTTTTTTTTTGGGGGGGGGGGGTTGTACTAGGGCAACAACTCAGGGCCTTGCATCCGTGCTCAGCTTTTTTGCTCAGGTCCCACCTCCATCTGTTTGTTTTTTTGTTTTTGCTGGTTAATTGGAGGTAAGAGTCTCTCGGACTTTCTGGCTAGGGCTAGCTCCCAAACTGAGATCCTCAGATCTCAGTCTTCTGAGTAGTTAGAATTAGACATGATCCACCAGTGCCCAACTTCATGTTGTGTTTTTATTGACTCACAGAAGAGACATGTATGTTCTAGACAATAACTTTGGCCAAACCCTCCCTGTCTCACTTTCTGCATGCTTTCGTAGCCTCTTCAGCTATTTCCTGCGGTGTAGATAGAAAAGCCATGTCGAAACTTGCACTTGAGCACAATCCCACAAAAACATTGCCTAAGGCCCTCAGCCCAAAAGCATAGGTGCTAGCATACATGCACTCCAAGGACCTAGTCAGTCTGTGGGTTGACCCCTGATGCAGACCTTAACCCCACACAGTGCAGAAGTAAAAATTCCATAGATGCCTTCCCTCAGCAGAGACATCTGAGGGAAACCTACTCTATCTCAAATGCACTTGGGGACAAGTCAAGTCCATACACATCCTGACTTGGCTCAAGATGTGGCATTTCTCATCCTCATCCTATTCCCAACTACTTCCCAGTTTTTCTTAAGAAACAGCTTCTTAATTTCAATGTCTGTTCCTAGAGATGAGATTTTTCTGCTATGTGTTTCCAAATTAACATGTTGCACTCAAGAAATGTTGCTTTATAATTCAAATTCTTGGAAGTCTGTTGAAATGAGTTTATGTCCTAGCACTGGTCAATGTTAGTTATAATCTAGACATAATGTGTTTGATAAGAATATTGGGTGGGGGGAGGGGGGTAAAATTGGGTGGAGGGAGGGGGGAGGCAGGGAAGGGAAGTGAAGGGTAAACAAAGGAGGAGGCTGCAATGCTTGGTAAGAAATGTATGCATTATTCTGCCCATGTAATTGTAGCCCCTCTGTACAATATGTTCTCAAATAAAATAAAATACAATTTAAAAATAAATAAATAAATAAATAAATTTAAAAAAAAAAAAAAAAAAACAATTGTTTTATTTTCCAGTTAAGCATGTATATTTTTGAATGTTTGAATATTTGCTATTTATTATAATCCTGATTATATTTTCGGCACTTGAGAATATAGTAATAAAACTGAATAAACTTCTTTGGATTTTGAAAAAAAAAAAAAAAAAAAAAAAAAAAAGAATATCTCCAGATGAAGAGATACACACATGCTTTCATATGCCAAATCCATACAATTTATTTTTAATTATTACTAGATTTTGTATATATTGTTGAAAACATACACATTAGACACTGGCTATTACCATCAAGTTCCAGGTAATCCTAGAAGACCTTTCTCTCTAAGAAGGACATCTACCAACACAACACCTGACCCCAGATCCACCTCTGGAGAGGGCCCAAGGACATGCTGATGGGAGGACCCTTGAGAAGAGTCACTTTGGAGTGACTGAGCAGGACAGTCACTTTGGAGTGACTGAGCAGGACAGGAAATGTTACTTACCGCAATTTCTGTTACTAAAATATCAGTGATACTTCCCAACACGGTAACAAAGTCGAATACGTTCCAGGCATCTCTGAAGTAGTTCTACAGAAAAAGAGGGCAGTCAGTGCTGTGGACTGACAAGGTCTCAGCTAGGCAAGGAGCTGTGGTGCTGGCTCCCAACAAGAAGGGGGAGAGGTAATGGATGCTCAATACAAGGCTAGTGACAACCAGGTGCCAGGGCCAAGCATTCAGATACCTCCACCTGGACAGATGCAAAACTGAGCCATGTGTCCCCAGAGGAGAGTTTTGGACCTGCCAACCAGGACTGAGGCTGGAGCAGGACTCAGGCAGCTGAGAGTGTCAAGGCAGCCTTCCCCTAGAGCCTCATGGGGTTGTGTTGGGGGTTCGGGGGATTTCTGACTCCAAATTGTGAGGCCCCAACCTTTCCCAATAAAGGGGGACTCCAAATGAAGAAAACCAAAAGGCACGGAGTTCGGTGAGGCACATACCAGCACCCCAAAGGCGATGATTTTCAGCACGCATTCCATAGAGAACATGGACGTGAACACGATGTTCAGGCACTTCAGCATCAGCTCATACTCATAAGGCGCGTCGTAGAACTGCCCAGGGAATAAGCACTGTTGTCCAAGGGCACAACACCCCAAACACCCTACCTGGGCCCACTATGGGTCCCTATGCACACAGAACACATGCAGAGCTCCACATTTGTCCATACCTAGGACATTTCTCCCTGCTCTTCCTTGAACCTGCTTTTCCCAGACCTTCTTATTGCCTCAGCCATGGACAAAAGAAGGCAGAGTATCCCACAGGCATTCTGTGCTGGCCAGGACAAGAGACTACTACAGCTTTGGAATGTGCCAGCAAGAAGGAGGATAGCTGTCTACCCAGCCTCAGAACTAGACCTACTCATCAGCAGGTGCCAGTCCCTCACCATGGTGGGACCCACATACCTTCATCATCAGCACTACTGTGTTGAGGGCTATCATTGCCATGATGAAGTACTCGAAAGGAGGCGAGACCACAAATGTCCATGTCTTATACTGGAACGACTGCTTGTTTTGGGGCATGTACCGTGTCAGGGGCTTGGCGCTGATGGCAAAGTCAATGCAAGCCCTCTGCATGGGGAGAAGGAGCACCATCAATTTAGGGTGGGCCAATCCCACAGTGCCCACTGTACCTGGTACCATCTAACTACCCTCTCTCAGGGAGCCAACGGTAGAAGGCAAAGAGGCAGCAGGACATCTTCTAAGTAGGCTCCACATGGCAAATGTGGTCGCCATCTATAGAAGAAAGGACACTTTGCCTGTGCAGCCCATGAGCAATGCCTGCGCAGAAAGGAAGCTTACTGGTCCCGCCCACAGAGCCAATCCCAAGAGCCCATGGTACCTCTACCTACCTCATTCTTCTCTAGGCTGCACTCAGACATCACTTTGTCCCCCTGCTCCTGGAAGGTGATGATAATCAAGGCTACAAAGATGTTGACAAAGAAGAAGGGGAAGACAACGAAGTAGACCACGTAGAAGATGGACAGCTCCATGCGGAACCCAGGGCTTGGTCCTTGTTCCTCATAAGTGGCATCAACAGAATGTTTCAACACCCTGCCCAAGAGGAGAGCAAGCATTTAGAGAGCTTCCCAGGTAGCTCAGGGCCTGAACTGCAGAGCTATCATAGGGGTGTGCTCTATGCCTGGGTCCCACCATGCTGAGGGAAGGAAGGCCAAGCTCAGGGCACCCTGCTCTGTCTGGCCTAACCAGCCACAACAAGCAGAACAGACACTCACAAGGGCCACCCCTCTCCTGTGGACACCGTGAACAGCGTCAACAGGGCCCAGAGTACATTGTCATAGTGGAAGTCATATTTCTTCCATTGTCTTGGTTGGGCTTCCACTTCCTCTTTTTCATAATCCAAGTACTGACCCCTGAGAATGAGAACATTGGAGAAGACAAAGGTTAAAAATAAAAGAGTCCAGGGCTGGGAGGGTGGCTCAGTGGTAGAGCGCTTGCCTTGCATGCTCGAGGCCTGGGTTCAATTCCTCAGCACCACATAAGCAAAAAGAAAAAAGCCAGAAGTGGCACTGTGGCTCAAGTGGTAGAGCACTAGCCTTGAGCTGAAGAGCTGAGGGACAGCGCCCAGGCCCAGAGTTCAGGCGCCACGACCGGACCCAAAAAAAAAGATAAAAAAGTCCAAATAAACTCATGTATCTTTGGGCAGTAGATTTTTTAAAAGAGTACTAATACCATTCTATGTGGAAAGAATAGGCTCTTTTTAACAGATGGTGCCAGCATAAGCAAATTTCTAGTCATTCTAGATACAGAAGAATAAACCTAGACTTCTCCTCCTTCCATATATAAATACAACCCAAAATGGACAAAAGACCTAAATATAGATGCTAAAACTGTTATAAAAGCCATTAAAAGGGATGGGAGGGGAAAACTGGGGGAGTGTGAGGGAAAGGGTGACATTGTCCAAAATTAGAAATGTACTCCTTGCCTGACTTATGTAACTGTAACCCTTCTGTAAATCACCTTTATAATAACAATAAAAAATTATTCACCATAGCCAAGATATGGAATCAATCCAGATGCCCCTCAGTGGAACAATGGGTCAAGGAAATGTGGTACATATACACAATGGAATGCTATGCTTTAATCAGAAAGATGATATTGCCCCATTCATAAGGAAATGGAAAGACTTGGGGGGAAAATATATTAAGTGAAGTAAGCCAGAGCCAAAGAAACATAGGTTGAATAGTTTCCCTCATCTTTAGTAGTTAAAATCTGTAAGTAAACATAATGGATAGTAAAAGACAAAAAAGTACACTTGGACATGATAAATTGAACAAGATAAACTAAACATTCACACAGTAAGACCAAAGGAGGATATTCTTAGGAGAGGATCACAAAGGCTCAATAGCTACGTGCTTATAATCATATCAAATGATGCTTATTGAAATGAACTCCAAGAAATGGAAATATTAGAGGGTTTTTTTTTGCTTGTTTGTTTTTGTCAGTCGTGGGTCTTGAACTCTGGACCTGGGTGCTTCCCTGAGCTCTTCAGCTCAAGGCTAGTGCTCTATCATTTGAGCCACAGTGATACTTCTGGTTCTCTGGTGGTTAATTGGAGATAAGAGTCTCATGAATGTTCCTGCCCAGGCTGGCTTTGAACCGTGATCCTCAGACCTCAGCCTCATGAGTAGCTAGAATTACAGGTGGAGGTACTGGTGTATTATTAGGGGTTTCACATTTCAATTTTTGTGGTTTTTTTTTTTCTGTTTTTCACCTTTTGTAGTTTTTTTTTTATTTCTTTATCTTGTATTTAAGTTTATCTGATTTGGGGAGAGGAAGGGGAAGCACAGAAATGGTGTGACAAAGGGTAAACTAATTCAGCAGTGTTTAAAATGAACTGTACAACTTATGGGAGAGGGAGATCAGGAGGGGAAAAAACTGGGAGGGAAGAGGTGACACTGTTCAACAAGTGTACTCATTACCTGACTTAAGTTAACTGCAACCTCTCTGTACATTACCTTAACAATAATTTTTTTGGGGGGGTGGGGTCCGGTTGTGGGGCCTGAACTCTGGGCCTGGGCGCTGTCCCTCAGCTCTTTAGCTCAAGGCTAGCACTCTACCACTTGAGCCACAGCACCACTTCCGGCTTTTTTTCTTTTTCTTATGTGGTGCTGAGGAGTCGAACCCAGGGCCTCATGCATGCAAGGCAAGTGCTCTACCACTGAGCCACCTTCCCAGCCCAACAATAATTTTTTAATTGAAGAAAAACTAAAAAAGAAATGTACTCTTTGCTCAACTTATGTAACTGTAACCTGCCTGCACATCACCTGTATAGTAACAATTTAAAATTTTTAAAGCCATTAAAAAACTATAAAAGAGGGAAGGGGTAGGTTGAAAGTGATGGGGGAGAATGTTGAAAGGAGCAACAATGATCAAGATGTCGTGTATTGATAAAAGTGCTTTGTTAAATTTCAACTCCTTTGTACAACTATTGAAAGATAACTTTAAAAAAATACAATAAAACCTCATGGGCAGAATCTTGATTGTCCACTTCCCTATAAGCATTCTGGTCACCTCTAGGTTCTTCTTATAGGTTTCTTGGCCTTCTCTAGCTTAACTTTTCAAATTTTTCCAAATTTTTGTCACAAATCAGTTCCAAAGTCTTCTGAACCACATCATTAGGGAATCAGAGCAATGACTCCACCTCTCTGGACCCATCTGTGACAAATGCTCAAGACAAGCAACTCAAAGGAGGCAAGATTCCAAAGTCTTCTGAACCACATCATTAGGTAATCAGAGCAATGACTCCGCCTCTCTGGTCCCATCTGTGACAAATGCTCAAGACAAGCAACTCAAAGGAGGAAAGACTCATTTGGCTCCTAGCTTCAGAGGCTTCAGTCTACCACGCAGGGAGGGCAGGGCAGAGCAGAGCACAGAAGCTCACCTCATGGTTCTCCGGAAGCAGAGAAAGACAGAATGCCTACGCTAGTCAGCATTCCTTTGTAATACCTCCCTTAGATCTCCAGCATAGTGGATGGTGCCATCCACATTCAAGGCAGGTCTTCCTGCCTTGAGAATTAATCCACTCTGGAAACCCCCTCACAGAAACACCCAGAGATGGTGCTTCTCATACAGTCAGAATTAACACTGCTGAGAGGTTAGATTAAAAAGGAATTTAAAAGACCACTTAACCAGGGATGGTGACACATATCCATTAATATCAGCACTTAGGAAGCTGAGGCAGGAGGATTTCAAGTTGGAGGCAAGCCTTGGTGGACTATATGAATACAAATGCCAGCCTGGGCCACACAGAAACACCCTTTTCTTAACAATAAAAAACAAAAAAAGACATCACTGATTGAGAAAAATGCACCCCACAAAAAAAGACATTTATCCTCAAATCAATGGGCAAAAATGTCAACTAACACATGAGAGAATTTCTTCAAATTAAGCAGAAAATCAGACAATCTATACAAGACAATGAGCAAAAGAACCTGAATAGACACTGCCCATCTTAATGGTCAGTCCAGCCAGAGAAGTGGCTCAACCTCACTGGCTATCAGAGGCAGGGAACGTAAGAGCAGGCAAGAGTGCAGGCAGCGGACGCTCTCACCCATAATGGTGAGGAACCACTTGATACAAGTGCTTGGTAGCATCACTAAAGATGGACAAGGCATAGCCTGCGACACCCTCTTGGAGAAAACCTCCTAGAAATGTGCCCCTCAGACACTCACAGTAGCAATGTTCAGACCTGTGTGAGAACCATCCAAATGCCCAACCACCATAAAGCTACATGACATCCACACAACCAGAGACAATGGGAACTTCACTATGGGAAGGAATTGTCCACACAACCTTGCTCAGTGTGTACACAACCTAACCCTTCATTGCCTAGCTCCCCCCAGAGGGCACCTCTCCTGTCTTGAGGTTAAGTCCAAGCCCAAGAAGATCTGAGACACCCTGAGGACAAGTCCTCTGAACTGTCCAACCTAGACCTTTGTCTACAGTTTAGAGAGCTCCCTGCAATATCCTGAGCTCCTTGGGTGTCTGAAGGCATGAGAGGCCTAGCAGATTCCTTGGAGCCTAGGTACTCTTTGTGGAGGACATGCTACAGACCTTTGGCATAACTCTGGAGACAGGAGGCACATTCCCCTCTCTTCTGTAGCATGAGTACATCTGAACCAGGCTACCTAGCTTCACAAAGTCCCCATACTGCAAGGGTATTTCCCAGCCCCACCTGGTCCTGAGGGAACAGAGGTGTGTTCTGCATCCTAGAGCTGAATGCTGCCCACCCTGCCTCAGCTTACCTGCAGTCCCTCTCCAGCTCCTTAGATTCATCAGTGCAGTAGAAAAACTTCCCTTTGAAGAGCTGTACTGCAATGACGGCAAATATGAACATAAAGAGCATGTAGACAATGAGGATGTTGAGGACATTCTTCAGGGAATTCACCACACAGTCAAACACAGCCTGCAAAGGAGGAGGGGGCAGAGCTGTGAAGAAAGAGGAGCACCAGGGAAGGGTCATGAGGAATGACAGGGTACTATAAGGAGAGACACAAACACAACAGAGGAGAGGGGACAGAAGGAGGAGAGCTATCATGGCCAAATAGAGCCCTGAGGGAAGGAGGGAGCTGTGAAGAAATAGAGCCAAAGGGAGAAGCAGGGGTCAGGAAAGGGTATGGAGTGGATTGGAAGAGGGAACAGGGTAGGGCAACTACAGACTTAGAACCTCAGAACCACTGAGACCCAGACCCCCAGGGACATTTTAGGGTTCTGTAAGACCCTCAGGCCTATGGCCACATAACATACTACTGCCAGCTGCCCTGACAAAATAAGGGATACTGTCTTTCTCTGATGACAGGAGTCATCCTAGCCTGGTGAGTAAGCAAGAGGTAGACCAGGCAGCTGGATATGCAGGTAAACTGGACTTACAGGCTACAGTTAAGCCATAGAGAGGACCCAGAAGGGAGCAGGTCTGGGCAGGTTAAATGTGGCAGCCTCCTGCCCTACCTCTGCATTATTCCTGCCCAGCAGCAGCAGCAGTAATATGGTACAGACTGAGGACAAAGCAATGGAACCACAACCCAAGGACCACAGGACAGGGATGTTGGGCAAGTTCTGAAGTCCCAAGGCATTTGTTTGTCTGGTTCCATGGATACCAAGTCCTGGGCTTTTTCTCAGGTTCTTCTCTACCCTACGCAACCAGTGCTGCTCTCAGAGCCAAGCAGGCGCTTCTTAGGCCACCCTGCAGACACACATCCATTTCTGGAGATGCTAGTTGGTAGATTCCAGACGCCAACATCTGTGTGTACCAAAGAAGCTGTGTTCCCATGTGCGGTGCCCCTCCCTGCAGTACACAGTACCCTGCCCCAGGAACAAGTCCTGCCTGGGCCAAGGGCCTTTGTGCTTCCCAGGTTCCTTCCTCAACGAGCCTCTCACACAGGGGTTCTAAGCTAACTTTTTTCTAATTCCCACTTTGCCTAAGCTGCTAATATAAGAATGTCCAAGCTGTTAATACCCAACTGCAAAAAATTTGGAGGATTACATGAGTTAAGGTATAGAAAGCAACTCGTATATGGCACAGGCTCAGTAATGACCAGACTGGGTTTTCATTCTTCTACCATCTAGAACCTCAGCCATGCCCAGGCTGGAGGACCCAGCTAAGCAACTACTTCTGGATCCCCTCACTTCCAGTATCCACCCTCCCACCCCTGTCCTCTGTGGCAGCCCCTTTCTCCCTCTTCTTCAGCTGTTGAGGAAAGCTCAACAGCCCCGTCTGGTAATCTGAACTAAAGAAAAGGGGTCTTACAGTACACTGCTGGAAACAAACTTCCTTAAGGGAAGGGGCTTAGAGCTAAGTAGGCATAACTCCCTCCAACAGGTGGGCAATTTGAAGAGATACATGCAAATACACATACATACTCATGCACACACATATACACACTCAGGCACCATTGCATGTGCACAAATGCATGTCCCCACAGGCATGGCACACTTCTCAAGCTCTAACTCCAGGCTCCGACCTTGAGCTTAGGCAGTCGTTTAATGGTCTTGAGGGGTCGCAGGACACGCAGCACTCTCAGAGACTTGATGGTGTTGATGTCTTTCCCTTTGGATCCTCTAGAAGAGAGAAGCTGCTGATATCGCCAGGCAGGATGCATGGGTGTGCCCAGCATCCTAGGCACAAGGTACAGGGGGTCTGGCTCACGCTGCCCTGTGCATTTTGCTTCAGGCTACAGGGTAGAGAACCCAGTGCAGAAAAGTCTCCTCCTAGGACTTCCTGGGCTGGACCTAATCTGAGGACAGTGGTAAGGGTAGGACCAGGGTCAGGCCAGGACCAGGGCAGCATACCTGGTACATAAGGACAACTGAGTTTCCAAATGTAAAAAGACCACACTGCCAGACCTAGTAGTTATTCCCATCTCTCCCTGGAGCTCCAAAACCAGCTTCCAGCAACAAAGAAGAATGAGGGGGCCAGCAAAGTCTACATCCCTGGAATGCAGGAAAGACTTCTCCATTAAGTAGAAGAAGAGCTGCTGTCCAACTTTTCATTTAAGGCATTTGCCTGAATTCTACCCTACAGAGCTGCCTGTCCTCAGGTACCCAGCACCCTACAAGTAACATAAAACTGGCTGACATGAAGAGGAGAAGGTAAGAGACAAAGACACCAAATACAAAGACATGACACAGGCGGGGGTGAGTAGGTAGAGGGAAATAGCCCCAGAGAAGCAAAGACATACCAAGATGGTCAAGAAAGCAGCAGATCCCAGGTGTCATGGCTCAAGCCTGTAATCCTAGCTACTTGGGAGGCAGAGATTGGGGGAACAATCTCTGAAGCCAGAGGCCTCTGATTTGCCTGAGGCCAGACCAGGCAAACAGAAAGTGGCATACTCCATCTTTTCACAATTAGGCACAATGGTGCACTCCTGTCAACCCCAGCAACCCAGAGAAACACAAGCAGGAGAATGATACCCCAGGCCAGCCAGGCATAAAATGACACTATACCTCACAAATAACCAGAGAATACAAAAAGGAGCTGGAGACACGGCTCAACTGGTAAAGCACCTGCCTACCAATGAGGGACAGATTTCAAGCCCTACTGCTGAAGTAAGGAGGAAACAAACAGGAAAATTCACGTGAGGGTGGGAGACAGGAAATCAGGTAAAGAAAATTCAGGTACCAGTTGGGCTGGGATGTAGCTCAGTGGCAAAGCACTTGCCTAGCAAGTGCAACATCCATCCTGGGTTCGATCCCCAGTACCAAAAAAGAAAAAAAAAAAAATAATACAGTTAAAGAAAATTCAGGTACCAGAGCAAGCTTAGAAGTCCAGGATGAGAGGCCTCCACTTATCAGTCAAGAGCCCAGAAATTAGCAGATTCTAACACTGCTGTCAGTCAACACCTGTCATTCAGGGGCCCAGGAATTTGCAGTAGAAATTAGCTATTGGCCCCAGTTAAGGCCAACAGTGCAAGGAGGCTTCCTGTTAAGGAGGCCATTCATTGACTCGGTGAGACTCAGGACTAGTGAGTGGCACTCACTCATACAGGAATCTTACCCCTGCCTTTCTAGAGGTCACTTTCCACCCACATCTCTGGGCCCGACCTGTATGTGGAGTTGTCATGTATCTGATGGCCTCCTTTGGACTCTAGCAAAGCTTTAGGCTCAGCAGGGAGCAACAGCTCAGGCTTTTCAGGAGAAGTTGAACCCCAACCCTTCTGTCTCCCCAACAACATGTTGCAGAATCAGATCACACTGTCTCAGAGCTGGGAATAGTAGCAATGCCTGTGATCTAGCACTCAGGAGGCAAAAGTTCAGTCTGATTCAAAAAAACAAGACAAGGAAGTGGTGCCGTGGCTCAAGTGGTAGAGCACTAGCCTTGAGCTGAAGAGCTGAGGGACAGCGCCTAGGCCCAGAGTTCAAGTTCCATGACCAACAACAACAACAAAAAAAAAACCCACAACAATAGCAGCAACAAAGACTGCCCTAGAAACACTGAGCTTGCTCTGCCCATAGTTCTCCACCAGTACCAAGAAAAGGGCTAGGTACTGGCAGAGCCAGGGAGGGGCTTGGGAGAGGTCTCCCAAAGGCTCAGTCCTCTCCCTTTGCTCCTTGGCTTACTTGCTCTGTACCACACAACTGGATGGCACCTTTCTCATCCTCCTACCTGGGGCCTCTGTCAAACCAGTGATGGTGCTCCAAGGGTCCTTTATAACACTCTGGCTAAGTTCTTACCTCCTTCATCACAGAAAGAAGGTCTATTAAGACACCCAGAGGAGTGGTAGGGCCTGAGAAAAAGCTTCCTTTCCAGAAAGGAGCCACATAGAAAAGCACCTCAGTATGTCCTGCATCCTAGGCCATGATCCGGTCCCACCCAGAATCCTTACTGCCCCCACTGCAAGCTGGTATCTCAGCCGGCAGCACTCACCTAAGACAACCTGCTCACTAGAAGCCTCTTCACCAAGAGCTGACCAAGCCCAGCCCCAGCCCCCAACCCCTAATCATGTCCGGAACAGTGGCTGGGGATGGCTAGGGAACATGCAGCTCAGATGGGGTGGAGGTGGATGAGCAGGCATGAAGCCATGATGACCAGCCAGAGGCCATGGATGTGCCATGATGTCAGGCAGTATGAGAGGAAGGGGAGGCATTACCCCATGAAGCTCCTACCGAGAGTCCAGCAACAGGAAGACAAAGAGAACAGAGTCAGTGCCATGGGAGGGCAGGGAAGGCATGTCTATGAGCAAGTCCCCCCAGGGGCCAGAAACAAAAAAAGCTTCCCTTCAGTATCTGGCCTCCACCAAGGTTTTGCTGATATCCAAATCACACTCACAACTTCCTATATTGCCCCATCTGTGGCTCCACCTGAGCCCCACATCCTCCATGCAGGTTCTAGGGGAGCCCATTCTAGTCCCAGGCACCACCAGACTGAGCATCTCCTGGTCAGGAGTCAGAGGGAATGGTTTAATAACTCAGTAAGGGAAAACCTTCCACCAGCTCTGGCTGGGAAAGAAAGTACCAGAGGCTTCCCACTCAGGTATTTGTCTCAGAGAAGGAAAACTGCCTCAAGAAGGACCCCATGAGGGAGATGCCAAATACCCATAAGCCTAGCCACCAAGTTTCAGACCAAAGGCAGTGTTCGAGGACAGATGGGCCTTGAGTCTTCCCATCCCATAGCCCAGGCCGAGACAGGCAGGACAGTCGTGTCTGGGAGGCCAGACACGAGGAGGCCAGCCAGGGAGGCCAACGTGGGTCATCTGCCTCCCTCCCTCACATCATTCTGGGGGATGTGCTCACTGGATGCAAAGAAGAAGTGGCTACTTACGAGAAGGCAAATGCCACCAAGGCCCCACTGACCACAATGAAGTCGAGAATGTTCCACAGGTCCCGGAAGTAGGCTCCAGGGTGAAGCAGCAGCCCCAAGTCAATCATCTGCAGGGGAGAAGTGGGTGTCAGAGTACATACAGAAAAGAGGCAGAGCTAGGCCTAACTTTAGCAGAGCATGTGGCTTTGAACAAGATTCAGTGTGTTGGCTGTGCACACCTGAACCCGTCACCCCATTGACGCTCAGAAGCACCTTCCCCATGTCTGTCCAGCAGAGGAAGATAAGATCCAGGTCACAGAGTCAACTGCCCTTAGTGAGGCCCTAAGCCAGATATCCTTGCCAGGTGCATAACTGACTAGCTGAGTTCTGGCTGGCTCCTACCTTCCCCGGAGTCCAACTACAACAAGAAATCCCTGTCCCTCCGTGTTCCTCCATTGCTAGCAACAGATACATTGCTCCTAGAGAGTTTACACCACTCAGTCCCTGAAGGGGCAGGGCAGGATAGGGCAGCAGAATAGCTTGCTGACAATTCTTAGCCATTTTTGTACATAGCCTACCTCTCCTACTCCTAGCACTGTTATTTTGGGTAAGTACCGTAACAATGCTCAGCCTTAGTCTCTGCTATCACCCCTCTACCACAGACTGACCATATATGGGCAGCAGTGGGATCATGCTCATGTGCCCCTGAAAGTGCTCCCTGAGGAGACTGCATGCATGTAGGCACTGAGTATACTGATGTATGTGCACAAATATGGGCAACCAGTGGCACTGAACATGCACCTGTGAAAACATATGAAGGCCAAACCTGACAGACATGAATAAAGAGCACCTTGTAAAGAAGGAAAACCAAAGTTACAATAACATGGTAGATTGTCATTCTGCCATTAGAGGAACTCTGGATCTGCTTAAATTTAGTCCTCAGGCTGGGCACAGGTGGTTCATGCCTGTAATCCTAGCTGCTCGGTAGGCTGAGATCTGAGGATTGCAGTTCAAAGCCAACCTGGGCAGAAAAGTCCCCATGGGAATCTTATCTCCAATTAACCACCCAAAAACCAGAAGTGGTGCTGCGGCTCAAAGAGGTAGAATGCTAGCCTTGAGCAAAAGAGCTCAGGGACAGCACCCAGGCCCTGAGTTCAAGCCCCACAACCAGCAACAGCAACAACAAAATTTAGTCAACAACAACAAAATTTAGTCCTCAGCAACCAAAGGCCTTCTAGCCATCCCTCTCCAAAGCCTCCCGGTGCTCTGTTCAATGTCGTGTCCATGTGCAGGCAAACCTGGAAGAGGGGCTCAGCCCACACAGGCATCTTAAAACCTATAGCAACCATGCTCAGAAGCAAGGTACAGTGAGATCATGCACCCATCAAATGTCAATGCTCCAAAGCACTGTGGGGCTAGAGGCCCTTCATGACCAGGAGGGCCTCTTGCTCCTGGAATACTTCCCATACACACAGATGGCCCCCATATCATCACTCACATGTGCACACCCCACATGCTTCCACAGGGGCTATGGGAGCCAATTATATCTTACCTTTATTACCATCTCAAAGGTAAAGACGCCTGTGAAGATGTAATCCATATATTTCAGAGCCTAGAACCAAAAGGAGAGTTGCTTACAAAGGCTGGGAAGAAAAGCTAGAGCCAGTACCACAACAGGGGTTCTCTGTTTCCCCCAACACTCTAGGAGTAGACAATCATCAGGCAAAAGCTAGTTGGCAACAATCTGGGGGAGACTGAAATGAACACCATCTGGGAAGACCCCTCTCCAGGGCAGCCCCAACTAACTCTGGCACATCAGTAAAAGGGGGACTCCAGGAGGTGGCTTCTCCAGGCCTTGGGTTCTATACCCACAGAGGGAGAGGATGATGGTGAAGAGATAGGGTCCAGTACCATCCAGCACCTTGGGCCCTGGGAACTCACACAGTGGCAACCCCTCAACCTGGCAGCAGGCCTGACACCACTCACATTGTTCCTGAAAGAGTCTGTCCGTACTGGATCCTCAGCGGCGAGGGCAATACTGCTCAAGGCAATGACCACAAGAATGACCATCTCAAAGTACCGCATGGTAACAATGTAATGGCAGAACCGACGGAGCCTGTGGAGATAAGACACAGGTAACCACAGGGCCCAGAGACACAAGACTCTCCTGTAGGAAGGGCTTCTCCCAGCTTCTACCAAGGAATATATGACACCAGAGTGGAGCTTTTCCCAATGTCTTTGTGGTCTAGGGACAGAGACCAGGTGACTGATAGTGTCTGATGCTCCTGTGAGAGCTACAGGCCACAGCTTAACAAGCACAGCTCCCAGGCCTTACAAGGCTGGCCCTCTTCATGTCAATAACATTTTGCTAGAGCATAACTCCCTCCACTTGTTTCCCAACTGTCTGCAGCCCCAGAACCAACACCCTTGACAGAACAGGTGTGCAGCAGGTGGGTGGAGGGAAGAATTTTACCACGGCATCCTTGCAGACTGTAGACCTCCTTTGACTTAGAGTAGGTGTCCAAGTCTGTGCTGGGTGCATGCTTGTTAACACTTTCAGGGCTATATGTGAACATACTATCATCCACTTGCCTCCTGCTTCAGTCACTTGCTGACCTTTGCTCAGTTGTTCAACATTATTGAGCATCTACTGGGCACAGCAATGAGTAAGAAAGGCACGTACCTGGCCTCATGAAGCTCCACTCTACGGAGCAAAGTACCAGCAAGCAGTGCAGAGATAAGGGAGCAGGAGCCTAGCAGCTGCTGATACAAGAGGCAACATGGCAGCAAGCGGGGGTCCGGAGGGTAAAGTAGGGTAGTGGGTAAGAAGCAGCCACCACAGACCGGCTAGTGAGGCAGAAAGCCCCACAAAACATCACAAGTGCTATAATTCCCTCCGCAGGCAGCCACTCCCTTGCCACAAGCTCCTCCACATTCCCAAGAATGTCTACCCTACACAGTCTGCCATTTCCAGCAACAACCCCACTTCGTTCCTCCCTGAAGGGACCCCACTCATCTCTTCATCACCACCCTACAGAAGCTCAGAGAGCTGCTCTAACACAGGCCCAGGCCACCAGCTGGACTTCTTCCCTGGTCACTTCCTAGCCTTTAGTTCTAATAGCCATCACACAACTCAGCTTGTACCTAGGTTTCTACCCCTTGGCTATACTCCCAGACTCAGACTTCCAGTTCACCTGGCCATGAGACACCCCAGCTGCCCTGGCTCTGCAGGATTGGTCAGCTAGCTAGATCTCATAGCCCAGACAGACCTCTAAGAGCACTGCTGGTCTCAGTGACACCCTATCACTGGCCAGGAGATGACAACATGTCATCACTGACATTCCTTCCCCTTCCATGTAGAACTTAATATCAAATTATACAGATTCTGCCTCTAAAATTTCTCCTCAAATATTTCATTTACAAGCCTCAATTCTGAATACCCTGGTCAAACCATCCCCTTTACTTCCTGGCCACCTACTAAATGATCTCCTGTTCCAACTCTCCTGCTAACAGGTCCTACTGGAGTACAGTTAGATGTGAGCCCACCTGTGCAGCCCTCC
This sequence comes from Dipodomys merriami, assembly GCF_024711535.1. Classification (NCBI taxonomy): domain Eukaryota; kingdom Metazoa; phylum Chordata; class Mammalia; order Rodentia; family Heteromyidae; genus Dipodomys; species Dipodomys merriami. Next base: position 50,178,906 of record NW_027202382.1, on the reverse strand, counting down.
ATTCTTTGGGGGCCTCTTTGGTGACCATCCAGGTCTTCCCCAGGACAACATACTCCCTGTACTACCTGTCCATCCTGCTGTCTTCTGGTCCTGGACCATTGTAACACCCTTCTCTAAAATAGTACCCATTCTTCCTTTTTAACTCTTACTCATCCTTCATGGTTCCAACAAAGACATCACTTCCTCTATGAAAACTCCCCTGGCCTTCTCCAACCTGTCTCACAACACCAGAGCCTCCCTACTTTGCCATCCCCATGCTTTACTTGACTGTTACCTGTTCATCTTCCCACTACATTGTCAGTCCAACAGGGCAGAGAGTCCATCTGTCCCTGTTCCCATTTACTTTTAACCCTGGCACAACAGATTGAGTTCCCAATATATGTGTGTCAAATGACAGAATGGCGGGAAGGGGAGAGAATGTGTGAGGAGGGCTGGGTGGAGAGAGTGGGACAATAAAGGTATAAAGAACAGCTGGCCAGGTCAGCAATGGTCACTCCTACACTGCTATCCTTTGACCTGTTCAGCACCCACCTGGCTCTGTCCAGGTTGGCTTTTGCGGGATTCTACCTTTACCTGGAGCACTCTTCCTCCCTTCAAGTTTTATTCCAGTCTCACCTCTGAGGACCCCAATTAACCTTTCCATCTCGTTTTAACCCCCAGCAGCCAGCTACATCTCCATCTCTTACTTTGTTTTTTCCTGGCACTCATTCCTGACTTGTTTATTTGGTTTTGGTAGTACTGGGATTTATTTTTGCTTTACTTTGTTCTCAGAAAGGCATCACACATTTTCTTTCATTCATTTATTTTTGGTGGTTGTATAGGAATTTGCATTCAGAGTTTTAACTTGCTTGACAGGAGGTTTAGCACTAAGACATGCCTTCGGCCTTTCTTTGCCCTGGTTATTTTGAGGTAGAGTCTCATTTTTTGCACAGGTATGCACCTGGACTGTGATCCCCCTGTATTAGGCTTCCCAACATAAGTAGGATGACAGGCACTTCATCACACTTAGTTCTTTCTGTTGAGACTGAGTCTTGTAAATTCTTCTGCCTGGGCTGGACTGATCTCAGTCTTCTGGCATAGCTGGGATGGCAGGTAAGAAGCACTATACCCAGCTCTTGGCTGAGAAAGGAGTCTCACAAACTTTTTGCCCAGGCTGGCTTTGAAACATCATTTCAGCCCCCCAATCCCCACTCCACGTAGCTAGGATTGTAGGCACCCATTGATTACAGCTTCTCCCTTGGCCCTTCCTCTGCTCTCTTGGCCTCCCCTGACCCCCTCACCCAAACCTTCACTGTGCCTGACAGAGTCTCACACTTTTACATGAGTTAATCTATGTAAATCCTTCTACCTCAGTTCTCTTACTCTACTTCCTGAAAGCTAGCTGTGGTTGCAGGCATGAGCCACTACACATGGCTTGCAAACCATCACCTTGTCTGTTGTCTGTCTCTCCCACCAGCCCCATCTGCTTCAAGACAGATGTTCTTGACCTAGTCATCACTGCCTGTGTCAAGCTCCTAGAATGCTGCTTGCATGTGAGTGTTGGTTGGATTAATGAGAACCAGACTTATGAGTAGATGGTGAATCATGACAACTACACATGAAAGGGGACATACAACAGAAAAATGGCACACACAACAAACATGCATGCATGTGTGTGTGATGGAAATGAAGGAAGGATGGATAGAAGGAGGGAGGTGTTATGTGTGATAGGCACTCATGGAGTCCATGTGTGCAGCAGTGAACACACTACAGGAGAGGGAGTGAGGCTCTGGAGCTGACCACCTTGAGTCCAAGCCCAGCTCTAGCACCAAGACATCTTGGCTGCATGTCTGTCCACAAGGCCCTGGGTCCTTGTCTGTAAAGTGAAATGGCCTCATGGGACTTCTGTGGTCACTGGGTCCTAAGTCAGGGGGTAGAACTGGTCCCTGTACACGGGCTACTGTGTTCATGTGGGTCACAGGAAGTAGATGAGAAAGACAAACACACATGTGGGTAGTGAGGAGACTCACAGGTTGGTAGGGCTCAAACAGAACATGGAGCTGTATGGGACGATGGGCCGGGGGCCACTCCTTGGCATGTCGTCAGCTTCTGCCTCCTTCTTCCCCTCTGCTTGGCTTTCCAGGTCCATGTTACCACCTATAAGGATACAGGGCCTCCAAGTTAGGAGTGTGTGCCCATAAAGCACACATCACATGGGTCTCTCCCAGCTCCAGTACCAAAGGTAAGTGAAGAAAGCCATCCTGTGCCCGCCCAAGGAAGAACATGTGGCTTAGAATACAGCTTCATCAGGCAGAGCATGGCGTGGCATGTGGAGGGGGAGTATCAGCACTGCAGTTAAGACCCGGATGGAGGGCTGTCTTCTATGGAGACCTGAGCAGGACCTCTCCACCTTCCACACTGCTAGGGTTGCAGTGGGAGAGGCACTCAGCTGGGCACTGTATCCTTGGTATGGAAGCCCATGAATCCTACATCTTGACAATACCAGAGCCTAGTGAGTTCTTCCTCTAAGGGATCTCTGAGCAGCAAAAAAAAAAAGAAAGAAAGAAACAGACAGACAGCCTACGGCACATAGATCCACAGGTGTTCCCTGAACCCCATCATTTAGCTTGCTCTGACCTGGGATTTCTTTTGAAGACCCCGAAGAAAAGGCTTGATATGCCAGGGAGTCCAAAAAGATACTGAACGATACCTTACCCACCACCCTGCTCACAGTCCTGTCTCCCTAGGTTCACGCTCAGCACCTACTGATTACAGCATCTCCCTTGGCCCCTCCTCTGCTCGCTTGGCCTCCCCTGACCCCCAGCATTCTTCACCCAAATCAAATTCTCCTGGTAAAAATGGCCTTAAGCTTTGTCCCCTCTTCTCTCAGCAATTCTTCATTTTTAACTATGTTAATGTATATTGCAGTCACCATCATAATTCCTGATATCTGAGGTCCAAGGCATTGTTCATCATTTGAATTATCTCATGTTTATACCTCTTAAAATAATAAGGGTCAGGCAATGGTGGCACACATGCTTGTTCTGTCAAAGCGTAGAGATTAAAGAGTTGCCATTCAAGGCCAATCCACACAAAAAGTAATCAAGATCCGATCTCAACCAATATGCAGGTATGGTGGTACATATCTGTGGTCTCAGCTACACAGGAAGCCACAGGTAGGAGGATTGAGGTCTGAGGTTGGCTCCAAGGCAAAGCATGAGACCCTATCTCAAAAAAAATCAAGACGAAAGAGCTCAGCATGACTCACATTGTAGAGCACTTGTCTAGCAAGCACATTTAGGGTTAAACCCCAGTACCACCACTATAAAAAAAAAAAAAAAAAAAAAAAAAGAAGGAAAAAAAGATGTTGAAGCCTGGGTAGAACTTCTAAAATACTACAACAAGTCAAAGAAAGTGACCAAAGCAGACTAAAGGATCAAGATGAAGTTTACTACAGACTAAGTAAATTCATTATTGAAAGCAGGTTATAAAAAAGGAGAGGAGGCCGGGCGCTGGTGGCTCACGCCTGTAATCCTAGCTACTCAGGAGGCTGAGATCTGAGGATCGCGGTTCAAAGCCAGCCCGGGCAGGAGAGACCGCGAGACTCCTATCTCCAATAAACCACCAGAAAACCGGAAGTGGCGCTGTAGCTCAAGTGGTAGAGCACTCGCCTTGAGCTGAAGAGCTGAGGGACAGCGCCCAGGCCCAGAGTTCAAGCCCCATGGCCGACAAAAAAAAAAGGAGAGGAGGAGGAGGAGGAAAAAGAAGGAAGAGGAGTAGAGGAGAGGGAGGAGGTAGAGAAGGAAGAGGAAAGGGAGGAGGATGAAGAGAAGTAGAAGAACAGAAGGAGGAGGAGAAAAGGAGGAGGGGGAGGAGGAAAGGAGAAGATGAGCAGGAAGAGGAGGGAAAGAAAGAGAAGAGGAGGAGGAGGAGGAGGAGAGGAGAGGACATAGAGAGGAGGAAGAAGAGGAAGAGAATGAGAAGGAGGAGAGGTAAAAAAGAGGAAAGAGAGGAAGAGGAGGAAGAAGAGGAGAAGAGGAGGAGGAGGAAAAGGAGGAAGAGGCAACTACTTCATAATAGCAAAATCAAACCACTGAAGTAGAAGACAATCAGGCAAATTTATTAATACTAAAAGACAGGCATGAAAAATAATTGACTTATACTACTAATGACTGCAAATATTGAAATTTTTAGATGAGAAATACAAAATATGTAAACATTTTTTATAAACAGTTTTTAAAATGAGCAAGCAATAAGTCTATAAAACTAACCCAATACTACTAACCAATGCTGCTCCTGAACCCCACTGTGGCAGCTGAAGAAAAGCATATGACTTGCCCCTGTCTGAAGATGCTGAGATGGGAAGGCACAAACAGAACTCAAGGGCAGCTGTCCCTGGGAGGGAAGAAGCAAGGACCTCACATCAACCCAGGTATCCCTGAGACCACTTGAATTTGTCATACTCAGAAAGCACCACTTTCACTGGGACAGGGTGAAAAGGACTGGGGCTTGAGCATCAGTCCTGAGGGAGAGATGCCTGTGGAGAACCACTCCACGAGCACAGCACAAACGGTTAGGTTACTCTTATGCAGGAGGAGGCTGGTCTCGCCTGGATGTGAATTCCTTCCCTTACAGCACCTCATAGGAGAAGTCTGGTTAAGCCTTGGTGTTTAAGGCTACAAAGGATTAATTCATTTCCATACTGGGTGTGACAATGCCAGTGCAGATTTCACGTTGCTCTATTTTTATTAGAGTTGTTCTTGGTTTTGGTCATGTTAGGTTGCAGAGTTATATAAGCACTACCTACTTTTCTTCAGAACTGCTATTTCAGTGGTGACATTTTCAGGAATGCATAAGCCATGTTATGGTGGAATGGCTTCCTTCAGGAAGAGCAAAACCACTCAAAGAGAAGCATATGAAGCAGGAATGAAAGGCAGGGACCAATAATGTACAAAACATAAACAACAAACACAGCCAAAATAATAATCATGTTTTATGGGACTTTTTAGGACTAAACTGAACAACAGTAATACAACTAAAGTACTGCTCTTAGGTCTTTATATTGCTAAATGGGAGGTTAATATAAATAAGTGTAGAATTTGTTTTCCATGCATGGTAAACTTACAAAAGTAACAACTAAACATAAGCAAAATTGATAACTTTTGAAGAGAGCTCTGAGAAAATGTGATATGTAAGCAAATAAACAATCAAAACAATTATTCAAGATTAAAAGGGAAAGGATGGAGGAAAAAATAGAAAATGGAACAAATGTCACAATCCTAGATTAAGCAAATCTCAGTAAATTATTAAAGTGTCTGTGTACCAGTGGCTCACGCCTGTAATCCTAGCTACTCAGGAGGCTGAAATCTGAGGATCATGGTTCAAAGCCTGTCCAGGCGAAAAAGATTCTTATCTCAAATTAACCACCAAAAAGCCAGAAGTGGAGGTGTGGGTCAGGTGGTACAGAAATAACCTCAAGTGCGCGCACGCACACACACACGCACACACAAAGTGCCAATGGCGAGAGATAGTTTCTCACCCACTGAATCTAGGTCAGCCTCCAGAGGAGACTGAGCTCTTCTTCTCTGTTAAAGGACTTTCAGGGAACAACTGGAAGGGAAAGAGAAAGCAGGACAGGGATGTGAAGAAGCCAAACAGGGGTACCATTTTAGATGAAGTCCTATAAAAGGTAGGGTTAGTTCCTTGAGGAGCATTCTGGGTTCTCAACTAACTTTCAGAATCTTCCTGCTCTATAGCCGCAGGGCTGGGCCCTCTTGTGCCTGTACTATCTCTTCACTGGCTACAGCTGTCTGGGAGGTTAAACCCCATGGACTCTTGTAATTCCAGCAGTTCAAGGCAGTCCTCCAAATCGAATGCCATTGGAGACCAAGATGCACAGAGTAAGGGGAAATCTACAGGTCTAATAACAGTGTCCATTTCTGGAACCAATTCCAGGTCTTCAGTGAGAAATCTTAAAAAATGGTCCTGGGAACATGTCAGGTAAGAGATCTAGGAAGTTATCAAAGACAACCACCCCATGAAGGACAAAAAGCTAGCTTGAAGTGGCTCCCCAGGCTGATGCCATTTAGGCATCAAAAGCAATAAAACTTCAAAGGACTAAAATACATACAACACAATAAAATCTAAAATTTCCTACAAGGATAGGGGAAGCCTGGCAAGACAGTGAATTGTAAACAGCCAAAGCTACGGTCCTGTGAACAAAAACACACATGGATATAAAACCCAGTACCAGACTTTAAGAGGAACAGAGAGGATATTAGAAGCTCAGAGGGGACACACAGAAGTGATCAACCCAATTGCAATAAAGAGACAAAAGAACTTAATTGTTTACTCGGGGTGGTGGGAAATAAGTCACCTACTCTGTGAGAGCCAGGACTGAGGCTGGGATGGGACCAGGGTGCCACATGGCCCCTGGGTCCCCTGACTCCCAGGACTGAGGCTGGGATGGGACCAGGGTGCCACATGGCCCCTGGGTCCCCCTGACTCCCAGGACTGAGGCTGGGATGGGACCAGGGTGCCACATGGCCCCTGGGCCCCCTGACTCTCAGGACTGAGGCTGGGACTTACCATCTTAGGAGCACTTCCTCCAGGAACCCAGAGAACAAGAGGTACTCACAGTGGCCAGCAATCAAGTCATTGTCCTCTAGAGTTAAAGAGGCTCAGGAAAAGCCCACCACAGCCATGAGATCATCAAATCCTGTTGCTTCCAGCCTGAGGACAGAGATCCCAAGGTCTTAGCTATAGCTCCAATTGCAGAAACCCTGGGAGGGGACACAGAGTACCCCCCCCTCGCTCCCCCACCCTGCCCCAACCCCCACAGAAGTCTAAACAGGACCACTGACAGAGAACTAGGGAAATTCAGCTTCACAGAATCAGGAGTTCAGGTGGAGTGCAGGCTGAAATAAACCCAAGCCCCAGGCCTTGGGAATTCCCACTAAACTAAAACAAAAGCCTGAGGGTAATGAATGCAGGATGCACTTGAGGAATTAGACCTTAGAAACCACAGGGCACAAAGGACACAAGCTGATAAGACCTAAGCTGGCATCAGGCTGCCAAGCCTGTCCTTGGGGCTCCCCTGCAGAGCCCATAAAAGCTGTAATCAGTAGCATGCCCTACTTAATCTCTAAATCCCTCCCTCCACTTAAAGGAAGTTAGGTGGAGAAAAACCTAACATCACAACACAGTTGCTGTACACAAGTTTACCAGTCTTTGACCCTGGATGGCTTTAACTGTATTAAATGTTGCACTTGTTTAACTCTGGTTTTTCACAGCTGTAAATCAGAAAGAAAAAAAAGGTGATTTACCATCAATTTCCCAATCAACACTCTCCATTTGATTCTCGTTTCCTACCTCCTCCCCCTGCTTGTTTTTTGCTTTTCTTTCTTCTCTCTCTTTTTTTCCTTTCTTAAATTGAAACCATCTTAGTGAACCATTTTCACTACCACTTTCTCTTTTTATTTTCATGAAACATTTTTTTTTATTCATCCTAATTTTGGCTTTAATCCTTACCTCCTATTTCCATTCTTGGAAATCAAGACTTTTCTTAAAAAACAAAAATGGTTAAAACTCATGATCATCTGGAATCATAATAAACCTTTCTTCTCTTCAAAGATGGAGGACACACATTTTTATTTTTATGTCGCATTTTCAAATATGCATGCCCATATATATGTGTATGTGTGTGTATGTATGTGTATGTATATATATATATATATATATATATATATATATATATATATATATATATATACATACACACACATATATAAACTAAAACAACCTTTCATAGTTAGAGGTCACTGACACTGTCTGGTTGACTGACACGTTGCCCTACATACAGTAATTCTATACATTTTCATATATTAAAAAATAGGGGGGGGGGGGCTGGGAAGGTGGCCTAGTGGTAGAGTGCTTGCCTAGCATGCATGAAGCCCTGGGTTCGATTCCTCAGTACCACATAAACAGAAAAGGCCAGAAGTGGTACTGTGGCTCAAGTGGTAGAGTGCTAGCCTTGAGCAAAAGAAGCTCAGGGACAGTGCCCAGGCCCTGAGTTCAAGCCCCAGGACTGCCCCCTCCCCCCAAAAAAATGCTTTGGAATTAGAAAAAATAGGATTTAAGCCAGGCACTGGTAGCTCACGCCTGTAATCCTATCTACTCAGGAGGCTGAGATCTGAGGATCAAGTTTCAAAGCCAGCCTGGGCAGGAAAGTCCGTGAGACTCTTATCTCTAATAAACCACCAGAAAACTGAAAGTGTCACTGTGGCTCAAGTGGTAGAGCACTAGCCTTGAGCTGAAGAGCTGAGGGACAGCGCCCAAGCCCAGAGAGTTCAAGCCCCACCACCATCAACAACAAAAAAGGATTTAAATCCTTGAAGTGCCAGTTAAAATGGAGAGGTTGCCACTGCAAAGTGAAATCTTTAAAAATTAGTTTTACATAATAAGCCCAGGTCATGTTATCTGAATCAGAATCACCTCCATAGCAAAGAGTCATTTAGAAGATTGTATTTCCCTACCACTTAATCCTCTTTTAAATTTTAGTTCCACCCTTCCTCATAGCTGCCTCTCCCCCATTTATCACCCACCCGACATATTAGTGAAATCTCCCATTGAGTCACATATCTCTCAACTCTGTACCTGCACTTTCTTTTTCTTTTTCTTTTTTTTTTTTTTTGGTCATGGGTCTTGAACTCTGTTCCTTAGGCACTGTCCCTCAGCTCTTCAGCTCATGGCTAGCAGCAGCACTCTACCACTTGAGCCACAGAAAACTTCCAGTTTTCTGGTGGTTAATTGGAGATAAGAGTCTCCCGAACTTTCTTGCCCAGGCTGGCTTTGAACCATGATCCTCATATCTCAGCTTTTTGAGTAGCGAGGATTACAGGCATGAGCCACCGGCACCCAGCTTGTACCTGCACTTTCTAACCCCCTTTAATACTCAAATACTTCCTAGTAACTAGGCTACAAATTACAATCGTTGGTTATCTTGAGCTATTTTCCATCTTCTGCTTCCTGCTTCTGAATCCCCTATCAATTTATCTTTCTTCTAACTGGACAATCCTTGCTTTTCCTTTTCACTTCCTCCTCATTCTAGACCATCATTGGTACCTGCCCCACTCTGTCTTTTTTCCCAGTCTCTCCTTCACAGTACCTCAGCTCAGTACAACTTTATGTCCCTTTTCCCCTCCCCTGAACACTTTACTCTATCTTCCCATTAACCTCTTCTACAAAGCCTAATTCTCACCCTTCCTCACCCTATGTAACAAAATATCTAGAACTTTTCCAACCCTCAATTTCTGCACCACTCCTACCTAGGACAGGAAGGCCTCCTAGGGAACACAGACCCAACACCAATCACTGAATTCAACTGAACGCTGGAGCCACTGACCCTTTGCATTCTGAACCTACCAGAAACACAAGATGATGGTTTACCATCTACAAAAATCTTTAAATCCGGGGTGGGGGGTGGTGGGGGAAGGCTGGGATGGGGAGGGGAAACAAAGGAGGAGGCTACAATGCTTGATAAGAAATGTACTCCTTAATCTTGCCCATGTAATTGTAACCCCTCTGTACAGTATTTTCACAATAAAAAAATAAAATAAAATAAAATAAAAATCTTTAAATCCAAGCTTTCCTTAACCAGAGAGGGAAAATGTTCCACAAGCATTCTAGAGCACAGAGATGGGTTGGCAGATCAACCCTCTCACTACAAATAACACCTCCAAACACGGCTTCACCCTAATGAACCTGCAAGCGATCACTGACTTAAAGACCCCAAAGACCCAAATGCCCACAAACCCCGAACCCAGATGTGTAAGTCACAGCAAAAAAATGACAAAACTCATGAATAAACAAGACAACACACCACCATCATAAACAACACTGTCACAGAAGAAGACTTAAGCCGGGCGCCGGTGGCTCACGCCTGTCATCCTAGCTACTCAGGAGGCTGAGATCTGAGGATCACAGTTCAAAGCCAGCCCGGGCAGGAGAGACCGTGAGACTCCTATTTCCAATAAACCACCAGAAAACCGGAAGTGGCGCTGTAGCTCAAGTGGTAGAGCGCTCACCTTGAGCTGAAGAGCTGAGGGACAGTGCCCAGGCCCAGAGTTCAAGCCCCACAACCGACAAAAAAAAAAAAAAGACTTAAGTTAGAATGAAACAGAAAAGAGGCCAACATTAAACTCTCTAAAACAATGTTGAGAGAGAAATGACCAATGAAATGAAGGAACAGATCTTCAAAACACTGGAAGAAAACTAGGAGCTGAACAAACAGCTAAAAAATGAAGAAGGCAATGCAGGAGATGAGAGAGGAATTCTTTAAAGAGAAGAGAGCATGAAGAGCTATGTCACCCTAAAACCAAACACAGTTGAAAGCCTAGGGCAACAGAACAAAAGAAGTTTGAAAACAGCTATCAGGGATTATAAAGCAGAAGAATTGGAATGAACAGTAAGAGGCACTGGAAAAACAGAATATACCAAAGGGATACACAAGAACTTGTAGACTCTGCCAGAAGATCAAATCTACATATAATGGGAATAGATGACAAAGAAGAATTAAAAACTAAATGCATTGAGAACATATTCAACAAAACAATAACAGAAAATGTCCCCAACCTCAAGAAAGAGATTCTCACCCATCTGATGGAGGCATACAGAACTCCAAGTAGACAAGACCAGAGAAAAAACACATCCTAGACACATTGTTATTAAAACTGTGAACTTACAAAATAAGGAATTAATATTGAAGGCAACAAAATCCAAGAAGGAACTGTCTTACAATAGGAAAAGGATTAGAATTAATTAGAGATTAGAATTAACTAATAAAGGGAATGATACACAAAGAAGAAATTACAGTGGTCAACATATATGTGCCTAATAGTGGAGCACCCAACACATTAAACAAACACTCTGTGACTTACAAGAACTGATAGACTCTAAGACCATAATAGGGGCAGACTTCAACACCTAACTCACCAAAAGACAGGTTGACCAAACAAAAGATCAGCAAAGAAACCTCTAATTAAATGACACCATAACCCAAATGGATTTAGTAGCCATCTATAGAGTATTTCACCCAGTAACCCCACAATACATGTTCTTCTCAGCAACCCATGGAAACTTCTAAAATAGATCATATCCTAGGACATACAACAAGCCTGAGCAAATACAAAGTAACAGTATCCTATCTGATCACAATGGAATTAAACTACAACAATTTATTTCAACAGCAAAAGATACTACAGAAAATACTCAATGGAGACTGAATAACACACTGTTAATTAACAGCTGGGTCACTGAAGAAATAAAGGGAGAAATTAAAATGTTCCTGTAAACAAATAAAAATGAAATCACATCCTACCAGAACCTCTGAGATAAAGCAAAAGCAGCATTAAAAGGAAAGTTCATAGGTCTAAGTACCTATATAAAGAGAACAGAAAACTCTCAAGCAAACAACCTTATGATGCTATTACAACTTCTAGAAAAAAACAGAAACAAACCAAACCCCAAACTACTAGATAGAAAGAATAAAAATCAGGGCAGAAATCAATAAATTACAGACAAAAAAACTACACACCAGGCACCAGTGGTTCATACCTGTAATCCTAGCTACTCAGGAGGCTGAGATCCGAGGATCGTGGTTCAAAGATAGCCTTGGCAGGAAAGTCCATGAGACTCTTATCTACAATTAACCACCAGAAAACCAGTAGTAGTACTGTGGCTAAGCAGAAGAGCACTCGCCTTGAGCTGAAGAGCGCTCACCTTGAGCTGAAGAGTGCAGGGACAGTACCCAAGCCCAGAGTTCAAGCCCCACGACCAACAACAACAAAAAAAAAACAACTATACGTTTGCCAGGTGCTTGTGGCTCACCCCTATAATCCTAGCTACTCAGGAAGATGAAATCTGAGGATCGCAGTTCAAGGCCAGCCTAGGCACGAAATTCTATGAGTCTTATCTCCAATAAACTATTCAAAAAAGCCAGAAGTAGCACTATGGCTCAAGTGGTAGAGTGCTCACCTTGAGCAAAAGGAGCTCAGGGACAGCGCCCAGGCCCAGAGTTCAAGCACCATGTCTGAAAAAACAAAACAAAACAAAACTATACATTTAATCAAATAAACAAAAAGCTGGTTCTTTGAAAAAATTAAGAAGATTAATAAGACTGACAGACCCCTAGCTAATTTGACCAAAAAAAAAAAAAAAAAAAAAGACTCAAGTCAACAAAATTAGAGATGACAAAGGAAACATTACAACAAATACCCAAGAAATCCAAAGGATTATAAGGGACTATTTAAAAATCTATATGCAAATAAGTTGGAAAAATGGATAAATTTCTAGACAAAATGGATAAATTTCTAGAGGCAAATAAGCTGCCAAAACTGACCCAAGATATAACACATTTAAACAGACCTATAACAAGCAATGAGATCAAAGAAGTAATAAATAGTCTGTCTCCCAATAGGAAAAGTCCAGGTACAAATGGATTCACAGCTGAATTCTATAAGACCTTTAAAGAATACTAGCACTCTTCAAATTTTTCCATAAAATAGAAAGGGAGAGATCACAACCAAAATCATTCCATGAAACCAGCAGTACACTCATCCCAAAAGCAAGCAATGGCCCAATGGAAAAAGAGAACTATAGACCAATCCCTTTCATGAACATAGACACAAAGCTCCTCAATAAAATTCCTGCTAAGCCAGGTGCCTATGGCTCATACCTGTAATCCTAGCTACTCAGGAGGCTAAGGATTGCAGTTCAAAGCTAGCCCAGGCAAGAAAGTCCGTGAGACTCTTATCTCCAATTAACCAACAGAAACTAGAAGTAGTTCTGTGGCTCTAAGTGGTAGAGCACGAGCCTTGAGTGAAAGAAAGAGCTCAGGAACAGCATCCAAGCCCAAGTTCAAGCCCCACAACTGGCAAAAAAAAAAAAAAAAAAAGTGTTGAAAGAATTCAATGAGGGGCTGGGAAGGTGGCTCAGTGGTAGAGTGCTTGCCTCACATGCATGAGGCCCTGGGTTTGATTCCTGAGTACCACACAAGCAGCAAAAGCCAGAAGTGGCTCTGTGGCTCAAGGGGTAGAGTGCTAGCCTTGAGCTGAAAAGCTCAGGGACAGCGCCCAGGCCCAGAGTTCAAGATCCAGAACTGACAAAAAAAAAAAAGAATTCAATGATTAATTTAAAATATCATTTACTGCAATCAAGCCATTTCAAACTAGAGATGCAAGGCTGGTTCAATATATATAAATGAATAAATGAAATATCACATTAACAGAGCCAATGGCAAGAATCACACAATCATCTAAATAGGTTCAGAAAAAGCCTTCAACAAAAATCCAATATTCATTCATGATAAAAGCTCTGGAGAAGCCAGGAATAGAAAGAATGTAACTCAACATAATAAAAGCCATCTAAGACAAACCTACAGCCAACATTATACTAAATGGTAAAAAGTAAAACTATTTCCTCTAAAATCAGGAAAAAGACAAGGATGTCCACTCTCTCCACTCCTTTTCAATGTAACTGGATTTCCCAGACAGAGCAATAAGGTAAGAAAAAGACATAAATAGGATCCAAGGGGCTGGGAAGGTGGCTCAGTGGGGTAGTGTTTGCCTTGCAAGCATGAGGCCCTGCATTCGATTCCTCAACACCACATAAGCAGAAAAAGCCATGTGGCTTAGTGGTGGAGTGCTTGCCTAGCATGCACGAAGCCCTGGGTTCGATTCTTCAGTTCCACATACACCGAAAAAGCTAGACGTGGTGCTGTGGTTCAAGTGGTAGAGAGCTAGCCTTGAGCAAAAAAGCAGCTTGGTCAGCGCCCAGGCCCTGAGTTCAAGCCCCAGGACTGGCAAAAAGGAAAAAAAAAATAGAAAAAGCCGGAAGTGGCACTGTGGCTCAAGTGGTAGAGAGCTAGCCTTGAGCTAAAGATCTGAGGGACAGCACCCAGGCCAAGTTCAGGCCCCACGACTGACAAAAAAAAAGGGGGGGGGATCCAAATAGGGAAAAAAGTCAAATTATCCCTATTTGCAGATGATATGAGATGGCTACTGGCATAGTTATATCCAGCATGATTAAAGAAAAGCAATTGGGACAAGATTAGTGAACGTAGACAACTGTTAAGGATTGGTGACAGACTCAGGGATTCATTACACTTGTCTCTACTTTCCTTATGACTCAGTTTTCCATAATTAAAAGGGTTTTATTTATGCAGCAAGAGAGAAGACAAAATCTTACAAAAGAAAAACCATTTGGACTAAAAACTAGTTTCTCAACAGAACAAAAGAGGCAATGGGCAATGGAACTGTCTCAATATGAGGAGAGAAAATAACTAACAAGCTGGAATTTCATACAATGGAAAAACACTTTCTACAAACAATGGCAGAATAATGATTATTCAGACAAAATGAGAGAATTTGCCACTATCAAATTTCACTGAAAGAAATCAGGAAATATGTTCTTTAAGAAGAACAAGGAGAGGGGGGAAAAAAACCATGATGCTCGGAAAAACAAATGATGACATATACAAAGAAATAATGAATCAATCATCAGATTCGAGGAAAAGACACTATGCAAAGAAACCTCTACTACTCCAAAATCTAAGAGCATACTTACAAATCAAGTAAGAATCACAATGATCTGAGGATTGTGGGTCCAAAGTCAGCTAGGGCAGGAAAGTCTGTGAGATGCTTATCTCCAATTAATCACAGAAAAAGCTGGAAGTAGCACTGTGGCTCAAAGCAGCATTAGCCTTGAGCAAAAAAAAAACAACTCAGAGATCACACTCAAGCCCAGAGTTTGAGCCCCAGGACTGGCAAACAAAGAAAGAAAAAAGAAAAGAAAGGAATGAAGGAAGAAAGGAAGGAAGGAAGGAATCACAATAAAACTTGAAAGAGAGATTTAAAACAGAAGCGAATTTCAAAACATACTACACAGTATAAAAGTAATTCTTCAGTGAAATAGATCTCTAAAACACTAGAAAAGAGAAATATCTAAATACCATGGAATGAGTATCAGTTAATAGGAGAAAGAATATTACAATACAGATAATAAAGTATAAGAAAGGACTACTCAGGGAGAATGAAGGAAACAGTAACATATGACCAAAAAGCATTGGCTCATAACATAACTTACAGAATTTGTAAGCTTATTCACCCCTATTTTGGGTTGACAGTCTTCACCCTGGATCATTCAGAATCCAGGCTGGGCCACAGCCAAGTCAGAAACGGAGTCCAGATATTCAGTCCAGTCACATATAATCGCAAGGTACCAGCTATAGAGTATATTGTCTCTGCAATAAAATGTGTTCCCTGGCTGCAAGCCAGCTATAGAATGTCCTGCCCTGGCTGTCTGGTATCTCCAGGGCCCAGTTGTGACTACAAAGATTCCCTGTCCCAGCCCTTTCTTCTGCCTTGGGACTCCTAACACTATATCTACCTCTAAGGCTGTGAAAGCAGTTTGCTACTCTCAAGAGATCGCCTGTCAGCCTCTAGCTGACATTAAACTCTTCTTTCTTCTATGTGACTGTGTATCCGAGTGGTTTTCTGGGTTAGTGCTTTCGGAATTGTGAACCCTAAAAAAAAGAAAAGAAAAAGAAAGGAAAAGAAAGGAAGAACCCAAGGAGTTGGAGGTGTGGCAAAATTGGTAGAATACTAGCCAATGAGCAAAAACAGCAGTTAAGAGTTCTAGCCCTGCCCTCAGACCTCAAAAAAAAAGAGAAAAAAGAATTGCAAACTCTTTGTACAACTACTTAATAATAACAATAATAAAGAAAGGAATACTAAGAGCCAAAATTTAAAAAAAGAGAACAAACACACAAGGAGAAGATCAAGAAAGACAAAGGTTGAAACTAATTTTTAATAGACCAAACCTTAGTGAAGAAAGGCTCATCAGAGTAAGAAGGTGGAGGAACATTACAAAGGTAATATGCTATCAACTGTAAACTCAGAAAACGCTGGACAGAGAGAAAGAGGCTGGTCCACTGACACTGACAGTCACCTACACCTCCATAAGCTATGTGGTCAACAAGGAAAAATAAGCCACTGACCATCCACATCTCTGGAATATTGGAGATGAGAAAGCCATGAGCTTAAATTTACGTGGAAGTGAAGTGAGAATACAAACATGAGAGCTGCAGAACCAAGCAGGGACAGTAGGTGGTGGGAGAGAAGGTTGGTCCTGGTGATGTAGAGAATGGCACCTGCATATAGCCACCAATACGAGAAATATTTAGCCTTAATACTTCACTCTTAGTAGAGAAATACTTAGCTAGATCATCTGACCAGGGTATGTTCAAGGAAGAAGCTTGAAAAGTCCCTGAGTCAGGAGGAAGAGGGACACCGGAAATAAGAGGCACTATGTGGCCAGCGATAAGATCATGAAATTATCAGAGAAGCAAAACCAGGAGAGCCTTCCCCCAAATCCAGGAAAGGAAGGTGTATTTCACTGTACTAACAGAGGAGTTCTCTGAAATAGAAAGCAAGCATACTACCCAAAAACTCTATTCTGTGCTCCACAAAAATTACATTTAACTCTTGCTCTTGGTCTAGGAAAATGTAAAATAGTTTGTTTACCTGAAAAAGGAATTCAATATCCATACAAAGTTCCCATAAGAAGAAAACAGAAAATAAGGATAAAAATTACTTAGCAAAGGAAAATATTCCAAACCAAAAAACTATAAAGCAAAGGTAAAGTTACATAACTATCCAACATGAATTAAACATAATTATACAAGCAGCTGTCAAGGCAAAAGATCATGATAAGCCACGGAAGCCTGGTATAGAGTTGAGACTCTAGCCCAGCAGTAATGGGAAACCTCTTTCCATTGCTTTGTGGACGCCAAATCAAAACCTGCTCTTCTACCTCACCTGAGACCAGCGAGGCACCACTCAGCCCTCACTCTGGTGAGCATCACTGCAGATGAGCCAGAACAGAAAATTTAAACAAGAATGATAGGCTGATGACATCATACCAAAATACCAAATCAAGAGTAGCTGGACAAAGTGGCTTAGGCATATAATCCTAGCTACTTAGGAGGCAGAAATCAAGGGATTGTAACTTAGGCTAGCCCAAGCAAAAAAGTAGTCTGTGAGGGCTGGGAAAGTGCTCAGTGGTAGAGTGCTTGCCTTGCATGCATGATGCCCTGGGTTCAATTCCTCAGCACTACATAAGCAGAAAAGGCTGGATGTGGAGCTGTGGCTCAAGTGGTAGAACACTAGCCTTAAGCTGAATTGCTGAGGGACAGCACCAAGGCTCAGAGTCAAGTACTGAAAAAAAAAGAACTGTCAACCCAGAAATCTATACCCAGTGAAAATATCTTTAGGAAAGAAGGAAAAATCCAGACATTCTCAAATGAAAGAAAACTCAGAGAGTCTGTCAACTTCTGACCTATTCTAGAGGATAGCTAAAGAATGTCTTCCCTACAAAAATTTATAAAACAAAGAAGAAATACCAGAATATCATGAAAGAAGGAAAAACAATAGGAGAAAAATATGAATAAAGGTAACACACTTTCTCCTCTTATTTTTCTAAATTATGTTTAATAGTTGAAGTAAAATTTATAAAACCTCTGATATAATTCTAAATGTATGCAGAATATTTAAGACTACTGTATCATAAATGGGGAAGGAAAAAGGGATGTTTAGAGAGGTAAAGTTTTATACTTCACATAAGATGATAAAGCAATGATATAAAATGGGGTAAATTATGTAAATATAATGTAATATCTAAAACACACACTAAAAAGTCTATACTAGAGGTATACTCAAATGTACTATAGATACATGAAAATGGAATTCTAAATTATGTTCAATTCTAAATTATGTTCAAATTACATTCCCACTCCCAAGACAGGCAGGAGAAGGAAACAAAAAGAACCGTGCAAACAGAAAAAAAATAGGATAAGTTTAAGATCTAATCTATCAATAATTATACTAAACTTAAAATCTCTATGCCAAATAAAAGACAGAGATGATAGAGCGAATTAAAAACACAACTCAGAGCCAGTGCCGGTGGCTCACACCTGTCATCCTAGCTACTCAGGAGGCTGAGATCTGAGGATCACAGTTCAAAGCCAGCCCATGCAGGAAAGTCCCTGAGACTCTTAATTAACCACCAGAAAACCGAGGTAGCACTGTAGCTCAAATGGTAGAGCACTAGCCTTGAGCTGAAAAGCTGAGGGACAGCGCCCAGGCCTGAGTTCAAGCCCCACAAAAGATTAAAAAAAACAAACTCAAGTAAAACTTTCTTCAAATATATCTATATAACTAGGCTGAAAATCAGATATAAAAAAGATATATCATGAAAGTATTAATAAAAAGCAAGAGTAAATATATTAATAAGATAGTATGAAATTCAGAAAGAAAATTACACGGTCCAGAGAAGGGACAATGATAAGATTATTCCACTAAAAAGACACAGAAGCTGTAACTGTAGGTACCATACATTATTGTTGTATACAACATAAATGCACATATATAAAGCAACAACTGAAATGAAAGAGATAAACACACATTTATAGTTAGAGACCTGAGCATCTCTTTCTCAACAATTGATAGATCTAGACAGAAAATAAGCACTTAAATAACACTAATCAGCAGAACAGAACTAGCCTAGAATGGAACAAGGCAAGCCTCTACCCAACAACAGAAGAACACATGTTCTCGTCCAATGCCCACAGAATATATATCTTATGCCATATCCTGAGATTTAAAACAAACCTTAACAAACTTAAAAGAACTATAATAATACAGAGTGTGGTTACTAACCACAAAGTAGTCAAACTAGGAGACAATAATAGAAGGCAGCAGGAAAATCTCCAATTAAAATAGACCACATACTTCTAAATAACCCACCACTCAAAGAGGAAGACTCAAAGGAAAATTTTTAATTAGAACTGAAAAAATTAAAATATAGCACAAATTTTAATATTTTTAGAAGCAGTGCCAAGAAGGAAACATGTAGTGCTATTTGCATTAAAATTAAAAATACCTTTTATTTATAAAGTCAAACATGAAGTTATATAAATCTGAGATGAAAGGGTATATAATTAGTAACATGTAAAATAACATCAAAATGGAATTTTATTACAAAATTGATTATAAATATCTTATCACACAACACTATTCACCATAGCTAAGATATGGAACCATCCCAGATGTCCCTCAGTAAATGAATGGATAAAGAAAATGTGGTGTGTGTGTGTGTATATATATATATAATGGAATTCTATGCCTCCATCAGAAAAAAAATGACACTGCCCCATTTGTTACAAAATGGAAAGACTTGGAAAAAATTATATTAAGTAAAGTGAGCCAGACCCAAAGAAACATGGTTTCCCTTATTTGCAATAACTAGTATACATCTAACATAATCTTACCAGATAAGCATATGACCATGTACATATGACCATACAATATGATGCTAAGCAAAATGAACCCCAAGATATGGACACAAAGAGGTTTTTTCTTTTTGCTGTTGTTTTTAATGTATTATGTGATTCTTCTGTTTCTTTTGTGTGTTCTTCCACCTATGGTACAACCCTTGTTGTCACTGTATTTGATGCTGGTGCCCTGCATCTTGTACATACATTTTTCTAATTTGGGGAGTGGAAGGGAAATAACAAAATGCTGAAACAAGGATACTGGTTGATTCATTGTAACAATGAGACATACAAGATAGTTCAGTGGTAGAGTGGTAGAGTGCTAGCCTTGAGCTGAAGAGCTAAGGGACAGCACCCAGGCCCAGAGTAAATTGAGAAGTACAAGACACTATGTTGAAAACCAACTTTACAACTTGGGAGGATGGAGGAGCTGGGGAGGGAAGGGATAGTAGGGGAAAAACAAAGAAGGGAGTAACAATGCTGTATAGGAAATGTACTCATTATCTTACTCACATAACTGTAACCACACGGTACAGTATCTTTACAATAATTTTTTTTTTTAAATATCTAAGCCGGGCGCCGGTGGCTCATGCCTGTAATCCTAGCTACTCAGGATGCTGAGATCTGAGGATGGAGGTTCAAAGCCATCCCAGGCAGGAAAGTCTGTGAGACTCTTATCTCCAATAAAACCACTAGAAAACCGGAAGTGGTGTGGTGGCTCAAGTGGGAGAGCACTAGCCTTGAGATGAAAAGCTGAGGGACAGCACCCAAGCCCACGGCTGACAAAAAAGTCTGAATATTGTTCTGCCACCAGCTATTAATTCTTAATTCTTTGTATACCTGGGGTCTCTGAGAAAACATGTATGTACAGTGGATATAGCTAGACGTTCTAAAACTATCAATAAGGAAGAGCCTTGAACTAGGTCCACAGAAGCAATAATCAAATGCCTACCCTGACAGTTATTCTTCTACTAAGATTTCTTTTATGAAATATGCTTACTTTGTCTTTATGTCATCTGTTAGCAAGACTGTTGATAAATATGCTGAGACTACTGTTACCTACAGTGATGGATTAAATAAATATCAAACTATTAAAAAAAAGGAAGGAAAGAAAAAGAAAGGAAGGAAAGAAGGCAGGAAGGCAGGAAGGAAGGAAGGCAGGAAGGAAAGAGGAAAAAGCATTAAGTTAAAAACCAAAGTTCCCATACCCACCACAGGAAACTTTAAAAAAGAAGCAAGGCAACCATAAAGCAAACAGAAAGAGGAAAATAATGAAGAGGAGAATTCAAATTAGCACCTAAAAATAATAGGCAAGAGTCAATGAAACAAGAATCCAATATCTAAACAACAAACACTCAGCAAAACTGACAGAGTGATGACCCGGAGGGTGTGACCAGGAGGGGTGTGAGTACAGACTGCAGACAGCAGGGTATGGCCAGGAGGGGTGTGAGTACAGACTGCAGACAGCAGGGTGTGACCAGGAGGGGTGTGACTAGACTGCAGACAGCAGGGTGTGACCAGGAGGGGTGTGACTACAGACTGCAGACAGCAGGGTATGGCCAGGAGGGGTGTGAGTACAGACTGCAGACAGCAGGGTGTGACCAGGAGTGGTGTGACTACAGACTGCGGACAGCAGTGGGATGAGGAGGAAGCACACAACTGTATACACAATGAACACACTCTTCCTCAAAAAGCATAAACTATAACTCACACAGTACAAATAGATAACACAGCCTTGGAACTGTTAAATATTTTTTTCAGCACTAGGGATTGAATTCAAAGTCTATTACTTGCTAGTCACCCATTCTAGCCCTTAAGCCACGACCCCAAACCTATTAAAGCTTTCTCTTCATCATCATTGGCTAGCCAACTGAGTGTATTCATCAAAAGCAAGTGTTTCTTAGGACATGAGGCCCAGCAACTTCCTGAGTCTATCATGAAGAACTCAACCTCACCAGAATATCTGCAGTTCTGGAGCACTATTTTTATTTATTATTACTAATATTACTATTAACCGTATCATTACAATTATTTGAGACAAGGTCTAACTCTATATCCACACTGGCCTTGAGGTCCTAATCCTCCTGCCTCAGCTTTCTCTGTGCTAGGGTTATAAGCACAGAAGCTAATATTTTATTTAAAAATTCCCCAAATAACTAGGTGCCAGTGGTTCACATCTGTAATCCTAACTACTCAGGAGGCTGAGATCTGAGAATTGCACTTTGAAACCAGCCCAAGAAGAGAGTCTAAGAAACTGCTACCTTCAATGGAGCACAAAATAGCAGACTGGAGATATGTCACAACTGGTGAGGTCTAGTCATAAGCAAAAAAGCTGAGAAAAAGCACAAACCCCTGAGTTCAAGCTATGGTGCCAACACACACACACACACACACACACACACACACACACACACACACACACACACACACACACACACACACACACACACACACACACACACACACACACACACACACACACACACACACACACACACACACACACACACACACACTCAGCAAATTCTACTAAACATTTAAAGAAAAATTAACACCAATCCAACACCATTTATTCTGGGTAATAGAAGAGGGAATAATTCCATTAAAAACATTTTATCAATCAAATATTACTCTGATAACCAAACTAGACAAGCCACTATGTATTGTTCTGTAGAACAACATAATCTCATGACTTTAGAGATAACTCTCCAAGATAGTATTGATCCACATAAACAATCATAATTAGCAGAAGAAAAATCTTGATACAGAAAATAACTTGACAAAACTGAACAACCACTGTGATAATTTAAAAAAAAACTCTTGGAAAAAGAGAAAGGAGGAACTTCTTCAACTTGATTTAAAAAAATCTACAAGCCAAATTATAGCTGACAACACAAAAAATGGTGAAAAATCAAGTCAGTCTTGCATGATAGTACTAGGGTGTCAGTTTTTAGAACAGATTTTTTTTGTTGTTTTTTTGGGGGGGGGTCCAGTAGTGGGGCCTGAACTCTGGGCTTGGGCGCTGTCCCTCAGCTCTTCAGCTCAAGGCTAGCACTCTACCACTTGAGCCACAGTGCCACTTCCGGCTTTTTTCTTTTTGCTTTTTGCTTATGTGGTGCTGAGGAATCGAACCCAGGGCCTCAGGCATGCAAGGCAAGCGCTCTACCACTGAGCCACCTTCCCAGCCCCTAGAACAGCTTTTAACAGCACTACACACCACAGCCAGGACATGAAGAAAGAAGAAGAAACAAAAGGAAAAAGGAAACAGCTCATCCACAGGTTATTCTCTATAGATTCCAAGGAATCTATAAGCATAGACTTGGAGAACATATAAGCTGAAGTTATGTGATTTAATTATAATTTTATTACAATGAAGACATCAAATGTAAGCTCTATAGGGTATAGTTTTAATTAGTACTCAGAGGAAAAGTCAAACCTTATATAATCATATGATAAGAATTAAACAATAAAATAAAATATACAACTGAAAAAGTTAGAAAAGGAACAAAGTGAAACTAAAGAAACTTGGAAAAAAGCTGGTGGCTCACACCTATAATCCTAGCTACTCTGGAGATCTGAGGACCGTGGTTCAGAGCTAGACCAGACAGGAAAGACCATGAGACTCTTTTCTACCAACCTTGAACAAAAAAAACAGACACAGCATTCCAGGACCAGCACAAAAAAAAAAAAAAAAAATAGGAAATAAGTTATAAAGACAAAATATTTAAAACAAACCATATTAGAATTAATAAGATACTATTTTTCATTTTATTAAAAAATTTTATAAAACATATAAACCACTAACTACTTAAGAAAAAGGGGGAAATAAATATACATATATATGATTTTTAAAATGACAAGAGGAACAGAACATTGAACCAGAGAAAAACTACAGAGAAAAAAAACCAAACCAAACACCTGGGCATAATATCTTATGCAGGTCTCTAAACATTCAGATACAGTGAGACCAAAGGAGGACACTCTTAAGAGAGGACAGAAAGGTATAAGGGCTATGTGCATCTGATCATAAAAAATAGTATTTATCAAAATGAACTCCAGAAAATGAAAACAGGAGTTTTTTTCTTTTTTTTTCTTTTTCTTTTCTTTTCAATTTCTTTTTGCTGGTTTGTTTATATGTCTTTGGGAGTGTAAGGGGAGTCACAGAAATGGAAGGACAAAGGGTGAAAAATGCAACAATGGAACTCACTGGACATGAAAATGAACTATGTAACTTGTCAGTGCAGGGTGGGAGGGAAAAACTGGGAGGAAGTGAGGGAAGGGGTGATACTGTCCAAAAAGACATGCACTCATCACCTGACTTATGTAACTATAACTCTTCTGCATATCACCTTAATAATAACAATGAAAAATTAAAATTAAAAACTAAAGCCACTCCTTTGCTTAAGTGTATGAAAATAAGATCAAGTGGATAATTCTGAGGAAAATGTCCTATCGCAGGAGACTATGATATTTAAACAGACCAAAATCCAAAGAACTACCCTAGAAAAATAGACCACACATAGACCATTTCACAAGAGAACTCTACCAAATATATATTTTTTTTTGGGGGGGGAGGTCTGGTCGTGGGGCCTGAACTCAGGGCCTGGGCGCTGTCCCTCAGCTCTTCAGCTCAAGGCTAGCGCTCTACCGCTTGAGCCACAGCGCCACTTCTGGCTTTTTTCTTATGTGGTGCTGAGGAATCGAACCCAGGGCATCGTGCATGCAAGGCAAGCACTCTACCACTGAGCCACCTTCCCAGCCCCTCTACCAAATATTTAAAGACCAAATAATTCTAATACTACTTGAAATGTCCCAGAGCACAGAAAACATCCTAATTCTTTCCATGAACTAGTAACATGTACATCTCACAGAATAGTTCTTCATTCAAGTAAAACTTTCCAGGGCTGGGAAGGTGGCTCAGTGATAGAGTACTTGCCTTGCATGCATGAGGCCCTGGGTTCAATTCCTCAGCACCATAAAAGCAGAAAAAGCCATAAGCAGCATTGTGGCCCCAAGTAGTAAAGCGCTAGCCTTGAGCTGAAGAGCTGAGGGACAGCGCCCAGGCCTAGGGTTCAGGCCCCATGACTGACAAAAATAAATAAATAAAACTTTCCAGGACAGAACCCTAAGTTCCATAATGCCCAGACTTAGGAAAAATTTCTATCGGTCAATGTTACTGGATTTCTTGATGATGTTTATGTGGGAAAAATGTATATGTCCTACAACCTTAACACAATGTTTTAATAATATGTGGAGGAAAAAAAAAAAATCTCAGGCAAGAGTCCCAATTCAGCTGATAGATTTTCAGAAACATATATAGGCATTTTGAAAGCATAAAATTTCAATAAAGTTGCTCATTAACAGCTATTTTAATGGTGATCATGAAAAAAGATGCTAAGGATTTTATGTCCTAATGTGCTAGACTGTGACTTTTCTATGTTTAATTATGCTTTATTTATATTTTATTAACTTGAGATTTCAAGTTGACATGATACATATACTTTGTTGATATTTAAAATGGTGCAAAATGGCAAGAATATGGCTTAGTAGGAAAGTTTTTCTCCTGTTTTCTAGCCCCAACATTATGAAAATAATACAATATAATGTAAAATATAAAATACAGGTCTCATTTGAAACAACTGATTTTCAGGAATTGAATAGTAAAGTTATACAAGTGATAACTGTGGTTTGCCCCGGCCATGCAGGCCCTGTGCAGACACCTCACTTCCCTACCTCTTAATCAGTTTCTGCCCAATATCTGTGTTACCTAGGTAACTGACACATCTGGAAGCAGTAACCTCCCGCTCCTGCTAGGTCACATCCTGGGCCGTCTCTGGTCATGCCTCCCATCTGACCATAGGAGGGTCCCAGGCCCTGAGATTACATCCAGATCCAGTGTGGCCACACCTTTCCCCCACCTGGCCACATCTCTTCTTGATAAGTGTGGGGGGGGGGGTGGTAAGGGAGTAAGGTTAGGGTTACAGGTAGGTCAACTCTTCCGGTCATGCCTCTCCATCGTGTAAGGCAGCAGTTTGGTAAATAAACTTCTTTTCCTGCCTGAATACCACGTGGTGTTCTCTTCATTGGCTACCTAATGAAACCTACCTATTTAACATACCTTACACTAACTATACAGCATTAACATCTAAACCTTGTAATTCTTAACCCTAATACAAAACAGCATCAAAACGCCTCACTTAGAAAATATCAATCTTCTAGATACTCAGGAGGCTCAGATCTAAGGATCACAGTTCAAAGCCATCCCAGGCACTAAAGTCTCTGAGACTCTTATCTCCAATGAACCATCATAAAGCCAGAAGTGGAGCTGTGGTTCAAGTGGCAGAATGATAGTCTTGAACAGAAAAAGCTAAGAAACAATGCCCAGGCCATAAATTCAAGCCCCAGTATACACACACACATCATCCTAACAGTCTTACATAAAATATTAATCAAAATCCAACAGCTTAAAAAATAATATAATAAAGAACTCATTCTAAGATCGCAAAAATGGTTCCTTATCAAGATTTTTTTTTTATTCGGTCATGGGTCTGAACTCTGGGCCTGGGCGCTGTCCCTCAGCTCTTCAGCTCAAGGCTAGCACCCTACCACTTGAGTCACAGAGCCACTTCTTACTTTTTTCTGCTTATGTGGTGCTGAGGAATCGAACTCAGGGCCTCATACATGCAAGGCAAGCACTCTACCACTGAGCCAACTTCCAGCCCCCTTATCAAGAATTTTTTGCCTATATAATTCCATATTCAACAGAAAAATATGATCTCTGTGGATGCTAAAAATACCTTCAGAAAATTCAACATAGCTGCCAAATAAAAACATTTAACAAAATCAGAATTACTGGGTACTATAACATGATTTTACACACAGTTTCAGACATCCCTTCACCAGACATGTCTCAAACCAGAATCTTACTTACAAACAAGGCATGGGTACCCACTGACTCCAGTGTTACCCAACAGTGTGTCAGTCAATGCAATCAGACAAATAAATCATAATGAGAGGCCTAAGTCTTGGGAAAAAAGAGAACTAGATTTGTGAGAATGGGGGGGGGGTAGAAATTTTGATAATGTACTTGTAAAAAGAGAGAACACTAAAACTAATACAAAATTTGAGGATTCAGAAAAATAGAAGATATATAATTTGGGGGTGGGGGAATCTCTGTAGACCAGGAAGCTTAATGCCATAAATTTACAGTCTCAAATTTCATCTCTTTTTTTGTTCTCTCTAGGGGACATTTCACACTCAAACCCTGATACCCAAAGTTCTACAGCCATCTTAAATGCTAAATCCATTTACTCCATCTCCAGGAGTCCACAAAGTCTTAACAGTCCCATCATTATTCAAAAGCCCAAGTTTAAAATTTCCTCTGAGAACCAAAGCAAATTCTTAGCCATGAGTCCCTGGTAAAAATTAAAACAAAGTTACATACTTCCAAAATATAATGACATTGAATAAACATTCCAATTCCAAAATGCAAGAATAGGAGCGTAGAAAGGAAGATGGATGCAAAGCAAGACTGAAACCCAGCAGAACATTAGAACCTGTAACTAGTGCTATGTCCAGTATCAAGGCACTCCTGATGAGGTCAGCGGCCCCACTTCTCAGGTATCACTGTGGGAATGTAAAATGGTGCAGTCATTTTGGAAGACAGTTTGGCAGTTTGGTTTTTTGGTTTTTTTTTAGTTCAATTGGTAATTTATTTTGTTTTGTTTTGTTTGTTCCAACAATCCAAGGAATATTTTTATGGGTTCTCAGAAAGTTACTATTTTTCAACACGTATATGATAAAAAAAAATCTTTGAAGACAAGAAACCATGTGTAATCTAAAAATTACAACTTTTGGTGATGGAGGGGTTATTTTTATGCTACTTGACCATTCAGACAGCAATAGTTTCACAATATACATATTTTTATACTAACAAAAGACTGGATGATCTGGTGTATTCAAAATGTAATATTTTGTGCTCAATCAACAATTTCTTTTTTTTTAAAGAATTTTTTTTTTTGGGGGGGGGGGTCCTGTAGTGGGGCCTAAACTCTGGGCCTGGGCGCTGTCCCTCAGTTCTTCAGCTCAAGGCTAGCACTCTACCACTTGAGCCACAGCACCACTTCTGGCTTTTTTCTTTTTGCTTATGTGGTGCTGAGGAATGGAACCCAGGGCCTCAGGCATGCAAGGCAAGCGCTCTACCACTGAGCCACCTTCCCAGCCCGTCAATTGGCAGTTTCTTAAAAAAAAAAAAATAAGCTGGGCGTTGGTGGCTCACACCTGTAATCCTAGCTATTCAGGAGGCTAAGATCTGAGGATTGCGGTTCAAAGCTAGCCCAAGCAGGAAAGTCTGTGAGACTTTTATCTCCAATAAACCACCAGAAAACCAGAAGTAGTGCTGTGACTCAAGTGGTAGAGTGCTAGCCTTGAGCTAAAGAGCTGAGGAACAGCGCCCAGGCCCAGAGTTCAAGCCCCATGACGGATGATGGAGGGGGAGGGGGGGAGTAATCTGAGAATCTGACCATATAACCAACCGCTCAAGTGTTTACTCAAACTAGCTATAGAACATGTCAGCAGGGGTAAGAATGTGGCTCAGTGGTACAGTGCTTGCCTCGCATGCATGAAGCCCTGGGTTCAATTCCTCAGTACCACATAAACAGAAAAGGCCGGAAGTGGTGCTGTGGCTCAAGTAGTATAGTGCTTGCTTTGAGCTGAAGAGCTCAGGGATAGCACCCCGGCCCAGAGTTCAAGCCCCATGACTGCCAAAAAAAAAAAAAAAAAGAATATGTCAGCATGGCCAAGTGGTCTAAGATGCCAGACTCAAGTTTTCACTTCCCAAATTAGTTGTAAACAGATCACAAAAAAAACCTGAACACACCAGGCACCAGTGGCTCACACCTGTAATCCTAGCTAATCAGGAGGCTGAGATTTGAGGACTACAGTTCAAAGCCAGCCCAGGCAGGAAAGTCCATGACTCTTATCTCCAATTAATTACCAGAAAACCAGAAGTGTCTCTGTGGCTCAAATGGTAGAGCACTAGTCTTGAGCTGAAGAGCTCAGGGACGGCGCCCAGGTACAGAGTTCAAGCCCAAGGACCAAAAACAAACCAACAACAACTACAAAAAAATAACCTGAACATGAGTATCTATTTATAATTGCCAAAAATGGAATAACAATGTCCTTCACTAAGTGAGTGGACTTTTGTCCATCTGTATAACTGTGTAATCTAGTACTGAAAAGGAATGGCTGATGAAGCAACTTAATGACATGGAGTAAGTGATATGCTAAGTGAAAGACCCACCCTGAAAAGGTCGTTTCTGGAAAAGGCAAAATTAGAAGCAGTTAAAATATGAGTGGTTGCCAGCAAGGATGAGGGGCTGAGGGAACAAAGGTCTCTTGTGAACAAAAGCCAGGCAAATCCAGAGAGAATCAGAGGAAGCTGGAAAAACAGACTCCTTGTGCCCAAGAAAAATGAAACAAGAATGGACCAGGATATCTTTCTTTTGAGGAAACTGAGAGTAAGGGAAGAGTGAGTGAGCAGCCACAGCCACCACCGTCCTGGTCCACCTGGGACTGTGCCTGGTTGGGGCCCCAGTGAGAGACAAAGTACACGAAGGAAAGGTATGTGAATGTGTATGGTGTAACAACATCTGCAAACAGGGATATAATGTGCAGGGCACCTGATCAAGCTGGCCAATTTCCTCCTGAACTCGGTGCTTTATGGCCTTCTGTGAGGTCCATCCTATCCCTCCTGGAATGTTTTCTCTATAGAGTCTCTGCGTTCACACACTTTCCCTACTACAGGAGAGCCACATTAGTCACTTGCAGGCCTTTGCCTACTACACAGCTTGTTCACCTTGCCCTCACTGCCTGTTCCCTCAGGTTTATCTCCCCATGTGGAAAGAAAGAAGGCAGCTTGGGAAAAGGACACATAAGCAAGTGGGAGAAAGCTATGAGATCTACCTCTCCTCCTACAAGCTCTCAGTCCCAGTTAAGACCGTGGCCACAGTTTTTAGCAGCTTTTGTTCAACCATAAAGGGTTATGTCATTTTGCATCTGTGGTCTGTCTTTCTGGCAAGATTGGCCCTCTCCACTGTATTTTCAGTCCTCTCACACCCAGCCTGGAAGTAGCTAGAAACACTTGAAAGCCGTGTGTGTGTGTGTGTGTGTGTGTGTGTGTGTGTGTGTGTGTGTGTGTGTGTGTGTGTGTGTGTGTGTGTGTGTGTGTGTGTGTGTGTGTGTGTGTGTGTGTGTTAAATGGAGCTTAACCTACAGTTGCCTCTGAGTCAATAGAAGGCAAAGAGACACCAAGGGACAAATGCTCACAGCAAAGGACTTTCTCTTCAGCTGGGAGCACAATTCATAGAGACAAGCTGGATCCCCAGCAGTTGCATGGAGCCATAGAGATGGTATAGCTGGGCCTGTGCCACTGGAACAGGAAGATACTCACTGGGAGCCACTGCAGTCTCCCCAGGAGGTCCTGTCAATGTCACTGGGATGTGCACAGTTGTGCTAGGGTCTGAGGGTTGACTGCCCATTCGAGTGACATTCCGCTGGTTGTCCACATCCTCTGGCTGTTCCTCCACCTTCTGGAGAGAGGTGCTGGGCAGTGTGTGCACAGGACCCATGCTCGCCACCCCACTGGCCTCAAGGCCACAGTGAGACTCCCTGAAACAGGAAACAAATGTCAGTCTGAGGCAATGCCAAAACTGTCAAGTCTACAAACCTACTCCTTAACCTCTACCTCTGCCCAGGCCAAGGAAAGCCCCAACTATCTCTTCTGCTACTCTGTCATTTTGTACCGGCTTCTGTTGCCCTGTACACTTTTGTGTCTTTCTGTCCAGAAGGTAGTCAGGGCACTAACTCATCTGTATTCCCTGGCAGAACCAGGTACTGTTGACATCACAGTAGACATGTGGATCAGAACTGAATGCAGAATGAAATGGTCTGGAGTCCAACACTTCCCAAGAAATCTGGACCTGTTGTACCACCAAGCCTCAGGCCCAGCAAAGACCCTTGCACACAAAGACAGTGCCTCCGTTGGGCTGGTCCTAGTGGTATCCTCTGACTTCCTTGTCCTGGTTGACTTGTGGCCTCAGTCCCCATGTCTCTTGCAGTCTGGAGCCAGGGAGCAAGTAGATGGCCTAGGGTCCCTTTCTGCACTCATCTGGCCCCTCAGTTGTTCCACCCTGCCCAGAGCCTCTTCAGGCTCCCCTCAGGCTTTTCAGCCCTCCTTCTTCCACAGTACTTCCAGATTTTCCTTCCCTTCAGGCCACTCAGTCCTGATATGTGTGTGGGCTGGCACTCAGGGCCTTATCCTCTCCTCTTACTTGGCTTTTCACTAATGGCTGAAGCTATACCATTTACAATATGCCTCTAGTTCCAACTTTTTGCAGGTGAACTGGAGTTGCATAGACTGTTTTCTTGGGCTGTCTCCAAACTGCAAGACACATATCAGCCTCCTGAGTAGCCAGGATTATAGGTATGAGCCACCAGTACTTGCTGACAACAGCTTTGAGCTAAGCTCTCAGCCCCTTCCCTGGGAGCCTTAGATTGATGGCTAAAATTCACTGAACTCACCGGCTGCTGTGTCCCTCTGAGCATTTTACTAAGACAGAAAGGGGCCAGTGTCAGAAACAGGTGTTAGAACAGAATCACCTTGTTCTAACAGCCAGGTTATCAGGGTCCAGCATCAAACAGCCCAATTCCTTTCCTTCACGACTCCCATATAAAGGCACCAGGTCCCCAGATCCCCAGCTACCCAGTTCCCAATGTAACCAGGTCCCCACAATCCACATGTGCACACCTACTCAGGACTCCACACTACCACGGCCCTCAGGTCCCCCCGGCCCTCAGTTCCCACATGACCCTCAGGACCCCCCGGCCCTCAGGTCCCCTCAACCCTCAGGTCCCATACAATACTCAGGTCTCCAGCCCTCAGGTCCGCCCTCCCCCCTCCCCCCGGCCCTCAGGTCCCCTCCAGCCCTCAGATTCCCCGGCTCTCAGATCCCCCTCCGGCCCTCAGATCCTCAGGCCCTCAGATCCCCCGGCCCTCAGGTCCCCCTCCGGCCCTCAGATCCCCCTCCGGCCCTCAGATCCCCCTCCGGCCCTCAGATCCCCCTCCGGCCCTCAGATCCCCCTCAGGCCCTCAGGTCCCCTCCGGCCCTCAGATCCCCCTCCGGCCCTCAGATCCCCCTCCGGCCCTCAGATCCTCAGGCCCTCAGATCCCCCTCCGGCCCTCAGATCCTCCGGCCCTCAGATCCCCCGGCCCTCAGGTCCCCCTCCGGCCCTCAGATCCCCCTCCGGCCCTCAGATCCCCCTCCGGCCCTCAGATCCCCCTCCGGCCCTCAGATCCCCCTCAGGCCCTCAGGTCCCCTCCGGCCCTCAGATCCCCCTCCGGCCCTCAGATCCCCCTCCGGCCCTCAGATCCCCCTCCGGCCCTCAGATCCCCCTCCGGCCCTCAGATCCCCCTCCGGCCCTCAGGTCCCCTCCGGCCCTCAGGTCCCCTCCGGCCCTCAGATCCCCCTCCGGCCCTCAGATCCCCCTCCGGCTCTCAGATCCTCCGGCCCTCAGATCCCCCTCCGGCCCTCAGATCCCCCTCCAGCCCTCAGATCCCCCTCCGGCCCTCAGATCCCCCTCCGGCCCTCAGATCCCCCTCCGGCCCTCAGGTCCCCCGGCCCTCACGTACCTCGGGTCATTCCCGCGTGTCCATACCTGGGCTGGTGGTTCCGGACTTCCTTGTCCCCTCCCGCGCTCTCCGCCTCCTTCTCGGCCGCCTCCTTCTCCCCCGGCTCCTGGGGCTCCGGCGCGGGCAGCGCGCGGTGCCGCCCGCGGTGCCGCCGCGCGGGCTCCTCGCCGTTCTCCGCGTCCCGGGCTCCGGCGCGCGGGCCGCGGTGCCGCGGGCGCCGCTCGCTCTTGGCCGCGGGCGCCGCGCCCTCCTTGCCCGCGTCCGGGCCGTGCCGGTGGGCGCGGTGGCGCCGGGGCTCTCGCTCGGCGGCCTCCTCCGGGGAGCCGCGCCGGTGGTGGCGCCGGCCGCTGTCGGGGCCCGGGCCGCGGCCCCGCTCGCCCCGCGGCGCCTCGGGGCCGCCCGCCGCCTCCTTGCGGCGCGGGCGCGGGCGCTCCTCCCGCGCCGGCTCCTCCCGCGCCGGCGCCGGCTCGGCGCCCTCCACCTTCGAGACGTCGACCCGGTCCGGCTCGCCGGCCGCGGGCCCCGGGGCCTTTTCCCGGTCCCGGTGCCGGTGGTGTCGGCGCGGCGGGTCCGGGTCCGCGGCGGCCTCGGGGCCGTCGGGCCGGGCCCTGCTCCCCGCGGGGCCGCGGGGCCCGTCCCGGCCGGGCTCCACCACCAGCGGCCGGTCCAGGTGGGTCTTCATGTCGGGGCGCAGGCGGCGCGCGGAGGCGAAGCGCAGCCGCTCCTCGGGGTCCAGCTCGCTGTACAGCGCCTCGCAGCTGGCGCGCAGGTTCTGCAGCCGCAGCTGGCTGGCCCGCTGCTCCCACACCGAGCGCGCGCGGGCCGCGCTCTGCTGCCTGCGGGGAGAGGCAGCGCTGCCCACCGGCCTCCGCACGCCGGGGCAGTGCGGGTGGCAGGCGGCGGGGGCGGGGCACGCGCGGGGTCAGGGGGCACGCCCGGGGGGGCGGGGCACGCGGGGGGTCAGGGGTCACGCGCGGGGTCAGGGGTCACGCCCGGGGGGCGGGGCACGCGGGGTCAGGGGACACGCCCGGGGGGCGGGGCACGAGCGGGGGGGGGGGGGAGGGCGGGGGCACGCGGGGGTCAGGGGGCACGCCCGGGGGGGGGGCAAGGAGCACGCGTGGGGAGCAGGGGGCATGCGCGGGGCAGGGGGCACGCCCGGGGGGGCAGGGGGCACGCGCAGGGGGAGCAGGGGGCACGCCCGGGGGGGCAGGGGGCACGCGCAGGGTCAGGGGGCACGCCCGGGGGGAGCAGGGAGCACGCGTGGGGAGCAGGGGGCATGCGCGGGGCAGGGGGCACGCCGGGGGGGGGGGCAGGGAGCACGCGTGGGGAGCAGGGGGCATGCGCGGGGCAGGGGGCACGCCCGGGGGGGCAGGGGGCACGCGCGGGGGGAGCAGGGAGCACGCGTGGGGAGCAGGGGGCACGCGCGGTCCAGGACCCTCAGGACCCTGCGCACCAACGGCACTGGGCTGCCGAGGGGCCCTGGAGGCCACCAGGCAGGTCCCAGCGTCCAGGACAGGGGAAGAGTGGGCACCCTGGAGAGGTAGGAGACGGCTCCCTGGACACATGAGCAGCAGGCCAGACAGACCTGGGCGGAGGGAGGAAGGGTACAGACCCCGTGGAGGGGGGCCTAGGAGGCTCCCTGGGAGGGGGCCCTTGTTTTAGCACTAGAGCAGACATGACCCAGGAGAGGCCGGAGGAGCGCCCAGAGGTGCCTACTTCTGCAGACTGTTTCCCTGTGGCATCTCCAGGAAAGAAAGCTACTAGCCAGAAGCAGGCTCAGGAAGAGGCAGGTGTGGACACACAGAGCCACGTGAGCATCTGGCCCTCTGGGAGCAAAGACAGCTTCAGCCACTCCCAGAGGTGGTCTGGCCCTGACTGGAAAGCTTGCTGCTGGGTTCAGTGAACAGGAGCCCAGAAGTCATGTCTCCCTGGGCCACCAGTACTTTCCTCCCCGTGGCTCTGTGGGACCGGTAGCACAATGAGACATGGCCCTTGGGACTCCAGTACCCAGAGTGGCCAGCGGTCTACCTCAGACTGCACTGAAAGGCTACAGAAAGCTTGGGTCTCCCCTACAGCCTCGCTAGTTCAGGCATCTCCTGTCCCCCCTCCCAACAGCTCAGGGTACCCCTTGCATTCTGGGCCCTTTGCTGAGTGAGACCACCAAAGTGCTCCAAGTCCCATATCATGTGCAGCTAGACCCTTGTCTCCAGTCTCTGGAAAATCTTGTCCTTCAGGACAACTTTGGAGTAGCATCAGCACTCTGGGCTCCATCCATGCCTCCTGAATCCAGCCCTTATAACCACCTTTAAGACAGGAGTATCCCCTGTACCCATCTCACAGCAGAGGCTACTGGGTCTACAAAGAAGACACAACTTGTTTAGGGTCTGCAATAAGTCACTAATGGAATCAGGATCACAGGCATGCAGGGAAGAAGAGAAGAAGTGCCTGAAAAAGACACCAACCTTGACCAGACCCCCATCTGCCCTAAAGCACGTGGCCAGAAGCATCTGTAGAGGCCCAGGCCAACCACCTATAAGGACAAGGTCAACCCTGTTCTTTCAAGTAGCCTGTCCAAGACAGGTGGACAGCAAATCCTGTTTGGGTCCAGTGTGAGACGCCACTTCTGGACATCACCTTGCAAGTCTGAAGGCAAAAGAGCACA
This sequence comes from Dipodomys merriami, assembly GCF_024711535.1. NCBI lineage: Eukaryota > Metazoa > Chordata > Mammalia > Rodentia > Heteromyidae > Dipodomys > Dipodomys merriami. The sequence continues at coordinate 50,144,190 of NW_027202382.1, read as the reverse complement.
GTGCCTGCACCTCACTTGGGAGGTCAGGAAGGATTGATAGGGTGACCCAGGAGCATTTGCTGCTTCACTACCTCAGTCACCACCTATCACCTAAAGCAACAAAACTGTGCCTCAAGTGTACACTCCCCAGGGTACCCTCCAACAGACCACAGAGTCATGCCACTTCTGTCTGGACCCATCTTTCAACAACACTGGATGAGTGCAATGGAAGAAAGCCACCAGGCACAGGAGCCCTGGGAGGGCTGGTAGCTGGTCAATCTCTGGCCTCGCATCCAGAAGCCTCTGAAAAGGGAGGTGGTTCATTCAGATGTAGCCATTGCCTGGGGCCAGAATTATAGTTTTTTGTTGGGAAAGTGGGCAGTACAGACAATGGATGTGTGTGTAGTGCTGGCTGGAAGTTCAGGCCCTGAGACACAAGCCAGAATGGGTCTATACTGCAGTCTCTGGCAGTTTTGTCCCAGATGAGGCTCTCTGCCCCAGGAACCACCAGGAGTACAGAAGAGGCCAGCTTGCCCATGGGGCTAAGAGCCCCATAGAGCTAGCAGGATCTTCTCATGACTATCACACAGAGCAAGATACGGACCAGCTGTGCCAGGCTGCCTGCCCACTGACATCAGTCACTGTGACTCCTCCCCCATGCCCATAGCTCTGAGTCTGTCTGCTACTCTGGGCCTTGATATCATCAGATATCATGTCTATCATCAGCTATCATGTGTATATCTACCCATAATCCAGCAGGGACCACTGTACTCTGTGGTTAGATGTGAACACATGCAACTGCTTCTCCTCCCTGTGGGAATCTCAGGCATCCTCTTCTTGCCCCGGTCTTGTGTCTTGCTCTCTCTGACACACAAACCCCACTGACCTCTGCCCAGTGTTACCAGCACAGGCTTCTTACTCCACCCCTGTCCTCTGAGCAATTCAAGAGCTGAGAATGACAGACAAGCTACTCTGACCTACATCACAGGGCCTTGTAATTCTACTCAACATCCTTAAAGAGGCACGTACAGGAGCCGCCCCCATGATGTCCAGGCCCCAGTGTATAGGTGCAAACCTAGCCATGTGAGACAGAACATCTCACCCATGTGACTCAAGCCTTATGGACAACTACAGGGCTCAGAACATCTCAAAGGTCTGTGGTCATGCTGTGAGTTCTCTACATGGAGCCAGCCAGCCAACTATGGCTGCTAACAGTGTCGAAGCAGCGCTGATGTGCACCAACCCACACTGGCATCCATGCCTCATCGCTCATGGGGGTGAGGTGGTCAGGACCCAACAGGCTTTCTCACCATGTGAGCTAGCAGCAGCAGCCAGTGCTGGCGGGAAGACTGAGCTAGCTCTGTGCTCCTGCTGAGAGGTGCGTGAGGCAGGCAAGGACAACAGAAAGGGACATCTAGCTATGCCACCAGAGGGCTCCACTGCACTTGACCTTGAGGGCCAAGGCCCATCCTCCAGGGAAGATTCCTGGGGACAAGCCACTCCAAAGCACATCTCCAGAAGGAGGTGCTCAGGGGAGATCATGACCCTCCTGGCTTATGTACCACAAGTTCTAGCAGCTCTGCTCATGCTAGGAAAACCATGGACATGTTCCTCTCAAGTAAGAGAGGCTAGGAAGAACCCCTGAATGTCCCCTGAGAACTCTCTCTGCCTTCCCCATCCACAAGGCCCTGGCTGCACAGGAACCACAGGAGGCCTGAACCCATAGCACCCTGCCCACCCAGAGAAGCAGATGCATCTGACACACGAATGACTTCACATAACAGAGCAGGCAAGTGGACAGAGACCAGGATAGGAAGGCGGAATGCTGAGCTCAGAAAGAGCTGGGCCTGTGAGCAGGCTTTGGTGTGCCCACCATCCCCAGCCCAGGCCAGAGAGGCCTGGGGCCACCCATGAAGCGAATGACTCAGGTGGGAGAGCAGTTAGGAGTGGAGGGGAGGTGTGTGCATATAGCCATTATGGAGCCACGGATGGAAATCATAGCAGAGTGACTCACGGTGAGTTTACGCTGGAGACAGATGAGCTGCGAGATACAGTACCTCGAGTTTGCTTTACAAAACTGCACATGCAAGAAACAAAACATAAATAAGAGTGAGAAAACCAGAGGGGGACTTCTAAGAGACATTAGTGACACTCAGGCACCATGTCAGTGTGGGCATAGGCTGCAGTGCACATCTGTCAGATCGGCACTGGCCAAGACTCTGGGGCAAAAGATAAGGTAAGAACCAGTTCCTTATGCATAGAAAAGTGAGTGAATCCAACTCCACACTGGCTGGAAGATGAGACAATTCTCTCAGGTGCCATCCATAGTCTCAGCTCAGGTCACACTGCTTAGAGAGGAAGCAGAATTGGGAAGACCCTAAGCTAGATTTTCTGCAATTCCAACAGCCCTCCCCCCAATCCCTGGGCAGGCTGGACTTTGGTCCCTGGCCTCAGAATGCACACAACAAGTACAGGAAACAACAGTGCCCTTACCTACATTGCTGGCTAGTGTCCCGTCACCTACCCCACCTGTCTTCCCTGTGAGCACCTGACCCCCAGCTCCCAGGCTCAAGTCCCACTACTTCTGGCACATCCTTCAAGAGCAAATTTGGTTCCACCTTCCCTCTGGGTAAACCTCAGACATTCCCAAGTGACTGCACAGCAACCTTTTCCAGCCCAACAAAGAAAAGCCAAAACAATTTACAGCCATTTTCTTTTCATATTGGTTTCACGAGGAGAGCCAAGTGGTTTCCAGTGCCCTCTTCACAAAGCTGAGGGGGTCTCTGCACAACTGTAAAGAATTCAGAGCAGCTCAGAGTCCCATAAGCCCCACTATACACAGATATGTATAAGAATGTGGGTGATGTCAGATGAGTACGTGTTAACATGTGATGTGTTATATATGGCTGTGAGTGTATTTAAAAGAATCTCTGAGAGATTGTGTGTGACTGAGACTGAGTGTAAGAGTATGTGAATATGTGAGATCACAGATGAGCACACAACTGTGGGTTTGTAGATGTGACTGTGAGACTGTGTCTGATGGTGAATAGTGAGGTTATATATGAATGTATGTGTGTGACTGTGGTATGTAGATGTGACTATGAGATTGTGTCTGATGGTGAGTAGTGAGGTTATATATAAATGTATGTGTGTGACTGTATGTGGTATGTAAATGTGACTGTGAGATTGTGTCTGTGATGGTGAGTAGTGAGGTTATATATGAATGTATATGTGTGACTTTATGTGGATGTGTGGATGTATATAAGGATGCATGAAATGCTGTGTGCAAGATTGTGAATGCATGTGAATGTATGGGTATGTGTGAGAGACTGAGTGTAAAACTGTAACTCTGGAAAGGAATGTGAGATTGTGAGTGTGAGAATGAGTGAGTATGGATTAAGGATATGAGGTTGGAAGTGAGCATAAGATTGTGTGAGATTGCAAGCATAAGAGTGTGTTTATGTAAGATTTGACTGAGAGCTGGATGCTGATGTCTCACGCCTCTAATCCTAGCTCCTCAGGAGGCTGAGATCTGAGGAGCCAGTCCAGGCAGGAAAGTCCATGAAACTCTTATTTCCAATAAACTACTCAGAAAAATGCCAAAAGTGGTGCTGTGGCTCAAGTGGTAGAGTGCTCATCTTGAGCACAAATAGGTTCAGGGTCAGCACCCCAGCCCTGACTTCAAGCCCCAGGACCAGCAAAAGAAAAGAAAAGATTTAACTAAGAATGAGACTGGCCGAGTGCCAGTGGCTCACACCTGTAATCCTAGCTCCTCAGGAGACTGAGAACTGAAGATCCCAGTTCAAAGCCAGCCCAGGCAGGAAAGTCTGTGAGACACTTATCTCCAATAAACCACTAGAAAACTGAAGTGGTGCTGTGGCTCAAGTGGTAGAGTGCTCGCCTTGAGCTGAAGAGTGCAGGGACAGTGTCTAGGCCCAGAGTTCAAGCCTCACGACCAACAAAAAAAAAACAAAAACAAAAATAAAAACAAAAAAAGAATGAGACTATGGCTGTGTGAGATAGTATTAGATTGTGTATGACTTTGTGCTGGCATTCAAAAGCCAGGGTGAGGACAAGAATGCCACAACAGACAGAAGTAGGAAGATGGCACTGGGCTTAGTGTTCCCACTCCCAAACCCTGAAGGAACGGCTGGGGTGGTAGCACACAGCTATCCACTGCAGAGTGCCAACACTGTTATGCTGTCCAGAGCACCAAGAGCCTCGAACATATGGACAACGAGGGTCTGCTCAGCATTTGAGGTCTTGCACTACATCCTGGGAGAGCTTCCACGGTGCCATGGTGGCACTCTATGGGGGCCAGGGCCAGGGCTCTAGGGTGGAAGGCAGTGTTCTCCTCATCCCATAACACAGGCCACAGAAATGAACATCTAGACAGCTGTCAGCCCTCAAAGGTCTCAGCACAACCACAACAAGCAGACGGAGCAGTGGCCTGACATCACACCAGGCACATGGGGACAAGCGTCACCCCATGTGGGGGTCCTCCCTTCCTCCTAGGAGGGTGGCTCCGTGGGCAAACCACACCAATACCAAGCATATTACATAGAACAGAGACCCACAGCTGCACCCCACAGGCAGAGCCTGCATGGCCCTCACCGATCAGAGAGGGCACTGGCACTAGTCATGTGAGGGCGAGTGGCTAACCTAGGCCACTGCCCTGCCTGAGTGTAACAACTATGACAGTGGCTCTAGAGTGGACCTGTATGCAGTAGAACATCTATAGGGGAAAACAAGCACGCTCCCCACCTAGAAACCACCCTAGTGCTCAGGTTAGCATCCAGTGCCAAGTATCATTGTGCCCGAGGCTCCTCCACCTGCAACAATGTCTCCACACAGGACCGCAGTGGTACGGGACCATGGCAGTGGGGTTGTAGTGCCTGGACCTCATTTTTCAGTGGTCTGACAGTCTCTTGGCCCGTGCCAAAGAACCTAACATCCTCTTGTCTGAGGCCTCAGCTCAAATGGAATGGATACACTCCTGCACATCCTCAGGAGTGGCAGCCCTGGAGGCAACAAAGGCCAAGGGAAAAAGCTCGTCTCCTGGAACAGCAGAAAAGCCAAGTGCTAAAGAGAAACTACAGCTCCATGTGAGGCAGAACAAGCCAAATGCTCGCCTACAACCTTCTCTGCAAGAGACTAACACAAGTTTTCAGAGCTTATGTGAGGAACAGGACAGGGGCATCTGCCAGGTCACAGCAACCTCAGGACCAAGCTACTGAAGTAAATTGACCAACTGCCAGACAATGGAACAACAGGATTGAGTGGTGAGCCTCCAGCAGCGGCTGAGGCTGCCACATCCCTGGCCTGCCTGGCTCCCTCCCTAGGGCTGCAACCACTTCCAGCTGATTCTTCCCAGGCCAACACTTTCTGCTTGGTTTAGATCCTCTGCAAATGCCATCTCTCTGGATATCTCCAGGCAGAAACAAGGCCACTACATACACCCCCACACACACTTATGTGCCATGCACACAAGCCATCAACTCATGCATGCCTCACACACTCATCCATGTGCCAAGGCACACACTTAGCAGAGACAGCATATGCCAGCCTTGTGAACCTCTGGCTGTGCCTGGCACCATCAGCTGCAGAGCCTAGAGCCTGTAGCAGCAGCTTGGGTAAAACCTATGTTAGGACAGGCATGAGGCTGCAAAGCCGGCAGCCCAAGGTACACTTCTGCTCTCACAGTGCCCCCTGACCAAGCCATGTACTAAACTGTTCTTCCTCTTCAGAGCTAACATCTCTCAATGTCCTTTACCATACATACAAGCTTCAACACTGTGCCCGAGGCCCAGCTGGATGGGAGGGCTGCCCTAAACCTACCCTTCCTTTCTCATCACTTGAAAAGATGTTTCTGGAAGAAATATGAAGTTTTCTGGGTGGCTAAGGTGCCATCCAGAAGATGTTTTGGTTCACAGGACGTGGTTTTGAACCAGTGTGCTGACTGCTCACAAATGACTCCTGGGTTTCACCTGGAGAAAGGCTCTGGAGCTGTCCTGTGACCATCCGGGGACCAGTACGATGACCCAGCCAATCTCATCCAATATGGAGCTGCGCTTGGCATCCCCTGCCCACACACAGGTGGGAGAAAGCTACAGATCCTGTCTGGATGAACCTTTCTCTCCAGCTCCTCTTGACACCGTTCCAGAGGAAGTCTATTTCATCCAAAGCCCTGGCCGAGACAAAGGTGCTCTGAGGAGGCCTCTGGAGGGCCCTGGTATAGCCAGCCAGAGACCCTGCTGCTGCCCATGCCACCCTCAGGCTCTGCCCCAGGGCCTTACGTGGCAATGGAAATGTTGGCAGCAGACATGGGACTGACTTCAGCCACTTCTTTGGCCTTCTGTAGAGCAAGCTTCTGATTGGCAGCTTCTTCCATCTCTTCTTCATCCTGTTTGAACAACAGAAGCATCTGTCACCACAGGGTGCTGCAGTCACTCTTAGCTCTTCTTCCTAAAGCCTCTGCCCCTCCTGCCCTTGCACTGTGGGGCAGGGAAGCCAATCCCTGGGGGACATGGCCAACTGGGGCCCACCACACAAGCTCTCTGGCTCCCTTCAGTGACTTGACTTGCATGTCTGTGACACAAAGGTGACAGTCCCCAAATGTCATGTTTCAGTACTCTCAAACATGTGCCTGTGTCTGTATACTGATTGTATTCCTGAGAGCCAGCCCAATGCAAATTGGATGCCTGGACATTTCTGCCTCTTTATATTATGTACTTCACATTTACTCAAAAGCAAATCTGTATCTCCTCCCACCCCTCAGCTCTCTTGGAGTACTTTGTGCAGGAGGGGACCACTGCACCCTATCTCTGTACTGACCCAGGAGGATCCAGATATGCCACCAGCCGTTTCCCAGTGGGACCATATGCCGCCTTCAAGCTCTTCTGCAGGACCCCACTAGAGGGCAACCACCCACTCATCCCCAGCAGCAGCTGTGAAGTTCCACATGGCTGTCTGCCAACAGGATGAGATATGTGTGTGTATAAACACACACACACACACACACAATTCATGTGCGTATGTGTAGACACCTATCCAGGAAGAGGAACAGATATAAAGACAGACCCAAGCAGCCCCAGATCACTAAGCAAAACTAGCAAGTTGTGCTCTGGGGCTCGGGATCCATCGCTTCATGAAGTACACAGACATAGAAGGAAACAAAGACACACGCAACAGAGACAGCAGCAGGACAGCACTCGGGCCGTTTAGTGCCGAAGTGCAGAGGATGCGCACAGTGTAGCGCACCACATCCACCGCCAGGTGGCAGCACTCTCCACACTAGGGCCAGGGCTCGGGTCGCAGCGCAAGCCTCCAGGGGGGTGCCGTGACAGTGCAGCGTCCCAGGGCTCAGATGAGAGTGGCCGGGTGGGGAGCTGTGTCCCCTGGAGGGAAACCACAGAGGGAGATGTGTACAACTGAACCTCCCACTGCGCTCAGGAGTGAAAGATGAATACTAAATGGTCCCTGCCACAGTCTGCGAGAAGTCGCTGTCCTGCTGTGGCGCGGGTGTGTGGAGGCGGGGACACAGGCTGCTCCTCCAGGCTCCAGCAAGCCTTGCACCTGAGCACAGCACAGCACAGCATCCCTTCCCACTGTCCTTTCAGAGTAGCACAACTCCAGGGCTCACCTCAGGCATTCTCTTGTCTCTTGTCTCTGTGGGGACCCTGCATGCATCACGTGCCTACGGTGACCGGCGTACCGTGGAGCCCCTTGCCCCTGTTGCTGGGGGAGCTCTACCTAGTCTGTGCTCTCTCTAGTAGTGCCAGCACGTGAAGCTTCCCACACCCCACCCTGCTGTCCAGCCGAAACCTCCCTGGGAGCCTCATCCACATGTGGGTCTGCAGACGTGGCCACATCTTGTGGGCTTCTGCAGATACAACCCCCCTATATCCTGAGCCCAGATTAACCTCTGCTTGCTCAGGACTTTGAGGAGACTGCCCTGGACAGTGTTCATATGGATCATAACCCAGGAGCTGGCCTTCTCTACGACCCTGCAACTTCATTTAGCGTGACCTGGACTGTCCCCTCATCCTTCCTGGTACCCAGGTTTAAGTGATATTCTTACCTACCTTGGTTAACTCCTGAGCGTTAGCTAGGTTGTCCACAGCGATGGCCAGAAAGACATTTAGCAGGGTGTCTGGTCGGTTCCAGCTAAGGAAAGGGTCCTTGACCGTAACTGTTCCACACTGTCATACAAAGCTGCCCATGGGAGACAGAGGCCCCATCTCCCTAGATTAGTTTTCACTCTCCTTCCCTTCCTAGGCACCACTGTAGGTCCAGATATACCCCAGCCACTCAGGGGCATGGTGGTCTCTGTCCTCAACAGTCCCTCAGTCTAAATCAATTCTGTCACAGCCCAACCTCGCCTAATGAACATGTAGACCCTTGGGTCAATTTGTTGCCTCCTAAAGAGGGCACTGATCTCCACCCCAATCTCTCCCATGCTATGGCCAGCACAAGAAGCCTTGAAACAAACATCTTTTGCTTTCATAGGCCCCAAATGAGATTTACCACCTTCTAGAGCTGGTGAACGGAGCCTAACAAAACTGGAGACAAACACACAAATCCAGCCATCACCCAGGCCACAGCTCCAAGGCTAGGCTCACAGACACCTCCATATCTTTCCTGCTCCTTTCCTTTCACTTCTTGTCCCATCACAAACTCCTGAGCACCCCTTCCTCACGGTGTCCTGAACATGTCCTGAGGTGTGAGCAGGGTATGCAAAGTGGTCTCAGTGTCCCTGGGGAACATGTCCTGAGGTGTAAGCAGAGTATGCACAGTGATCTCAGTGTCCCCTGTGAACAGGTGTGAGCAGGATATACACAGTGGTCTCAGTGTCCAGTCCTGTACCCTTTCCTGATCCCAGTGATCTCTGCACTGCTTTAGAAAGGGGGAAGCCAGCCAGGCACAGGTGGCTCACACCTGTAATCCTAACTGTTCAGGAAGCTGAGATCTGAGGATTGGTGGTTGAAAGCCAGCCAGGGCAGGAAAGTCAGTGAGACTATAATCTCTAATTGACCCCCAGAAACCAGAAGTGGAGTTGTGACCTAAAGTTGTAGAATGCTAACCTTGTACAAACAGCTCAGAGACTGGGCCCAGGCTCCTATTAAAAATATAAAAGAAGCCACAACCACAAAAAGTCAGACTGTTGGCCCTCATAAAGGTCAGGCCCCACAATTCTCCCTTCTAAGCCCTACTTGGCTCCAATCATCCTTCCATGACAACTCCCCTGGGGTCCTGCCTATAGGCTTCGAGGCCTACCCAGGCCTCTCAGACCCACTCTCCAGAGCCCTGTAGATATGCCTGCTTCTGCCACAGGCTCTGAGGCAGAGCCCCTGCCATCCTCTGCAAGAGCTTTGTTCTGCAGCTCTTTCAGAGCTTTATTTTCAGCAGGGGAGAAATTTTTTTCAGTACTCAGTGCTGAAACTTACTCAGTTCAATCTAATTTAAATGAAAACGCTATTGGCTTATACCTGTAATCCTAGCTATTCAGGAAGCTGAGGTCTGCAGATTGTGGTTCAAAGCCAGCCCAGGCAGAAAAGTTTATGAGATTCTTACATCAAATTAACCAGAAAAAAAAAAAAAAAGCACTGGAAGTGGCTCAAGTGGTAAAGTGCTAGCCTTGAGCAAAAACACTCAAGGACAATGCCCAGGCCCCAAGTTCAAGACCCAGGATTGGTGTACACACACACACACACACACACACACACACACACACACACACACACACACACACACACACACACACACACACACACACACACACACACACACACACACGAAGTGGCTCAAGTGGTAAAGTGCTAGCCTTGAGCAAAAACACTCAAGGACAATGCCCAGGCCCCAAGTTCAAGACCCAGGATTGGTGTACACACACACACACACACACACACACACACACACACACACACACCACACACACAGAAAACCTGCTGCCCTGTGTAAGCCCCCACATTCCTGCAAGGTCCCCAAGACTTCTCAAATCCTAGAACCAATTTGGCCTGTCCAACTCTACCTCTAGATATACCCACAAACAGCACTGCCAGACCTGGTGCCCAAAATACCTCAAGGACATCTGGGACAAGGTACAACTGACATTATCTTCCTAGAGGAGGCTGGGAAAAAGCATGGCATACACTCAGATCCAAAAAGGATACAGTTTCCAAACAGTGTCAGAACAATGAAGTAAAAGGAGGAGAACATGCCTTTGCTGACTCCACCTTGCGACTCGATCCCATGATACATCACCGCATTCCAGTCCTCTCCAGTCAGGATCTGTGGGAGGAGAGAACAGAACAGGGTAGCTGCATCATGCCCGAAGGCAACACATACACACACATTCACTGGGATGTACCAGGACACATCCACATTAGCATACACACACACACACACACACATCTCATGACTATAACCTGAGTCAGGTTATAAATGACAAACATGTTCTAGGTTTTCAGCAAAACCAAAAAAGGAGTTCTAAAAGGAGAACTGAGAACTGGCCAGAAAGATGGTGGGCACAGGCATCTGAACCTGGCTGTGGCGGAGCATCTCCAAGGCCTGAGCTGATTGTAACAGTTTCCACACTGAGGAAACCAAGAGTCAGAAAAGGGAACCAGCAGCTCCAGACCACAGCAGAGAAGTTGGAACTTCCAATACCCAGCTTCCTGCCACCTTAGCCAAGTAAGTCCACCCTCACAGCTAGGTCAAATCCAGTCCTCATCCATCAGTAAAGCTGTATCTCCTGTTTAAGTACAAGAGGATAAAAGAACACTCATTGTGTCCACTATCTAAAATGGAACCTGCTAACATTTTCACCAACTGCCACAGCCAAACCCTACAAGCAAGCCCAATGATGGACCCAAGTTTTTATTGGTTATGCAATCCATCTGGGTTTTTTGGCTGCTATTTCTTTTGTTGTTGTTGTTGTTGGGGAGGGGGGTGGTTTGGGAATTTTTTTTTAATGATAGGATTAGGACTTGAACTCAGGGCCTCATGTTCTCACATGGCTTTTTTGCTCAAAGCTGGTACTCTACCACTTGAGCCAAATCTCCATTTCTGGCTTTCTACTAGTTAACTGGAGATAAGTCTCAAAGACTTTCCTACCCAGGCTGTCTTTGAACTGTGATCTTCAAATCTTGGCCTCCTGAGTCACTAAAATTACAGGTGTGAAGTACTGTGTTCAGCTCCACTAAACATGTACAAACAGAATTTAGCATGTGTGCTAGACATGCACAGGAAGGCATCAGAACACACATCATTCCTCGCCTTGTTTTCACTCAGTACCATAGCTTCAGTTTATTTTGTTAATACATGATAACATCTTCAGTTCCCAGTCTGATAAGGTATGAGCTCTCTCCCTACCCTTTCTTTCTATCCTTGGTGCACGTTTCTTGGCACATCTCCTTGCACACTTGGCACTATTGAAAATACCTCCCTTTATTATTGGCATTGTAAAGAAGCCTAATGCAGTCAAGTGCATCATTCTCTTCCTTTATAGTTTTTGCCTTCCCGTACTTCAACAAATTCAATTCTACCCCAATGTCATAAAGTTATTTTCCTTGAAGAGCTTTCAAGTACAATTTCTTTCACACCTAGGTTTCTAAGCCAGAGGAGTTCTGTGTGTTATTTATGGGGATTTATGGGTTTCCATAGAGAAACCCGTTTTTCCCAGATGTGCATTTTTGAGTCCTTCACCCTTCCTTCATTGGTTATAATGTTGTCCTTCTCATATAACCAACTGCTCTCTGTGTCTGAGCATTTCTGGTCACTTTAGTCTGTGTTCTGACACTTGTCTTTATATATACCACATTACCATTATGAATGCAGCCTACTTAGAAATAGTGATACTTGGTAGAGCAAACACTTTCTTTCTGAGTTGTCTTGGCTGTCTTGCACATGAACTTCTACACCTTCAAAACTAGATAAACCCTATCTATAAGCATCAGAAGAAGGAAGAAAGGAAGAAAATTCTGACTATTCATTCAACTTCTCTAAAGGCTATAAAACATCCATTTTTCTTAAGCTAATTTAAAAATTATGTTTTCCTGTAAAAATGCAAGCTTCATCTAAGTTTTCAAATTGCTGCCATAAAACATAGGTATCTGACTAAAAAAAAAAACTAAAGAAAAAAACTTGTTCTAAGATTTCCTATAGGTTAGAATATATAACTTGTTATTTTTAGCTCTTTTATTCTTAAAATTGCATTTAAGATTATAAACTGCAGGGCACCAGTGGCTCATGCCTGTAATCCTAAGCTACTGGGTATGCTGAGATCTGAGGATCACAGTTTGAAGCTAGCCAGGGTAGGAAAGTCCATGAGACTTTCTTTTTTTTTTTTGGTCGGTCGTGGGGCTTGAACTCTGGGCTTGAGTGCTGTCCCTGCGCTCTTCAGCTCAAGACAAATGCTCTACCGCTTGAGCCACAGCGCCACTTCTGGTTTTCTAATGGTTTATTGGAGATAAAAGTCTCACAGACTTTCCTGCCTGGGCTGGCTTTGAACCACAATCCTCAGATCTCAGCCTCCTGAGTAGCTAGGATTACAGGCGTGAGCTACTGGCGCCTGGCTATGTGAGACTTTTATCTCCAATTAACCACTCAAAAACTGGAAGTGACACTTGACTCAAAGTGGTAGAGCACTAGCCTTGAGCAAAAAGTCAAGGACAAAGCCCACACCCTGAGTGCAAGCCCCATGACTGACCAAAAAATAAAAATAAAAAAATATATAAACTTAGCTTGAAGTATTGCCTCGACTCTATCCCAAAAGCTTTGATACTACCTTTCAGGTAGTACCAACTTTCTGTTGTGATTTCCTGTATACCATAATTCTTCCACTTACAATGGGAAGAATAGGGGTTTTCTTAATTGTCAATTTAATTAAATAGGCCAAGAATGTCTCTAAAGGAGAATAATTATTCACTATTTGGAAGAATTTCCTGCATGATATAACGAACATTAAATGTTCTATACACCCCCAGGTAATGAATATTCTATTCACTACTTTCTGAATGTGACTTCTATATCAGTTGGTTCATGTTCACTGTGTTCATGAACTCTTTTATACCCTTTCTAATATTGTGTTATCCTTACAATTGTGATTATTCTCTCCTGATTATTCTGTTTGGGTTGATATTAATATTACTATATCAGCTTTCTTTTGGTCACTGTTTAGTTTATAAAAACAAGTAGGGCTCTCTCCCTTTATACTCTCTGAAGTAGTCTATGTAAAATTGGAATAACTTTTTATTAATTTTTATTGTTATTATAAAGGTGAGGTACAGAGGGGTTACAGTTTCATAAGTGAGGTAAACAGTATATTCCTTTTTTTTTGGGGGGGGGGGTCCGGTCGTGGGGCCTGAACTCTGGGCCTGGGCGCTGTCCCTCAGCTCTTCAGCTCAAGGCTAGCGCTCTACCACTTGAGTTACAGTGCCACTTCCAGCTTTTTTCTTTTTGCTTATGTGGTGCTGAGGAATCGAACCCAGGGCCTCAGGCATGCAAGGCAAGCGCTCTACCACTGAGCTACCTTCCCAGCCCCCATGAATACATTTCTTTTGGGATAATATCACCCCTTCCCTCGTTCTCTCCCAGTTTTTTCCTCCCTGGAATAACTTCTTAAACACTTAGAAGAGGCCAAGCATGGTGGCTCATGCCTGAAGTCTCAGCTACATAGAGAGTAAAAGGTGTTTGAGGCCAGTATAAGTGAAAGTTAGTGAGACCTTACCTTGACAAACAAGATGGACACTGATGACACCTGCCTGCCATCCTAGCTATACAGGGGCAGAGTGGGAGGACAGCCTTCCAAGGCCAACCTCAGGCAAAAAATGCAGGACCTATGGGCTGGGGATGTGATTCAATAAGTAAACACTAGCTGGGCAAGCAAGCAGAACAAGTTCAGGTGCTCAGTTCAAACTCCAGTGTTGCCAAGAAATAAGTAATAGAGAATTTACTTATCAATTGTCTGCACTTGAGTTTTATTGTGTAGGGTTTTTGTTTTTGATTTTGTTTTCAATCCTTAGCCTCTAAAGTAGCCCAGGTCTCTATTTCTTCTCCAGTCAGTGTAGATTTTCTTCTCAATCATCATTTTTCTATGCAAGAGGACTAGCAGTACTTTCAGCAGTCAGTCCACTCCAAGGCCTGACCAACATTGGCACTGGTCCGGCACCAGCTGCCTTTCCAGTCTCCTCCCTCTCTCCTCACCCTCAATTCAAGGGCTCAGTGCCTTCCCCAGAGCTCAGAGCAGCAGATCTGTGTGTGCATGCCTCTGATGCCACAGAATGTGGACAACCAGCCTCTTTTCAGGTTGTGCCCCAGTGCCCAAGCCTCTTCTGTCACCTACTGTGTGAGTCTGTTCCATTTCCGGTTTCCAGAGGCTCTGCTCGGCACGTTGAGTTACTATTATCCTGTTGCTGTGTTCAGAGTGGAGGGTATAGAAAGTCTAGTCAGACTTTATCCTAACTGTGACCTCCTCACAATGCTCAAGCCCTTCCTGGTAACACATACAGAAAACAGTCTAATGATCGGCCCATCAACTCTCTCTAGAACCACTGGTCCACTTACCGGGCCTTCCAACCTGGCCCAATCCCTAGACCCCACCTTTCATCACCATGCATGTGTCAGGGCCCAGAACATGTTCCTCCCAATTTCCCTTCCCTGGCCCTGCAGGCCACAGAAAGAAGTACCCTCCCCGTCACAAAGACCTGCTCAGACCCGCTCCTCAGACAGGTAAAACACTCTTTGCCAGGTCTTGGGATGGAACGTGTCCATATGTCTCCAGAGGTCCTATCGCCCACTAAAGGCTTGAATTCTGCAAACCACCAACCTGATGAGCAACAGAGCTTTCTCTGCACCAATGGGAAAAAGGGTGGTGGGCTGACTGGAGTCTGAGGCAGGAAAAAAAAAAAGGCAGATGCCCCAAAGGTTGAGGCCAAGAGAAACAAGTGATAAGCCCAGACCATGTAGATAGGAAGAGCAGAGCCTGCCTGCAGAGACAGAGCTGATGACCACGGAGGGGGACAGGGGAAAGGCAAGGGGAAGGGGACAGTCATTAGAGCATGAGTGCAAATCGTTGGGGCTGAACTATTCTCCCGGCCATTCATCCAGTTCAGTTTGGACTTCTGGCTGAACAAGTCCCTCCCTTTGAGAGAAGAGAGCACAAAGGCCCTTCCTACCCCTTGACCCTCAGCCTCAGACAAGGTGTCCAAGAGAGTTTCATGAAGCAGAAATGCAAAGCATTACCTGATCGGTCGGGCTAGCCCTGGCAGCACAGCCCTGTAAAAGCACAAAGTGCCCAGCCAAGATCCCCAAAAGGAAACTGTCCAAGAAAAGGCAGCTCCCTATGAAGCCATGGTGGGCATGTATTTCAAAAGTGAAAAAGGGCACACAGGGGCCTGGGCTACCACTGAGGGAAACTTAGGGAGAGCTTTGTGGTTTTGCTGTCAGTGGATAAAAGAGAAGTGATAGATTGGTGGCCTAGAACCTAGTGGCTGACAGACAGACACTTGTGTCTCTGGTGAGCTTGCTCTGAACTTGCCCTATGCGGACATCAGAGCACGGCCTTCCCCTGACACCTAGCCAGCCCAGGACCTGTCTAGGTTTGTGCTCTATAGTTCTGTCTGAATGCTTGGCTTCTCCTTGTGCTGAGGGCTAAGGAGTTGGCAGGGAGGTCTTCTCCAAAGTTGGGCAGAGAACAGGAAGGCTCACCTGGAAGACAGTAAGGATGGCAGCTGGAAAGGTGTCAAAGTTTGTTGTTGGAGTCTCATCTTGAAAGTTGAACCTAAGAAAAACAGTCAGTCTTGGGGGAAGAGGCAGCCCCACTAGAAGGAACCAGCCCCCACCCACCCCAATATGCCCATTCCAGCCCCCTCCCACCCCAATACGCCCATTCCAGCCCCCTCCCACCCCAATACGCCCATTCCAACCCCCACCCACCCCAATACGCCCATTCCAGCCCCCTCCCACCCCAATACGCCCATTCCAACCCCCTCCCACCCCCAATACGCCCATTCCAGCCCCCACCCACCCCCAATACGCCCATTCCAACCCCCTCCCACCCCAATACGCCCATTCCAGCCCCCACCCACCCCAATACGCCCATTCCAGCCCCCACCCACCCCAATACGCCCATTCCAGCCCCCACCCACCCCAGCACCAGTACGCCCATTCCAGCTAACATGGTTGGCATCTCAGAGCCCCCTTTTCAAGGACCTGCAGGAAGGCAGGTGGGAGAGGCAGGGGCAGCCCCAGATGTAAAGCTCTGTCTTGCCCCCTCAGCTCCCCTCAGGTCCCCGCTCTCCTGTACTACTCATTGACCCCCCCAAACCCCCTTCAGCCCCACTCAGCCTCTCTCAGCCCCCCTCAGCCCCCATCAGCCCCCCCTCAGGCCCCCTCAGCCCCTCTCAGCCCCCCTCAGCCCCCTTAGCCCCTCTCAGCCCCCTCAGCCCCTCTCAGCCCCCCTCAGTCCCCCTCAGCCCCCTTAGCCCCATCAGCCCCCCTCAACCCCCATAGCCCCCCTCAGCCCCTCTCAGCCCCCTTCAGCCCCCTTAGCCCCTCTCAGCCCCCTTCAGCCCCTCTCAGCCCCCCCTCAGCCCCCTTCAGCTCCCCTCAGCCCCTCTCAGCCCCCTTCAGCCCCTCTCAGCCCTCTTCAGCCCCCCTCAGGCCCCCTCAACGCCCCTCAGCCCCTCTCAGCCCCCCTGAGCTCCCCTCAGCCCCTCTCAGCTCCCTGCTCTCCTGTACCACTCACTGGCCCCCAAACAGCTGCATCCCCAGCAGAGCGAAGACCACAATGAAGAGGAAGAGCAGGAAGAGCAGGCTGACAATAGACTTCATTGAGTTGAGCAGGGACACCACCAGGTTCCTCAGGGAGTTCCAGTACCTGTTGGGGCCAGGCAGAATGGTAGACAGGACTCCGCCCCAACAACATCTTCACATTTACCCAGGCTCTGCACTCACACCTGCTTCTGTGACTTCTACACCTGCTTCAGCCAGGCCCAATGAGGCCACACTTCTAGGTTCCAGACCTCAGTTTGGACGCTATAGCTAACCCAGAGGACAGCAGGCACAACTGGTTTAGTGTCAGATTCACCCTCATTTTCCCAGTCCTGCCCCTCCAGTCCCTCTACCCTGTGAAATGATGCCAACCCCTCTCTGGAGGCTGAGTCCAAGCCCAGATATAACTTCATATTCTCTCCTCACCTCCAACCCCAGTGCTATGGAAAGTACAACCACATCAGCCATGTGGGAGAAACTGCCGCAACAGCATCTGAGCAGTGTCCCCTCTGAGCATCTGAGCAGTGTCCCCTCTGAGCATCTGAGCAGTGTCCTCTCTCAGCATCTGAGCAGTGTTCCCTCTGAGCATCTGAGCAGTGTCCTCTCTCAGCATCTGAGCAGTGTTCCCTCTGAGCATCTGAGCAGTGTCCTCTCTGAGCATCTGAGCAGTGTCCTCTCTGAGCATCTGAGCAGTGTCCTCTCTCAGCATCTGAGCAGTGTCCTCTCTGAGCATCTGAGCAGTGTCCCCTCTCAGCATCTGAGCAGTGTCCTCTCTCAGCATCTGAGCAGTGTCCTCTCTCAGCATCTGAGCAGTGTCCTCTCTCAGCATCTGAGCAGTGTCCTCTCTCAGCATCTGAGCAGTGTTCCCTCTGAGCATCTGAGCAGTGTCCCCTCTCAGCATCTGAGCAGTGTCCCCTCTCAGCATCTGAGCAGTGTCCTCTCTGAGCATCTGAGCAGTGTCCTCTCTCAGCATCTGAGCAGTGTCCTCTCTCAGCATCTGAGCAGTGTCCTCTCTCAGCATCTGAGCAGTGTCCCCTCTCAGCATCTGAGCAGTGTCCCCTCTCAGCATCTGAGCAGTGTCCCCTCTCAGCATCTGAGCAGTGTCCTCTCTCAGCATCTGAGCAGTGTCCTCTCTCAGCATCTGAGCAGTGTCCTCTCTCAGCATCTGAGCAGTGTCCTCTCTCAGCATCTGAGCAGTGTCCTCTCTCAGCATCTGAGCAGTGTCCTCTCTCAGCATCTGAGCAGTGTCCTCTCTCAGCATCTGAGCAGTGTTCCCTCTCAGCATCTGAGCAGTGTCCCCTCTCAGCATCTGAGCAGTGTCCTCTCTCAGCATCTGAGCAGTGTTCCCTCTGAGCATCTGAGCAGTGTCCTCTCTCAGCATCTGAGCAGTGTCCTCTCTCAGCATCTGAGCAGTGTCCTCTCTCAGCATCTGAGCAGTGTCCTCTCTCAGCATCTGAGCAGTGTCCTCTCTGAGCATCTGAGCACTGTCCTCTCTCAGCATCTGAGCAGTGTTCCCTCTGAGCATCTGAGCAGTGTCCCCTCTCAGCATCTGAGCAGTGTCCTCTCTGAGCATCTGAGCAGTGTCCTCTCTGAGCATCTGAGCAGTGTCCCCTCTCAGCATCTGAGCAGTGTTCCCTCTGAGCATCTGAGCAGTGTCCTCTCTCAGCATCTGAGCAGTGTTCCCTCTCAGCATCTGAGCAGTGTCCCCTCTCAGCATCTGAGCAGTGTCCTCTCTCAGCATCTGAGCAGTGTTCCCTCTGAGCATCTGAGCAGTGTCCTCTCTCAGCATCTGAGCAGTGTCCTCTCTCAGCATCTGAGCAGTGTCCTCTCTCAGCATCTGAGCAGTGTCCTCTCTGAGCATCTGAGCAGTGTCCCCTCTCAGCATCTGAGCAGTGTCCTCTCTCAGCATCTGAGCAGTGTCCTCTCTCAGCATCTGAGCAGTGTCCTCTCTCAGCATCTGAGCAGTGTTCCCTCTGAGCATCTGAGCAGTGTCCCCTCTCAGCATCTGAGCAGTGTCCTCTCTCAGCATCTGAGCAGTGTCCTCTCTCAGCATCTGAGCAGTGTCCTCTCTCAGCATCTGAGCAGTGTCCTCTCTCAGCATCTGAGCAGTGTCCTCTCTCAGCATCTGAGCAGTGTCCTCTCTCAGCATCTGAGCAGTGTCCTCTCTCAGCATCTGAGCAGTGTCCTCTCTCAGCATCTGAGCAGTGTTCCCTCTCAGCATCTGAGCAGTGTCCCCTCTCAGCATCTGAGCAGTGTCCTCTCTCAGCATCTGAGCAGTGTTCCCTCTGAGCATCTGAGCAGTGTCCTCT
This sequence comes from Dipodomys merriami, assembly GCF_024711535.1. Classification (NCBI taxonomy): domain Eukaryota; kingdom Metazoa; phylum Chordata; class Mammalia; order Rodentia; family Heteromyidae; genus Dipodomys; species Dipodomys merriami. Next base: position 50,125,129 of record NW_027202382.1, on the reverse strand, counting down.
CTCAGCATCTGAGCAGTGTCCTCTCTCAGCATCTGAGCAGTGTCCTCTCTCAGCATCTGAGCAGTGTCCTCTCTGAGCATCTGAGCAGTGTCCCCTCTCAGCATCTGAGCAGTGTCCCCTCTCAGCATCTGAGCAGTGTCCTCTCTGAGCATCTGAGCAGTGTCCCCTCTCAGCATCTGAGCAGTGTTCCCTCTGAGCATCTGAGCAGTGTCCTCTCTGAGCATCTGAGCAGTGTCCTCTCTGAGCATCTGAGCAGTGTCCCCTCTCAGCATCTGAGCAGTGTCCTCTCTGAGCATCTGAGCAGTGTCCCCTCTCAGCATCTGAGCAGTGTCCCCTCTCAGCATCTGAACAGTGTCCTCTCTCAGCATCTGAGCAGTGTCCTCTCTCAGCATCTGAGCAGTGTCCTCTCTCAGCATCTGAGCAGTGTCCTCTCTGAGCATCTGAGCAGTGTCCTCTCTCAGCATCTGAGCAGTGTCCTCTCTGAGCATCTGAGCAGTGTCCTCTCTGAGCATCTGAGCAGTGTCCTCTCTCAGCATCTGAGCAGTGCCCTCTCTGAGCATCTGAGCAGTGTCCTCTCTCAGCATCTGAGCAGTGCCCTTCCTTAGCAACATCTTCTACATGCTGGACTGAGGACCAAACCTGGACCTACAGATTGAGGGGTCAGTTTTCTGATCTACTACATCACACTCCTGGAGGACAGTGAACATAAGCCTGACTTACATGGCACACAGGCTCCAGCCCTACTTTGTGACAATTCCCATTGCTACCCTCAGCCCCTGGGGGTCTTCCAGGGCCCCAAAATCACAGCCTTCCCTCCAAGCACCGAGAGCCACTGAGGAGACTTGCTTGCTGACTCTGTACTCTTGCAAATGCTGTTCCCGACATGCAGACCAGTGGGTGGGGAGCCACCGTGCACGTGTGCGCACGCACACACACACACACGCGCGCGCGTGCGCTCCCAGTGACCACCCCATTAGAGGCACCCTGGGCCTGTGTGATGCCCCTCCTCACATGCCTCCCTCCATGAACCTTTTCCAAAAATGTGCAAACGGGGCTCCAGTGGCCTCACACCTGTAATCCTAGCTGCTCAGGAGGCTGAAAGCTGAGGATTGCAGTTCAAAGACAGCCCAGCCCAGGCAGAGAAGTCTATGTGACTCTTATTTCCAATAAACTATTCAGAAAAAAGCCAGGGGTTGTGTGGTGGCTCAAATGGTAGAGTGCTAGCCTTGAGTACAAAGAAGCTCAGGGACAGCATCCAGGCCCGGAGTTCAATCCCCAGGACCAGCAAAAAAAAAAAAAAAAAAAAAGAAAGAAAAAGGAAGAAAAGAAAGCTGTGCGAGGGCTAGCACTCTCTGAAGAGGCCCCAGCCTACCGCTGGGCCTGGAGAGACAGGGATACATCTTCTGACAAGGGGGTCAGGCTGCAGCTGACGCAAAAGCAGCCCTGGGGTTCCTCTCACTGCACACATGGAACAGGAAAGTGCCTAAGGACTTGCCCAGGAAGTGCTGGGTGAGCGTCCTGTAGGTGCAGCTAGCCAGGGAGGCATCAGCCAGCTCGGGGGAGGTCAGAAGATGAGGCTTCCCCACCTGCAAAATGGGTCAGGACAACAGACAACAGGGAACCTTCCATCTGAGAACTTGCTTTCTCTGTGAACTATAAAGCAAACCACTTCTAAAGGTGGGACGTGGAGCTCATGCCTTTGAGGAGAGGGTATGACTACAAGGAGAGCAGAAAAATCAAGCCTGCTGCAGCCCAGGGCCAACGGAATCATGCTGAGGTAAAAATGGCCCACACAGGCCTCCGTGGTCCAGTACACCATACTGTATAACCACATAGTCAGGCGAATAGCTAAGAAGAGCTCCCAGATATCCTGCACTCCTAGGTACACCACTCCAGGTTGTACAGCCTGACACACTGCCCCTCTGACCTGAGTCACACGGATGACAGTGACACACTGCCCCCTGACCTGAGTCACACGGATGACAGTGACACACTGCCCCCTGACCTGAGTCACACGGATGACAGTGACACACTGCCCCCCTGACCTGAGTCACACGGATGACAGTGACACACTGCCCCCTGACCTGAGTCACACGGATGACAGTGACACACTGCCCCACCTCAGTCACTCAGAGGACTTACTTTGTGACCTTGAAGATCCTCAGCAGGCGGAGGGCACGCAGCACACTGATTCCAAAGGAGGTCCCTGGCTTGATGGCAGCCCAGACCACTTCAAAGATGCTCCCTACGATGACCTGTTAGAGGAAGACACATCTGTACGGGGGCTCTGCAATGTGCACACAGGGTAGGTCCGTGGTGTGAATCACGTCCGCATCTGTGTGGCTGCGTTGCTTAGTGTGGGCAGAATACAATCAAGGACGTGTGGGTTGCGCCACTCTTATTAGCTCTAAAACCCCACGGAAGCTGCAGAGGCCCACAGTCCTGACCCGTCTACCCTTCCCGTGGTCCCACATAGGGACATCCCAAGAAGATAAGGGTGTGGAGCAAGGCTAGCCCTCTGGAGTCCTGGCAGTGCTCGGAGCCCCCTGTCCAATGAGCCTCACCCTTGCTTTCTCACGGTTAGGTGCTCCCTGTATCGTAAACACTTCACCAGCCCGAAGCACCAGGTGCTCTCTGCCAGACTAGGAAGATGTGTCTCAACGCACAGCCCCCTCTAGTCCTCCCACAGTTCTAACATTTTCAGATTCATAAACTGCAAGTCGAGTATTTGGGTCTTTTTGGTTTTCTTTTTTTTTTTTTTTTTTTTTTGTCGGTCATGGGGCTTGAACTCTGGGCCTGGGCGCTGTCCCTTAGCTCTTCAGCTCAAGGCAAGCGCTCTACCACTTGAGCTACAGCGCCACTTCCGGTTTTCTAGTGGTTTATTGGAGATAGGAGTCTCACGGTCTTTCCTGCCCGGGCTGGCTTTGAACCGCAATCCTCAGATCTCAGCCTCCTGAGTAGCTAGGATTACAGGCGTGAGCCACCAGCGCCCGGCTTGGTTTTCTTTTCTAGTAACCAGGACCCCACACAGGCCACCACGGACAGACAGAGTGTGATGGCCTGTTCCTTTGTCTGACAGGGCTCAGGGTCTGCTGATCTGAGTTGACTTAGGCTTGAGAGAAAGTGGCACCGCCCTTCCTGCCAACTGCCCCCAGACGGAGAGTGGGAAACGCCATCCTGACCAGAGCTTGGTACAAGAGACTCAGAAAGAGCAGAGCAACGTAGGTGGAGCGCACCCTTCCCAGAATCTTTCCCTGGACAGGGTGAGCAAGAGCCTCGCCGCCCCACTTAGCGGGACTCTTGGCCTCACACCTTCCCCTCATTCGCTAACCCACTCCTTCACATTTGGCAGAAAACTCAAATGTTGAGCATTAGTCTCTTCAGTTACATTTTAGTATCCTTGTCCCATATATTGTCCAAGGCTTCAGTCATTTCCACCAATTCCACACTGACAGAACACCGGACCCCATCTTGATAGTGGTGTTCTCATCAAGTCACTGAGGGAAGAGTGAGCCCAACAGGACAGGGCCTTGCGGTCAATCACTAGAGATGTTCCACAGGGGACGCCACACTGGTAGCCGGCCCTCTCTGTGTGTGGCTGGTACATCATTTACGAGACAACTCACAGGTTGCTGCACATTTTCTACCTTCTCTACAAATGTGTTCACAATATATGAGGCATCCTGCCAACCTCCCGAGGGGCAAGCCAACACCTGCAGCTCCACCTGCACAGCTCAGCAGAAGCTCCAAACCTGCAGAGGGGCAAGCCAACACCTGCAGCTCCACCTGCACAGCTCAGCAGAACCTCCAAAACCCGCTCCTGGTGGCACAAACTATTGAGCAGCCCTGGCCTAGCCACTACTGACCCTGGGGTGAGAGTCATGCTGAATTTTCAAGTTTTCTTTCCATCTAGACCAGGTAACCCCACACTCAACAGGACACTGCCCTGGATGACCCCACACTCCACAGGACAATGACTGCCCTGGATGACCCCACACTCCACAGGACACTGCCCCGGGCGACCCCACACTCCACAGGACACTGCCCTGAATGACCCCACACTCCACAGGACACTGCCCTGGATAACCCCACACTCCACAGGACAGACTCCAAGGGCTTTCACAGAGCTCTGGCTCTCATCGGCCACTCTGCTTCTAGGCAAGTGCCACCAGAACCACACCCTCCAACTCTGAGCTCAGCCCTAGCGCTGTGCCCTGCGTGCACCTTTGGGCTGGGCAAGGTGCCTCTCCCTGGCCCCTGGCCTGTGCCTGGCCTCCGTTCTCACAGTGAGTAGTGACAACACCGGCCTCTGGCCTCACTGACATACAGAGGCAAGGGAAAGTCCAGCCCAAGCCCACTACACCACTTGCCCTCACGCAAGACCCCACCTAGGCTGCCTCCCCAGCCTAAGTACCGGTACCTATCTCCAGGTCAGATCCACAGGACCATGGGGCTCAGAATCCATAAACAAGGTCAGAGAAGCAAGGACAACAGTTTGCATTGGGAAGTGCTGCAGCTGGTGCTATGGAGGTAAGGTGTCCAGGACCAGCCAGAACCACACAGCCTTGATGCTGCCGTTCTCATCCCCAGGGCTACAGAGCTCAGCCCACAATGAGTGGGCATGTGGGAAGGACCACGCACATTCTCGAGCAGGGACATAGTTTAGAGCTTCCCAAAGCCCACCACGGGACCCCAAATGAGTTGTCTCACTCACCCCAAAGTCAAAGCAGTTGAAGGAAGACCGGAAGTAGCTTCTAGGCCCTAAGCCATACATCTTTAGAGACATCTCTGTGAGGAAGAGACCCAGGAAAACAAACTCTGCAAAGTCTAGGAGAAGTTGGAGAAGACAATGTTAGCTCAAGACTCCTCCCACCCTGCCTCTAGCCTGATGGAGGGACCTGCTGTCCCAGGACCATGCCTTTCCAGCCTGGTCTGTACCCCACACTCACTGCAGCCCAAAACAGGGATGACAGAAAGAAGAGCCATGAGAGATGTTAGTTCCATCCTGGATGCCAAGGGATGCAGCTTTGGCCTGGCCCGGTGCTGAGACCCAGGGAGTCCTCGGGAGGAGACCGGAGTCTGGGGTGGAGGACAGCACAGCTCCCGCCAGCTCTCTGCGGGCTTCCACCATCCATTCCAAGCTCTGGTCACAGGGGACCTTACCAGAGCCTCTCCACCCCTCCACAAAGACTTTCTGATACTCTGCCTCAGGCATGCCCAAAACACCATGTTTGACCTGAACTTTGTTCATGCGTTTGTCCCACGAAACAAACTCCACCACACGAGCCTTCTGGGCCCACTCAACACAAGTTCCCCAAGGCACTGACGCGTGAAGGCCTCAGTGATACCACCTCGTGCCATCGGTAAGCAGTGGGCTAGCAAAGGTGCTGAACTGAGAGTCCCACCAACAGCCCTGCAGGCCCCCAGGCCTCAGGACTGAGGGAAGACACACACCAAGGCACAGAGGGGCTCTTTGGCATGCCACCCTTTAGTCCTTGCCCTCCTGGCTCCACTCATTCCAAACCAGGCCTGTTCTTCACACAACCTCGCTGATCTTGAAGTTACTCTCTGCCTGACCCCTGCAGGCCGTGAGGGAGAGAATATCAAGGCCACAGCGGCAAATACTGAAGCATTCCTCAGAACAGAGGAAATCCTCCAACTTTCTATCAAAATGGCCTCAGCCTCAAACAGGGATCCTCCCTATGAGGCCAGAAAAGGGGTCCAAACATTTGCTCCTGTGTTACTCATCCAGCGAGCCGGCACTGGCACGGCTGTGAGCCCTGGCTCACAGGGGTCGGAGGCTAAGGGGAAGAAAGGAAGGCAACTCTAACAATGTTTTCAGTGTGAGGGGTTAATGTGTTGGAGACAGAGCACTCGCATCCGTCTCTCAGTGCACGAGGCCTCCCAGGGTTTGCAGCTCCCCTTCCCATCCAAGCATGGCTTTGAAGGCTCTGACAGCCTAGTGGATGGAGACCAAGTGCAGAACCAACCACGTGCAGGGCCACAGAGTCCAGGCAGGGGAAAAGAGTCCATGCTTCTAGCAATCCTGCACTACCCTATCCTACTGCATCAGCCCAGCCTTTAGACTGAACAGAAACCTTCAGACCCAGCCAACATCCACCTCTCCCTCTAACCATGTTCCTTCACTGATGCCAATGGGGCCAGGAGTTTCAAGAAACCAGAGACCAGAAAGCCATACGGGGCAGGTTGCAGTCAGGCCGGCCTGTGGCCTGGCCCAAGGTTGAGGCATTTGGGGCCTGGGGTCCCATACGACCCACGTGCAAGCAGGAAGGCTCTCCTCCCTACCGCAGGCCTCGCCTGCCCTGACAGCAGACACCCAGGGGTAGCCACAGCCCTACCAAACCACACTGGTGCCAACAGGGGGAGAACGGGCTGGACAGTCAGGAGAGGAGGGGATGGCCCCGCACCCCGCCCCTGCCCCAAGGACCCGAGCCTAAGCACACATAAGAAGTGCCCTGTGACACACTCCTGGCCCCAGGACCACGAGCTGGGGCCAGCACAGACTGGTCCACGACCTCCACCTGCACCCCTTGCCTTCAGGCCTGAGCGTGTCTGCTGATATCATCTCCATTCATTTTACTTCTACCGCTCTCTACTCTTTCTCCATGAGGCAAGAAACAGATTTTTAACAGACACTTGGGAAGCTATGGCCTGGAACCCCACCGCGCACGTCGGGTGGCCTATGCGTTTGTCCTCGTGGTGGGCTGTTGGTGTCCCCAGCTCCCTGGAGCCCTTCAGCAGTGGCGCAGTCTCAGTGAGTCACAGGATGGGAGTGTGGCTGCCCAGGCAGCTTGACTGTGCTAGCAGGCCAGAGCTAGGAGTAGGAGTCCAGGGTTCCCCTCTAGGGTCAGAAAAGACATCCCGGGGGACCTCAGCAGCCCCCAGAACACAGGACACGCCTCGGGGATGGAAGACCCAGCCCTGGCTACAGGCCAGGAACACGAGATGCTTTATCACCTTGTGAGGAAGGCGGCAGGGCAAGCCCCTGCTCCACATAGCATCAGCCTCAGAGAATGATCCTATCCGTTTGCCTTCTTTGAACTATAGCCAGGGTCAAGACAAGGAGAAGTTCTACTCCTGTGTGTGTCTACAGGTTCACAGACACAGGACAGCAAGATGTGCTGGCCATGGGTGGTAACAGATGCCCACATTCAACCAAGTGTTAAGAAAAGCAAAAGTGACCAGGAGAGGCTTGGACAGGGCCAGAGACTGGACACTGCCTCCCCAGGACCCAGGGCAGCAGACTCAGTGTAGCAGAACATGGAACCGAGGATGTAAAGCCTCAGCTGTGAAGACACAGGTCTGACCGGCCTGGTGTAGCGTGTCCTCCTCCAGGACCTCTTGACTCCTGTCACACCAGGTACTCTAGGGTGCCTGGTGCCTCCCTGTCTGGGGGACATGGGGGAGGAACCCTCAGGCCCTGGGCCAGAGGAGGCCGCCAGCAGAGGCCAGTAAGGGCCAAACCTAAGGCTGAGGCAGTAGAGCAGAGTTCCTAGACAGCAGAGAAGAATATCAGGACGCATGCTCGGGAAAAGGCTGGGGTACATACACAGTGCCGTGGTGAGCCTCTGCGGCTGGTTATAGTGAACCATGGCCACACACAGTGTGTTCAAAGTCACCACACACAGCACCACCCAGTAGAAGCTCTGAGCCTTCACCATGCGCCGGATGAAGAACCGGAACATCTTCTCTTTCCTCCGGAAGTAGGACGAGCTCTCTGTCTTCCCGCTCTTGAGGCTGGCTCGGGCAAAGGGGGACCCTGCAGGGGAAGAGACACATTGCAGACACAACCTCAGCCACGCCCTTCCCCATCTGCCCAAGGAAAAGGCCCCACCACAGTCCTCAGATGAGGAGACGAGGCTCCCGCGTGACCCCCGCTACTGTGTGCCGAGAGGGAGAGATGGACTGAACTGGGCCAACAATCACTCTCTAACTCCAGGTCACCTTCCAGGACAGCCCTGACACCACAGGCTCTCTCCAAGCGTTGTCCCAGATATATGAATCAGCAACATCAGTTCCTCCTCAAATCCCACGTCCCAGTGGCCTGAGGAATTCTTTTTTTTTTTTTTTTTTGTCGGCCGTGGGGCTTGAACTTTGGGCCTGCGCGCTGTCCCTGCGCTCTTCAGCTCAAGGCGAGCGCTCTACCACTTGAGCTACAGCGCCACTTCCGGTTTTCTGGTGGTTTATTGGAGATAGGAGTCTCACGGTCTCTCCTGCCCGGGCTGTCTTTGAACCGTGATCCTCAGATCTCAGCCTCCTGAGTAGCTAGGATTACAGGCGTGAGCCACCAGCGCCCGGCTGGCCTGAGTAATTCTGCAGCCCCAGCTCTGCTCTTGTCTCAGCAGGGAGAAACCGGAGCCACCTGTTTCTTAAGTGGTTGTTCTAGAACACAGCAAGCACACCTGGGTATGTGTGGTGATGACCACTGCCTTAGATGCAGTCTCAAATACCCGCTGTCTGGGGAGTTTGCTGAGGCTGCTCTGCTGACTTCTCTAGCTCTCCGCTCCTCACCCTGCTGGGCCACCCTGGCAGAGCACACACAGGAGAGCCTGGTCTCGCAGGCCTCAGTGTCTCAGGCTTTCCTCCCCGGCCTCCTTTCTATCACCAGCTCCTCAGCCTGGATTCAGGCTTCCATGTCATCTCTGCAGAGAGCCCCATCCTAACCCTCAGTCGTAATAGGTTCTTCAGCCCCAAGCAATGGCAGTCACCTCGCCGCCACCGGCCATGCCACTGTCTGCTTGCTGACGGATCCCAGCTCCAAGGTCAAACTGTAAGTCACCAGAATAGGGCACACCACCGTGTTGCCACAGAATGCACAGAAGTGAATGCTCTCTGTGCTCCAGAGAGTTTTGTACAGGGCCTGGCCCTGTCTCTACACACGCGCATAGCTGAGCCTCATCTGTGCACCAGGCCTGAGGGCATTGTGCCTCAGAGCAACCTGCTGGGAGCAGGCCCGCTTACTCAGCAGCGGCCTCTCAGGGGACCGGGCCTGGCAAGGGGCCCTGTACCACGTGCACGGTGCTTGGTGTGCACGGACCACACTACCAGTCTGAGGAATGAGAGCAACCGCTGAGCCTCGGAGGATTTCTCTACAAGCTAAGCAGGTAGATGAGCAGAAAGTACCCCACAGCCAGAGCCCACAGTATTCATGAGCCAGCGACAATCTCCAAGACAATATGGCAGGGAACCCAGAGTATACTATACACACAGAAGACATGCTCCTCCCGGTCTCCGCCTGTACACACACGTGTACACGCAAGCACACACACACACACCACACTCCCTCACAGCACATGCCCGTGCGCGCGCGCACACACACACACACACACACACACACACACACACACACACACACACACACACACACACACACACACACACACACACTCCCTCACTACCTCCTCCTGGGTATTTTCTTAGAAGCTAAGGGGGCCCCTAGGTTGGAGTGAAGACAAGAGAGTGTGTTTGCCTTTCAGAGTTCTATCCATAAGTGTCACAACAGTGAGGAATAGCTCCACTCTGGTCCACTGCTGAACAAGAAGGCTTGCGGTGAGACCTGGCCATGCCAAGCATCTGCTCCTGGCCCACACACGGCAGGGAGACCCAGGGCTGTGTCCGCACAACAGGCTGAGCCGTAATAGAACTTAGGAAGGGAAGTGCCAGGCCTACGGAAACTAAAATAGCTCTTCAGGAAATGTTAACCAGTTTCCTTTTACTGCCCGAGAAATAGGGCATGGAGCAAAGGCCCAGACCCAGACCCAGGAAGGAAAATAAGACAGTGCTGAAGACAGATAAGCAGAAACTTTCAGTTCCTTCAGAGCTAGGGACCGTTGGAGCCAGGGACACAGTAGAGCCAAAGGCAGCAGCAGCCAGCAATGGTACTAAAGAGAGAACAGGCATGGAGCAGAAAGAAACTCCAGGAACAGCTGGGGGCAGGGAAGAAGTTAGGTTTGTGTTCTGCATCCAGCCTATAGCGTTACAGAACCCGAAAACAAACCCGGGAGACTCACCAACTGCACAGAGGTCTGTAAACCGGTCCTCTCCCTCCTCTGCATGAATCAGGTCATTGCGGCTCTTCTTGTTGGCCGCTCTCTTCAACACTGCTTTAAACAAAGGGCGGTAGGGACTGTGAGCTAGAGTCTGGGGCACATAGGATGATCTACCCCAGGAACTGCCTGCCTTTCCTGAGCTCCTGTCGGGGCACTGGAGAGGCTGCGAGTCACAGCGGGTGCTAGCGGGCGGCCCCTGCAGTCCTCCAGCAGCAGGGACAAGGAGTTTTGATGGTCTCCTCTCCCTTCTTCCTCAACAAGGTCAATGGAGAGGCCAGCGACCAGGGAGACCCAAAAACGTTTACCTTGGACATGGCCAGGGCTGCGGGGGGCCAGTGCAGACCTGCACTGCAGTCATGGCCATGCTCCAAGCCCTCTGCAGCTGTGCAGGCAACCTGCATAGGGGACCAGTGCAGTGCTGGCTCTCAACCCTCCTCAGGAGCCCCAGCAGGTATCAGAAGCCTTCCCTTGACCTTTGGAGCAACAGCACCCCAAATCCTAGGGCAGACAGAACTCAGCTTAAACCTACAAGCACTAACCACTCAGCCATCTGAGCTCCAATGATAGGAAGAATCCTGTTGACAGTCACCTACCATCCAAAGGGGACTTCTCCTCAGCATTCTTGTCCTCTTCTGCCAGCATGACCTCCTCTGTGAGTAAACAAAGCCTCAGGTCAGAGCCAGAACCCATTCCAGGAGGGCCCAGACGGGGACAAACGGTCTGTGAGCGCCTGCTGCTCCGCTGGGGCATGGTGGGTAAACCAGGGCTGAGTCGCACATCAGGTAAACCACCGCCGAGGAAAGCCACGGCTGACCTCATTTTCCAGAAGACACAGGAGGTTGCTACGCAGGGCCTGGGTGCCTAGAGTCTCTCACATGCCCTCACCTGTACGCTGCTCTCCCCCAAAGAGTTCATGCTGAGGAGGCATTTGGAAGAGTTTGAGTAGAAAGAGCAGAGCCCACAGGGAGGGGGTACTAATCCAGGACTGGGAGAGGGAGGTCAGAGTCCAGACTTACAGAGCCTAGAGCCAGGGCTCAGGGCAACGGGCCAACCCAGAGAGACCATCTTTTTTGGGGGTAAGGGGGAGTACAAGGGCTTAAATTCAGGGCCTGGGTGCTTTTTCACTCCACTTCACTCACAGATAAGGAGACCATCTTTAGTCCAGACCACGTCAAAATCTTTCATTAAGAACCACATTATAGGGCTGGGAATGTGGCATAGTGGTAGAATGTTTGCCTAGCATGCATGAAGCCCTGGGTTTGATTCCTCAGTATCACATACACAGAAAAAGCCAGAAGTGGTGCTGAGTGCTAGCTGAGCAAAAGAAGCTCAGGGACAGTGCCCAGGCCCTAAGAGTTCAAGCTCCAGGACTAGCAAAGAAGGAAGAAGAAAAATAAGAGGAGGAGGAGGAGGAGGAGGAGGAGGGGGGGGGGGAGGAAGGAAGGAAGGAAGGAAGGAAGGAAGGAAGGAAGGAAGAGAAGGAACAAGGAGAGAACAACAACAACAACTACTACTACTACTACTACTACTACTACTACTACTACTACAGCCACATTAGAAGTCAAGGGCCCGTGGCTCACACCTGTAATCCTAGCTACTCAGGAGGCAGAGATCTGAAGATTGTGGTTTGAAGCCCAGGCAACAAAGTCTGTGAGATTCTTATCTCACAGAAGTGGTGCTGTAGCTAGAGTGGTAGAGTACTATCCTTGAGCACCAAAGCTCAGGGACAGTGCCTAGACCCTGAGTTCAAGTCCCAAGACCAGACAAAAAAAAAAAAAAGAAGCAGCATATTGTAAGTCAGCTTGAGCAGGAAAGTACCTGAGACTCTATCTCCAAGTGGTTCAAGTGGGAGAGTGCCAGCCTTAACCAAAAAAGCTAAGGGACAGCGACCAAGCCCTAAGCTCAAGCCCAGTACCAATTCCAAAAAAAGAAGAAGAAGAAGAAGAAGAAGAAGAAGAAGAAGAAAGCTGGAAGCTGGAACCCGGTGGCTCATACCTGTCATCCTAGCTACTCAGGAGGCTGAGATCTGAGGATCACGGTTCAAAGTCAACCCGAGGAGGAAAGTCCATGAAACTCTTATCTCCAATAAACCACTAGAAAACTGGAAGTGGCGCTATGGCTCAAGTGGTAGAGCACTCTCGCCTTGAGCTGAAGAGCTGAGGGACAGCGCCCAGGCCCAGAGTTCAAGCCCCAAAACCGACAAAAAAAAAAAAAAGAAGAAGAAGAAAGAAGAAAGCTGGGTTACAATGAGGCCCTGTCTCAAAACAGAAAGCATCCCAGTGCTCAGAGCCACGTGGCTGCCTGGTGCACGGGAGCAGAGGGAAGCTGGGGAAGGACTCCTCACTACAAACCTATCGACTGTGTCAGCTCTGCACCAGATCCAGGGAAACCCACAGGGTCCACCAGAGCAGCGCAATGGAAGGCAAGCCTGCAGCCACAGCCCACTCCACAGCACTTACCGGCCTTGAAGATCCACTCCAGATACCCATTCAGCTCTCGCTCAATCTGCTGCTGACGGCGCAGTTTAAGGAAGGCGCGGCGGTTCTCTACCCGCTCTCTCTCCTTGGCAAACTCCCTGCACCAAGCAGAATCAGTGAGCTCAAAGAAAGCCCCAGTGTGCAGCCCCAGAAACACAGAGCAGAGCGAGGACAGGGGGAGAGACCCAGACCTCCCTCCACGCCCACCGGCCCAGCTCTGCCCCTCCCTGCAGCGCCGCTGTGCCCCTCCAACGCCAGGTCTCCAGCACAGCTGTGCTCTGCCTGAAATACCCCAGCTCTCTTCCACCTGGTTCACTGCTACTCCTCTTTGGGTCTCAGATGAAATGTCACCTCCTCAAGCCTCCAAGCCTCCCCTGGCTGCCCTACCCCCAGACTAGCAGCTCTAATCCATACCCCACACCACAGACAAAGCTGTTCTCTGTGGAGGCCATTCCCCACGGAAGCAACATGCTAGTGACAACCATTCCTCACAAGAGAGGCAGCGCTAAGCGCCATTCTAGTGTTAGCGCACACAGGCCTTAGCCGAGCACTACGTGACCACTCCTTCCCAGGCCAACACAGTGTCGACCCCTCGGAGTCACCAGGCTCGGTGGTGCAGCCCGCCCCAAAGCCCTCGCTGAAGCAATGATCTTCAACGCAAGAGGAAGGGGGACTGAACAGGAGATCCTGCAGAGGCTGGCCAGGCTTGAGACCCTCTGCCCCCTCTAGGGCACAGCTCATTCCGTTTTGCAAGGGTGAGAGGCCCAAGCACACGGCCTACAGCAGGACAAGCAGACGTGATCTGCCCACAGGCCTGCCAGCCTGCTAGATCCCAATTCCAGCAAGGGTCCTGAAGCACCTTCCTCAGGTGGGACTCCTCGCCCAGAGCCGGCTCTTACCTTTTCCCGGAGCTTCTCTGTAGGGAGATGAACTAAGACAAGGGGGCAGGGTAAGTCTTGGGTGAAGAGCTAAGACTGAGGGCTGACGGAGGGGCTCTCAGTGCTCGAGGCTGCCTAGTCACCCCAGCACAGAGAAAGCCCGGTTGAGATGCTACAGCAGCCCTTCCCACCGCAGGAGCAGGACTAAGGCCAAGGGTGAGCAGAAGAGGGAGGTCAGGGGGTGGCCACGGAAGAGGACAGGACAGGGCACAAAGGAAAGGCTAGCAGAACTCAGGACAATGGAAACAAGGCACAGAGGGTGGCCCATGTGACGTGCCCACGTCTGTCTTCACTGCTGCTACCTCTCGACCTGAGGACATGAAGGACACCCAACCACTCCCACGATAACCCTGGGAACACACAGCTGACCAAGTCTACAAAGACCTGAGCGTGGAGGGGACCGTCCCACGGGCCTTACCCTGACAGCACACCAAGCACCAGGTTCAGCATGAAAAAGGAGCCGATGATGATGAGAGGAATAAAGTACAGCCAGTTCCAGGTGTTGCCAGCTGCATCATTCGTCTGGAAGCAAAGAAAAGGAGATGAGGAAGGAAGACACACAAGCCTGGTTACTGAGGAGCCTCAGCTCTAAGTAGGCCTCAGAAGATAGCAGCTTTTGCTGGGCGCTGGTGGCTCCTGCCTGTAACCCTAGGTACTCAGAAGGTTGAGATCTGAGGAACGAAATTTAGAGCCAGCCTGGGCAGACAGATCTGAGAAACTCATCTCCAATGAACCAGTAAAAAAAAAAACTGGAGGCATGGCTCACATGGTAGAACACCAACTGAAAGCAGAAAAGGCCAAGTGGGAGTGCAGGGCTCTGAGTTCAAGCCCCAGAATCAGCATCAAACAAAGAAAAAATAGAAAAAGAAATAAGGACTTCCACCCCTGAGAAAATGGAATAACACATAAACATCCATACTCCTCCCACTGAAGTTCAGTTAAGACTCTGAACCTTACATATAAAAACTCTACAAGGTGAAAAAAACAAGGCAGACCACCTGGGACCTCAGAATCTAAGATGAATGTCCACGTTTTCTCTTTGCCTAGTATATCCCAGGCTTGGGACTGAAGAAACACAATAGATACCGACAAAAAAAAAAAAAGCATGACTAAAAGCCAGCTCTCCCTGACCAAAGGGCCAGGAGGTGATAGCTTAGCAAAACAGAAAACTTCAGACTGAAAAAGTATAGTTGGACTGCTCCAGGCAAATACCACAGAGAAATCTCTGGTGATACCTCCTCCTCTGCTGGCAAAACCCATTGAGGAACACAGACCTCAACCCCCCAGACCAACAAGCAGATCTCAACCCCCCAGACCAACAAGCAGACCTCCTCAACACACCCAGACCAACAGGCAGACCTCCTCTACACACCCAGACCAACAGGCAGACCTCCTCAACACACCCAGACCAACAGGCAGAACTCCTCAACCCCCCAGACCAACAACCAGACCTCCTCAACACACCCAGACCAACAGGCAGACCTCCTCAACCCCCCAGACCAACAGGCAGACGTCCACAACACACCCAAACCAACAGGCAGACCTCCTCAACCCCCCAGACCAACAAGCAGACCTCCTCAACACACCCAGACCAACAGGCAGACCTCCTCTACACACCCAGACCAAAAGGCAGACCTCCTCAACACACCCAGACCAACAGGCAGAACTCCTCAACCCCCCAGACCAACAACCAGACCTCCTCAACACACCCAGACCAACAGGCAGACCTTCTCAACCCACCAGACCAAAAGGCAGACCTCAACCCCCCAGACCAACAGGCAGACCTCCTCAACACACCCAGACCAACAGGCAGACCTCCTCAACACACCCAGACCAAAAGGCAGACCTCCTCAACACACCCAGACCAACAGGCAGAACTCCTCAACCCCCCAGACCAACAACCAGACCTCCTCAACACACCCAGACCAACAGGCAGACCTTCTCAACCCACCAGACCAAAAGGCAGACCTCAACCCCCCAGACCAACAGGCAGACCTCCTCAACACACCCAGACCAACAGGCAGACCTCCTCAACACACCCAGACCAACAGGCAGACCTTCTCAACCCACCAGACCAACAAGCAGACCTCAACCCCTCAGACCAACAGGCAGACCTCCTCAACACACCCAGACCAACAGGTAGACCTCCTCAACACACCCAGACCAACAAGCAGACCTCCTCAACCCCCCAGACCAACAGGAAGACCTCAACACACCCAGACCAACAGGCAGACCTCCTCAACACACCCAGACCAACAGGCAGACCTCCTCAACACACCCAGACCAACAAGCAGACCTCCTCAACACACCCAGACTAACAGGTAGACCTTCTCAACCCCCCAGACCAACAGTCAGACCTCAACCCCCCACACCAACAGGCAGACCTCCTCAACCCCCTAGACCAACAAGCAGACCTCCTCAACACACCCAGACCAACAGGCAGACCTCCTCAACCCCCCTAGACCAACAGGCAGACCTCCTCAACACACCCAGACCAACAGGCAGACCTCCTGAACCCCCTAGATCAACAAGCAGACCTCCTCAACACACCCAGACCAACAGGCAGACCTCCTCAACCCCCCTAGACCAACAGGCAGACCTCCTCAACCCCCCAGACCAACAGGCAGGCCTCAACCACCCAGACCAACAGGCAGACCTCCTCAACACACCCAGACCAACAGGCAGACCTCCTCAACATACCCAGACCAACAGGCAGACCTCCTCAACACACCCAGACCAACAGGCAGACCTCCTCAACATACCCAGACCAACAGGCAGACCTCCTCAACACACCAGACCAATAGGCAGACTTCCTCAACACACCCAGACCAACAGGTAGACCTCCTCAACCCCCCAGACCAACAGGCAGACCTCCTCAACACACCCAGACCAACAGGCAGACCTCCTCAACCCCCCAGACCAACAGGTAGACCTTCTCAACCCCCAGACCAACAGGCAGGCCTCCTCAACACACCCAGACCAACAAGCAGACCTCCTCAACACACCCAGACTAACAGGTAGACCTTCTCAACCCCCCAGACCAACAGGCAGACCTCAACAAACCCAGACCAACAGGCAGACCTCCTCAACACACCCAGACCAACAGGTAGACCTCCTCAACACACCCAGACCAACAGGCAGACCTCCTCAACACACCCAGACCAACAGGTAGACCTCCTCAACCCCCCAAGACCAACAGGCAGACCTCTTCAACCCCCCAGACCAACAGGCAGACCTCCTCAACCCCCCAGACCAACAGGCAGACCTCCTCAACACACCCAGAGCAACAGGCAGACCTCAACACACCCAGACCAACAGGCAGACCTCAACACACCCAGACCAACAGGCATCCCAAGCTAACTTGGGCCAAGTTAGAATGCCAACTAGGGCAGAGGTCTCATAGAAAATTAAGAAGTAAACTGAACTGAATTAAAATGAGAATAAAATATATTAAATTTGTAGGATACAGCCAAAACAGTGCCAAAAGGGAATTTTATGTTTATCATGCATGTCATAAAGAAACAGGATCTCAATAATCTGAGTTTATATTTCAAGCAGCTATAAAAAATTATTTAAAAAGCAACCAAGAAATGGGTGTCAGGTGGCTCATACTTGTAATCCTAGCTACTCAGGAGGCTGACATATGAAGATTCTGGTTCAACGTCAACCTGGGCAGGAAAGTTCATGAGACTCTTATCTCCAATTAACCACCCAAAAGTCAGAAGTGGAACCATGGCTCAAGTGGTCGAGCACTAGCTGTGAGAAAAAAGCTCAGCGAGAGAGCCCATTTCCTGAGATCAAGCCCATCAGCAGCATAAATCCAAATGAAACAGTGGGAATTTTTCTTAAAAAGAGAGAGGGCATAGATAACAAAATCAAAAACAGAAAATAAAAACACAAAAAATATTGAAGGTGTAATTCAAGTGGTAGAACAACTGCCTTGCAAATACAGTGACCTTAGTTGAAACCTCTCTACTGCCAAAAAGAAAAAAAAATACAACTGATGAAAAGAAAAACAGAAAAATAAAAGTTAGAACAAAAATCTTCTATACTCTAAGTGACATCATCAAGAAACGAATAGACAACCTCAAAATGGGAGAACATATTTTAAAAATCACATATCTGACAAGGAGCCAATATTCAGAATATACAAATAAATCATATAGTTTAACAATAGAAATATTTAAATGAGAAAAATATATAAATATATATGTTGACAGATAGTATATAAATGGTGAGCAAGATCATCATTAAGTTATTAGAGAAATGCAAATCAGAGCCAAAATTAGATACTACTTCACACTCACTAGGTTGGTTAAAATTAAAAAGAGAGGCAATACCAAGTGTTATATTAGAGAACAAGGGTGTAGAGAAAACATGTACATTGCTAATGGGAATATTAGAATGGTTCAGCCACTCTTGGTGGCTTTGGCCCCCTAAAAAGAAAAAATGTTTCCATTTCTTGGACTTCATTTCAATGAATAATATTTTTAATGTTCAGAGGGGTTGTGCCTCTTGGTTCCTCCCCTACGAGTCACCTACTTCAGTCTGACTGTGTGTGTGTGAGTGCTAGAGTCCTGTATAGTTATCATGTCCAGTTGTATTTTAGATCTAGCTTCCTCATGTGAGAGAAAACATGTGTCATCTATCTCCCTGAGATTGGTTTATTTCATTTAATGTGATTTGTTCTAGATCCATCCATTTCCCTGCAAATGACATATTATTTTTTCTAATGGATGAGTAAAATCCCATTGTGCATCTGTACCACTCACCTGGCCCATTCGTCTATTGTAGGGCTGTTCCCGCTTGGCTACTGTGAAAACCGCAGCAATGAACATGACTGTGCAAGAGTCTTTACCATCTCCTGACTTGTAATGCTCTGGGTAGATGCCCCAAAATACATCCCAATTCATTTTATGAAGACAGTATTACTTTAATACAAAAATGGACATTGGGACATCTACTTTAATAGTTAAATGGAAAGAAAGAGAGAGAGAGAGAGAGAGAGAGAAAGAAAGAAAAAGAAAGAAAGAAAGAAAGAAAGAAAGAAAGAAAGAAAGAAAGAAAGAAAGAAAGAAAGGAAAGAAAGGAAGAAAGAAAGGAAGAAAGAAAGAAAGGAAAGAAAGAAAGAAAGAAAGAAAGAAAGAAAGAAAGAAAGAAAGAAAGAAAGAAAGAAAGGGCAATGTGTAAGGTATATAGGATGCATATAAACTTCAACCCTAAAGTGGTACACATAATTTCCAGTCACAACACCTAGGCTAGAACTCATTATACGCCTTTACTTTCAAAAACCAGTGACAAAGCTGGGCTTCTTGCCTGACACTGCCAACACAGTGTTCAGGTGTTCCACGGAGGTCGGCAGGTGGCCTACGTCTCCTGTGGGCATCAAGCTGGAAAGCTGGTGGCAATTGTATATATTATTGGTCAGGACAGGGCCTTGGTGGATGGGCCACACACTCGAGTGCCTTTCAAGTGCATGCAGCTCACTGACTTTAAATGCCGTCAGAAGTACGTGTAAAAAGCCTGGGAGAAGGCAGATTATCAACACAAAATGAGCAGCCACAAGGTGGGCCAAGACAATTGAAGCCAGAGAAGGGAAACCCAAAGGACAGATTTCAACCACTGCAAAGGCATGAAAGCAAAGAAAACGCAGAACAGATTCATCAAGAAGTGTTCTCATGCTGTTCAAAGGGAGCCGGGGTCTGGGGACGCCACCCCGTAATGGATAACTGGCGTGTTTCCTCCCTTCATGTTACCATTGCCACCAATAAAGGCTTTCCATGCAAAAAATAAAATTGTTTTCATTTCCTTTTGTCTTGTTTGTGTGTTTATCTGTCTTGGGGAGGGGAAGAGAAACACAGAAATGGAGGGACAAAGGGTGAACAAATGCAGCAGTGGTACTCACTAGACCTTATGCTGAAAATGAACTATACAACTTGTACGTGGGAATGGGAAGGAAAAGTAGGAGAGAGTGAGGGAAGGGGTGACACTGTCCAAAAAGAAATGCACCCCTTATCTGACTTCTTATAACCCCTCTGTACATCACCTTTACAATAACAAATAAATTAGAAAAAAAGAGTGAAGCAGAGAAAACTCGCGAGGCCCCTCTCTTGAAAGCTTCTCCCAAAAAAGCCCTGTTGTGGGGGCTGCTGCAGCAGCAGCTGCTAAAGATAAAAGTCCAGCCAAAGAAAGCTGCTGATGGGGACCCAGAAGCCTCAGGCCATAGGGCTACTGCCCAGAAAACCACAGGCGAGCAAGCAGCACGTTCTCCAAAAGCATGGAAGGGTCTGAGAACCCTAAAGCATCTGGCAAGAAAGCTTTAGAGACTGTTAATAAAAAGGAATAACAGGGCTGGGAAGGTGGCTCAAGTGGTAGAGCACTAGCCTTGAAGTGAAGAGCTGAGGGACAGCGCCCAGGCCGAGTTCAGACCCCACGACCAACAAAAACAAAACAAAACAAAACAAAAGAATAATGGTTCTTTTTGACACATTAAAAATAAATAAATAAATACATAAGAAACAGAGGACTTGAGAAGGGGAATGAGACTAGAGGGGCGAATGTGATCACAGGACATTAGAGACATGTACAGAAATATCACAGTAAGACCCCTCACCTTGTACAATTAATACACACTAGTACATCTTAAAAGGAGAAAAATCGATCATAATTCATAATATTAACAGAATCACATGATCATATCAGTGCAAAAAAAAAAACAAAACAAAACAAAACCCTGCAATGATACCTGTCAGGATGGTGTGTGTGAAAACAGCCATACCTGTCAGGATGGTGTGTGTGAAAACAGCCATACCTGTCGGCATGGTGTGTGTGAAAACAGCCATACCTGTCAGGATGGTGTGTGTGAAGACAGCCATAACTGTCAGGATGGTGTGCATGGAAACTCAGCCATACCTGTCAGGATGGTATGCATGGAAACTCAGCCATACCTGTCGGCATGGTGTGTGTGAAAACAGCCACACCTGTCAGGATGGTGTGTGTGAAGACAGCCATACCTGTCAGGATGGTGTGCATGGAAACTCAGCCATACCTGTCAGGATGGTGTGCATGGAAACTCAGCCATACCTGTCAGGATGGTGTGCATGGAAACTCAGTGATCCTGTCTGACACCTGTCAGAATGCAGCAGGACTGGCTTGTTCTCACACTGCTGGCAGGAATGTGAGAATGTAAACCCTTCTGGGAAGGTGTCAGCTTCTTAACTAAACATGTACATATGCAAACCAAAAAGTACATTGTTGGGCATTTACCAGAGAGAAATGAAAACCTGTTTGCACAAAAACCTGTGCACAAATGTATATAGCAATGCTACCCAAAAATTACCCGAGTGGACCCAACCCAGAGAGTGTTCCGTAAATGAATGGTTAAACATGTTGGAACCCTGGAAACACTGACACATGCGATTGGGACTGACATCCGGAGAACCAAGCTGGAGTGAGGTAGCCAACACCAAAACATTACAGCATAACATTCTTGAAATGCTGAGATAACAGGCAAGTAGTAGAGGGGAGAAGACGTGGCATGGGTGCACCACAGTGCCAAGCACTCTCATACTGACAGAGTTCAGAACCCTAACTGGGTGGGCACCAACACCCTGGTGACACTGGTGTTGCTAGAAAGAAGGTAAAGGAAACACAACATCTTTCTGCATCACATCTTGGAGGTGCATGTGAATATACAATTGTCTGAAAAAATTTAGTGAGAAAGTTCAGTTTGCCACAAACATAGCCACTCCTATAACCCTACTTGGGAGGTAGAGATCATAGTTGGGTGGCCAGCCTGGGCTTAATAGTTTGTGAGACTCCATCTCCGCCATGGTGATGCATACCTGTCATCCACCTCTCCAACAATCAAGAGAAACACAAATAGCAGGACTGCAGTCCAAGCTGGCCAGCACATAAAGTAAGAATTTATCTTGAAAGTAACCAATACTGGACTGGCATGGTAGATCAAGTGGTAGAGCTCCTGCTTAGCAGTGCAAGGCCCTGAGCTCAAAGCCCAATGCAGAAAGTTCTCCTCCCTTCATGCCACACACCCTGTAGCCACGGCCTGCTGCTCTGCTCCCCAGGAAAGGGCCTGTGCACCAGCACTCACTTCCTTGTCCCTTGCACACTAGCCTCCCCTCTCAGGTGTCCGACACCAAGACTGAGTCTGTTCCTGTCAAGATGAGGCCTGGAACTCAGTAGGAGAGCACCTGTCTAGCATGTGAGACCTTGGGTTTGATCCTCAGAACCAGAGGAAGAACAAACTCCCTTGTCAAGTTTACCTCCAGCCTTCATCCTGTCACATGCAATAGTCAGAGTTTTTCTTTCCCGCTCCTCTGACCTGGCTCAGTGGTCGCCTTCCTGAAACTCTGCTGACCTTCTTTCCCGCTGGCCTCTGAACGGAATCTCTCAGAGTGAGTCTGTGGCTTGTCTTCATTATACTCACTAGTGGGTGGTGTCTACTGTTCCACAAGTCTGAATACCATTCATGTGCCAATAACTCCAAATACATACCCTCAGCCTCTGTCCCACCAAGATGCCTCCCATAAGCCCAACATTTCCTCTTTAGTGAAAACAGTGAACAACTGCATGGAGCTGAGAACACTGCCCTTTGCTAAACCAAAGCCAGGCAGACACCTTGCTTCCAATTCTCCTCTTCTCAGCAAAAACCCTAAATTTCCCAAATAACTCAAGTCAGATCATGTTTCCTTTACACACGATCCCTGTACACTGGACATCTAATCTACAAGCAAGTACTCTTCATGTAAACATCACAACACAGTGCTCACATCTGTGTATCTGTACCCTTATTTCTTGAGATCTACATCTAGCTAATACAATGAACACCAGCAAAACCCCGCACAGCACACGTCCTCCCTCTCCACCTGTGATATAACATGTCCACCCTCCCCACCTGTGATATAACACGTCCTCCCTCCCCACCTGTGATATAACATGTCCACCCTCCCCACCTGTGATATAACACGTCCTCCCTCCCCACCTGTGATATAACACATGTCCTCCCTCCCCACCTGTGATATAACACACGTCCTCCCTCCCCACCTGTGATATAACACATGTCCACCCTCCCCACCTGTGATATAACACATGTCCACCCTCCCCACCTGTGATATAACATGCCCTCCCTCCCCACCTGTGATATAATACGTCCTCCCTCTCCACCTGTGATATAACACACGTCCTCCCTCCCCACCTGTGATATAACATGTCCTCCCTCCCCACCTGTGATATAACATGTCCTCCCTCCCCACCTGTGATATAACACACGTCCTCCCTCCCCACCTGTGATATAACACATGTCCACCCTCCCCACCTGTGATATAACACATGTCCTCCCTTCCCACCTGTGATATAACATGTCCACCCTCCCCACCTGTGATATAACACATGTCCTCCCTCCCCACCTGTGATATAACATGTCCTCCCTCCCCACCTGTGATATAACACACGTCCTCCCTCCCCACCTGTGATATAACACATGTCCACCCTCCCCACCTGTGATATAACACATGTCCACCCTCCCCACCTGTGATATAACACGTCCTCCCTCCCCACCTGTGATATAACACACGTCCTCCCTCTCCACCTGTGATATTACACATGTCCTCCCTCCCCACCTGTGACGTAACACATGTCCTCTCCCCCTCCCCACCTGTGACCCAGCTCAGCAGCTTCTGCCCAGGTGGAACCCAGGCCCCTTTTCCTGTCACTGGTTTGGAGGTGGAGCAAGACCCTCCCCCAGAGAATCCTTCCCAAGTCCTGTCTGATCTCTGGCAGCCTGAGTGCCCTTCCTGTATGGTGTTCGCATGGCTGCCGCCTCTGGCTCCTCAGGCAAGCCTGAGGTACGTGCCGCAGGTGTGCACATCTGCTTTCTGGATCTTTCTGGGCCCTTCTTTCTCAGCGCCCTGGAACTCCCCACTCCCCACTTCCTTCATGGCCCTGGAGGAGCAGGATGATGCCTGCTCACCACGGAACACACTATCTGGTGGCTTGTGCCTAAGCAGGTGGCCCTCCTCCTCCAGGCGTGCTGCCCCGAGGGTGGGGTCCTGCCCTGCCTCCCTGGGCACAGTCAGATGGGGAGTTTGTGTCACCTGTAGCCACTGGCTAAATCCCTGAAAAGTCCTGGTCAAACGGCCCTCACCTGGGTAGGCTGACAGGAAGCAGCCAGCTTGGAGCTGTTCTTGGGGTCTGGCCCCTCGTGGGAACTGTTCATTAATCAAATCGGCCGCAGGGAGAAAGGAGCAGAACCCCTCACCACCATCCTCGTCACAGCCCCTCCTCTGTCTGTCATCAGACATGACTCACCCAAGGAGACATCAGGTTCCATGAACCCCGGCCAGCTTTTGCTGAACAATTCCTCCAGCATTTTCTGAGGAGATGAAAGACCAGACCCACAGGCATTTACCAAACACTGCTGAGTGCCTGACCCAGAGGCCAGTCTTCATGATCCTGAAGGCCATTCCCCCTTCCTCCAGGGGCCAGTACTCGTGTACACCGGAGGGAGGCTGACTGCAGGGCATGAGGCCCTCCCTCCACACACAGGTGACAGGCTCCCTGGGGAGTGAGCACTCTGCCTTGGCCTTACGGCTCCCACCAGCACCCCAAGCAGCACACATCTCCCAGCTACCCTACGTTAACAGTCGCGGCCACAGCTTCTCAGACCCCTGTGCACCGCATTCTCCACTTTCCCAAGTCTTCAAGGCAGTCATCCAATGTTCTCATGCCCTGGTGGCTCACACACCTGACAGGGTGTGAGAGTGGTAACAGGAGGGTCTTCCTATGAAGAAGAGCCTGGGGTTTGCTCAGGAGCTAGGGTAGAGCCGTTAAGAACTCCCAGGAGAATGGAAGCCAGGTCCCTCCGTGACTGCGACACCCTTGACTTCATCAGGGCCAACAAACCCAGACAGCCGTGAACTGATGAGAGGCACGGGGGAGCTGGGGTGGAAACGGAAGCAGACAAAACGCAAAGGAGGCCAACGCACAACGCACAGGCTTCACCCCCAGAAGCAGCGTGAAGGGGATTTCCCGGGCGCAGCCCAGCACAGCCCCGCCAGGCTCCTCACCGGGAAGCCGGGCAGGGGAGACGCCGCACCTCACATCTGACATCACCCAGACCCTGCACACGTGCGCTGGGGAAATGAGCGCTCCTCCACGACCCAGGCTCAGCATCTTACAAGAGCCTCCAGAGATGCCGCGCAAGCCGGGCCTCGCATGCGGCAGGTTCACCACACACACGCGCTACTCCAGCACTGCAGCTGGCATCGCCATGGCAACGGCCGCATCTGCTCTGCATCTTTCTTTCTGGCCTCAGTTTCACCTTCATGATGAAGGATTCAGAAGGGCCAAGAGCAACAGTTTGAGTTGGGACAGACCTCGGGACTCTGATGGAGTTTCTGGATACCTGGGCCTACATTTCATCCTAAGGTAGAGAGAGGCCCAAGGCCGAGGGCAGGACTATTAGAACTGACCCAATGGGGTCCCAGAGGCACAGGCCAGAAGCAAGGCGTCCATCCCCTGACCCGGAGCCAAGATGCAACTCACATTGTAGAGGATGTCTGTCCAGCCCTCCATGGTGATACACTGAAACACTGTCAAGATGGCAAACAGGATGTTGTCAAAGTTGGTGATTCCAAAGTTGGGTCCTGCCCAGTACTCGCGGCACTCCGTGTCCCCCTCACACAGCCGGGCGGGGGCCTCCCTGCCACAGGGGAAGTCACCCACAGGGTCTGCATCTGTGAGGAGGAAAACGATGCAGAGCTCAGACCAAGCGCTCTGACGCCCCCTGGGAGTCCTGCGCACGAAGAACGCACCGCACAGGGGCAGGAGAAAAACCATCAACGCCATCTGCGCCTGCACCGAGTTTTTACTCCTACCTATACCTGCCTCTACCTGAACTCAGAATCCATCCTCCCAGGAAACCCTGGTCAGCCTCTCCCTTCTTCCTGGAGCCTGCTCACCAGGTACGCAAGCATGCTTGGTATTCTTTTATCTTGAAATCAAAACCCCCCAAAAAATCTACCGTTCACTTGTTTCTACCACTACCCTGGTTTCTCCTTTCCCTACAGCCAAACTACAGGACTGATGAAAGATTAAGACTCACAAAGTTGGGGCTGGGAAGGCGGCTCAGCGGTAGAGCTCTTGCCTTGCATGCATGAGGCCCTGGGTTCGATGCCTCAGCACCACATAAGCAAAATGAAAAAAACCGGGGGGCTGGGAAGATGGCTCAGTGGTAGAGCACTTGCCTTGCATGTATGAGGCCCTGGGTTCGATTCCTCAGCACCACATAAGCAAAATGAAAAAAGCCGGAAGTGGCACTGTGGCTCAAGTGGTAGAGCTCTAGCCTTGAGCTGAAGA
The DNA here is from genome assembly GCF_024711535.1 of Dipodomys merriami. NCBI lineage: Eukaryota > Metazoa > Chordata > Mammalia > Rodentia > Heteromyidae > Dipodomys > Dipodomys merriami. Next base: position 50,099,269 of record NW_027202382.1, on the reverse strand, counting down.
GCTGAGGGACAGCACCCAGGCCCAGAGTTCAGGCCCCACTACCGGACCCCAAAAAAAAAAAAAGACTCACAAAGTTTATTTCTCCCTTTCGAAATATCTTGATAAATACTTATGTCTAATTATAGGGAATTGAGTCCTTTGTGTTGACAGTGTGGTTTGTTTCCTTTGGGGGAAAGGAGCAAGACTGGAGTTTGAACTCATGGCCTTGACTTGCCTGGAAGGCATTCTAAACTTGAGTCGTACCACCAGCCCCATCCTCCTTTCAAATTCTTTTTTTTTATTGTAAAAATACTGTACAGAGGGGTTACAATTACATGGGCAAGATAATGAGTACATTTCTTATCAAGCATTGTAGCCTCCTCCTTTGTTTCCCCTTCCCATCCTCCCCCGCCCCCACCTCCTTTCAAATTCTTTTTTTTTTTTTTTTTTGTCGGTCGTGGGGCTTGAACTCTGGGCCTGGGCGCTGTCCCTCAGCTCTTTAGCTCAAGGCGAGCGCTCTACCACTTGAGCTACAGCGCCACTTCCGGTTTTCTGCTGGTTTATTGGAGATAGGAGTCTCACGGTCTCTCCTGCCCGGGCTGGCTTTGAACCGCGATCCTCAGATCTCAGCCTCCTGAGTAGCTAGGATTACAGGCGTGAGCCACCAGCGCCCGGCTCCTTTCAAATTCTTAACAGAACTTTTCTTCTTTTTCTTGTCCTCTGGCACTGGTCATAACTGCATACATAGATCAGACTGGAAGATGGCGTGCCGTGTCCAGTGCTCCTCCCCCTCATCTCTACTTCTCTCAGAAGGACTGGAAGATGGCCTGCGTGTACTCCTGCCTCCCTGTACTCTGTGTGGAACTGGCCTAAAATTATTCTACTTAAAATACCTTTCTGTTTCCTTTCTAGAAGTTGCTGCCACCAGTCTTACTTCCGGTCTGTGTATATTTGTGTTTACTGGGCTGCCACTGTGTCCTCCACTGGGACACGTGCACCTTGCTGGTCTGGAACCTTCTAGATGAATGAGCCCAGGGCTGGTGCCAGATCTCACCTGTGCTGTTGGGGAAACAGGCCTTGTGGAATTTGCCCATGTAGAACTCGAGGCCAATGATGGCAAACATGAGGATGGCAAAGAAGAGCAGCAGCCCGATCTGCAGCAGCGGGACCATAGCCTTCATGATGGACTTGAGCACCACCTGCAGACCTGGGGCCAGAGCAAGCGCACAGCGTGGGTCAGAGAGCCGGGCAGGGGCCGGGGCAGGGGCCCAGCCTGTGCTAAGTGCTGGGAAATGACTATTGATGGGACTGAAACACAGAGTTGATGGCCCTCAAGGAGGAAACAGCAGGGAATAGTCGGGGAGGAAAGGCAAGAGAGTGAGGTGTATGTAAGGCAGAGCAGACAGTCCTCAGAAACAAAACATGATGTCTCAGAAAGAAGCAGAGAGAGCAATGTCTCAAAGTAGAGAAGAAGCAGGAAAGGGCTGTCAGACTATGAAGCCCAGGGTGAGGAGTCTGAACTGTTGGGATCATGGATTTAACAGCGCTGAGGGAAGACAAGAGCAGTAAATCCTGAAAGGAGAGCCAGGCTACAGCAGCTCACACCTGTCATCTTCACTACTCAGGTAGTTGGGATCTGAGGATCGACTGCTGTCCCAGGCAGGAAAGTCCGTGAGACTCTCCAGGACACACACACACACACACACACACACACACACACACACACACACACACACACACACACACACACACACACACACACACACACACACACACACACACACACACACACACACGAGAGAATCCTAAGAACAGAGAATGCTGGAGGTTAAAAACAGGGTATCCTGCCGGGCGCTGGTGGCTCACGCCTGTAATCCTAGCTACTCAGGAGGCTGAGATCTGAGGATCGCCGTTCAAAGCCAGCCCGAGCAGGAAAGACCGTGAGACTCCTATCTCCAATAAACCAGCAGAAAACCGGAAGTGGCGCTGTAGCTCAAGTGGTAGAGCGCTCGCCTTGAGCTAAAGAGCTGAGGGACAGCGCCCAGGCCCAGAGTTCAAGCCCCACGACCGACAAAAAAAAAAAAACAAGGGCTGGGAAAGTAGCTCAGCGGTAGAGTGCATGCCTTGCATGCCTGAGGCCCTGGGTTCGATTCCTCAGCACCACATAAACAGAAAAAGCCGGAAGTGGCGCTGTGGCTCCAGTGGTAGAGCGCTAGCCTTGAGCTAAAGAGCTGAGGGACAGTGCCCAGGCCCAGAGTTAATGCCCATGACCAGCAAAAAAAAAAAAAAAGAAATGTAAAAAAAAAAAACAAAACAGGGTATCCTGAGAGAGAGGGGAAGAGAATCTAAGAGCAAAGAAGAGCAGAGGATCCTGGGGGTGAGGAGCAGGGAATCTTAGAAGGGACCAGCAGGAAGTCCTTAGCAGACTCAACTCCTTGGTATAATGAAGTAGGTCTACTCTCCTCCAAACCAAGTGGATTCAGCTACTGGCCATAGAGCAAAGAAGAGGTTATACTCCATGACCCCATGGCCATTTCAATGTTCAGAGCAGAACAGGAAGCCAATCAATGGTCTTCCGACAATGGTCTCTGGAGACCTGATCACTAGATCCCTTTCTACCCAGCCCTTAAGGAAAGTTAAAACCAAACTCCACCTGACTAGAGCTCAGAGGTCAGGGTGGTCAAAGGTTCACAAGGCCCCTTGGCAGTTCTTCTGCTTGTTTCTGAATTAGCCCATCCCAGCTTTTTTTTTGTTTTTTTTGTTTTTTTTTCCAGTCATGGGGTTTGAACACTGGGCCTGGGCGCTGTCCCTCAGCTCTTAAGCTAAGGTGAGCACTCTACCACTTTGAGCCACAGTGCCACTTCAGGTTTTCTGGTGGTTAACTGGAGATAAGAGTCTCACAGTTCGGTCACTGGTGGCTCACACCTTAATCCTAGCTACTGAGGAGGCTGAGATCTGAGGAACATGGTTCAAAGGCAGCCCAGGCAGAGAAGTCCGTGAGACTCTTATTTTCAATGAACCACCAGGAAACCGGAAGTGGTGCTGTGGCTCAAGCAGTAGAGCACTTGCCTTGAGCTGAAGAGCGCAGGGACAGCACCCAGGCCCAGAGTTCAAGTCCCATGACCGACCAAAAAAAGAGTCTCACGGACTTTCCTGCCTGGGCTGGCTTTGAACCACAGATCTCAGTTCCTGTGTAGCTGGGGTTACAGGTGTGAGCCCCTGGCGCCCAGCCCAGAAGCTTTTTTCATGGCAGTCTCAGTTGCCCATGGCCTTACCACGCCTGGGCCAAGACAGGTTGCTTTTTGCTATATGAGTATTTTTTTTTCTTCCTTTCTCTCGTGTGTGTGTGTGTGTGTGTGTGTGTGTGTGTGTGTCTGTGTCTGTGTCTGTGTGTGTGTGTGTGTGTGTGTGTGTGTGTGTGTGTATGTGTGTGTGTATCCTGGGCTTGAACTCAGGGCCTGGGCGCTGTCCCTGAGCTTCTTTTCTCAAGGCTAGCGCTCTACCGCTTGAGCCACAGCGCCACCTCTGGCTCTCTTGGTGGTTTATTGAAGATAAGAGTCTCATGGACTTTCCTGCCAGGGCTGGCTTCAAACCCTTATCCTCAGATCTCTGCCTCCTGAGTACCAAGGATTACAGGTGTGAGCCACGGGTGCCCAAGCTAATCTCTGGGTATTTTCCCAGACATCCTCTGGCCGTAGTCATTCTTTCCTCTGTTTTTTGTTTGTTTTTTTATAACCCCAGGAAATAAAGCAAAGAGCCAGAAATACAGTAGTCTGTACAGAGAAACAAAGCTTCTACCTAGGAAAACCAAATCAACACAATTAACAGTCACCCTCTGGGCTTTTGTGGAGAACAGACTGGAAAAGGCCTAATGTCCCTTCCTCCTTCCTGGCTCCTTGGGGTTAAATGCGGTAAGCTCAGGGCACAGTTCACTCGTGGAGCATGTACTTAGCATGCAAACAGCTAGGGTTCAATCGCTTGCACACACAGGCAAAAAGTGGCAAGCTCCATGACCAAGGCTAGCGGACTTACTACCAAGGAGCTAAACTGTGGCATGCGTGTGGTGAAGCTAAGAGAGGAGGCTGGCATGGGCCTGACTCTCCTAGCTGGACTCACTCGGAATCCCAGACACCAGCTTCAGTGGCCTTAACACACGCACAGCCCTCAGCGTCCGCAGGTCGAAGTCAGTCCCAGCCGTGGCGAGGATCCTAGGAGGAGCGAGCACAGGGATGAGAATTTCCACAACTGAGTCTGGAAGAGAGCACACTCCCCGCACTCCGCATCCTTCCTCCCCAGAGCAGTGACACTTTCTGGCCTGTGTCTCCCGCCAGCAAACCCCAGGCAGGGGCCAGGCTTGCCAGACACAGGGAGAGAGAGTCAATGAACGTAAACTCCTTGCCAGTGATGCCTGACCTCACCCCCACGGACACCCCCCAGTCTAAAGGCGCCGACTGGGCGCAGACTCTTGGCCACTAGCCAGGGTCTCTTCTCCAACCAAGTTCAAACAGGAGACAGGAGGAGGGAGGTGCAGGAGCAGAGCAAAGCTTGGGGCTCCTGAGTCAGCACCACTTGTCACCCTCTGCCCCTCTCCTCAGAACAGGGAGATGGGACGGGAGCTGGGAGGGGAGGACAAGGGCTCAGAGCAGCGAGGAAAAATATCATGGAGTGAGGTCAGCAAGAAGACCAGCGTTGCCTGTCACTCATCGCCCTCACCAAAAAAGGTCACAGCAAAGACGAAGCTGCTACATCTGGCTCACGGGACTGAGGAAGCACACTGGGAGCAGCAGGGAAGCAGCAGGGTTTCTATGGAGCACGAGGTCCACAACCCACGACTGGGAAGACAGAGAGTCCATCTTCTGCCCTGTCCTCCTAACCCCGACCAACTTGGAAACAGTGAGGAACGGTGAGATGAAGACCCCAACATTCCCCGCTGCCCCAGACCACCCCCACAGAAGGCTCCGCAGGCCCTCAGCCCGGTGTGGGGAGTTTCCCAGAATCCAGACCACTGCACCGCCACCCTGCACATGACATGCACTCCCCCTGCTCCATGACCTAGGCCGGACAGCAGGACTCCAGCTTCAAACCACCCACTGCCAGTCATCCTGAGACAGGGCCCAGCTGCCATAGGGCATCTTCATTCCTTTTCAGTAACAGTTATGCAAAGGAGGTTCAGTTCAACACGTCAGTTCATGACACTGCACCTCGCTGAGTGTCACTCCTTCCATCGTTTCCCCCACGCCCCTCTATGCCAACCCGTCATCCCTCAAGTGAGCTGGCGCCACTTCCACATACGAACATTGAGTTCTGCTCACCAGTTCTGTACTTGCTCGCCATTCCTCTCTCCATTCACCTGCCCCTCCTCCCCGTCAGCCCCTCCTCTTCCTTAGGCCGCTCTGCCTCCATCCACCCTGCTCACACAGGGGCTTACAGTGCCAGGGCTCACACAGCTGCTCAGAGCTTTGCCAGCAGAAAGGCTGAGTGAAAACTACGCAGCCACCCACCCTCCAGAAAGCAGAGCAACCTGCTCCGGAAGGAAGCCAATGCACAGCCAGCCCCACATACCGGGCATGTACCTGTATTTGGCCTAACAGACTGTCAGGCAGTAGTCATTCCCCACCCTCCAAAGAGCCCTCCACACAGCCATCTGCACACACCCACCCCACCCCAGCCCTGCCTGACAGACAGCAACCCCACCCCACACCCAGAGGACAGCCAGCCAGCCAGACACAAGCTCAGAGACACAAGCCTAACCCAAGCACCAGCGGTGGAGTCTCTCCCCTGGACAGCTCCCATACAGCCACTGGACCGTAGTGCCTGCTGGCCCTCAAAGCTCTCCACAGCCAGTCAGGCAACACCTTTGCCCGGGCAAAACCACACCTGCCGTCACAGTCACAAGCACCCAGCATAGGCCTCTGACTCCGCTCCTAAAAGAAACTGCCCAGAAAGCCTCTAAAATGCTGATCCAGAGTGGGGCTAACACACCAATGTCCAGCGGACATGCTTGTACTCATACACAAGAAAAAGATTCTCCATTGGGGTTGAGGTATGGTTCAATTAAAGAAAAATAAAAACACCATATAACTGTAAGGAGCAACAACGACACAAGATATGCAGATTGCAACACCAACATAGAAACCCAAGAAATAAAATAGATAAGGAAGCCGGGCGATGGTGGCTCACGCCTGTAATCCTAGCTACTCAGGAGGCTGAGCTCTGAGGATCACAGTTCAAAACCGGCTTGAGGCCGGGTGCCAATGGCTCATGCCTGTAATCCTAGCTACTTAGGAGGCTGAGATCTGAGAATCTCCGTTCAAAGCCAGCCCAGGCAGGAAAGTCAGTGAGACTCCTATCTCCAATAGAAAACCAGAAGTGGCTCTGTAGCTCAAGTGGTAGAGTACTCGCCTTGAGCTGAAGAGCTGAGGGACAGTGCCCAGACCCAGAGTTCGAGTCCCATGACCAATAAATAAATAAATAAGTAAAAGGAAACGAGAGACTCCCAGGGGAACACAATAATTCTCTATTAACAGACCCCAGAAGGGAAGTTTATGAAATACTTTAAGAGGAATTCAAAATAATGAACTTGCCAGGTGCCAGCGGCTCACGCCTGTCATCCTAGCTACTCAGGAGGCTGAGATCTGAGGATCTCGGTTCAAAGCCAGCCCAGGCAGGAAAGTCCATGAGACTCTTACCTCCAATTAACCACCAGAAAATCAGAAGTGCTGCTGTGGTTCAAGTGGTAGAGCACTAGCCTTGAGCTGAAGAGCTGAGGGACAGCGCCCAGGCCCAGAATTCAAACCCCACGACTGACAAAAAAAATAAAATACAATAATAATAATAATAATAATAATAATAAACTTAAGTTCAATGAGACAACAAAATACAAATAATTCAATTAAGTCAGGAAAAAAATCATTATCTGGATGAGAAATCTAACAGAAATAGACATTAATAAAAGAACCAAACAGAATTCTTGCAGCTCCAAAATTCAATGAATGGAATAAGAAATATGATTGATGGAGAAAACAATAAACTAGATTAAGGAGAAGAAAGAATTTCTGAATTTGAAGATCTGTATTTTAATTAACTCAAAAGTAAAAGAATGGTCGGGCGCCGGTAGCTCACGCCTGTAATCCTAGCTACTCAGAAGGCTGGGATCTGAGGATCATGGTTCAAAGCCAGGCCGGACAGGAAAGTCTGTGAAACTCTTATCTCCAATAAACCACTAGAAAACTGGAAGTGGCGCTGTGGCTCAAGCGGTAGAGCGGTCGACTTGAGCTGAAGAGCACAGGGACAATGCCCAAGCCCAGAGTTCAAGCCCCACGACCGACCAAAACATTAAAAAAAAGTAAAAGAATGAAAAGCAGTGATGAAACCCTATGGGACTTATAGAACACAGTTAAACAAATAAATATTTGCGTAAGAGAGTTCCAGAGAGTGAAGAAATGACACAAAAGCATGTTGAAGGAAGTAACAGCTAGATCTGCTGATCTTGGGAAAGACATTCACATTCAGATTCATGAGACTCAACCCAAAGAGACCCCCTCAAAGGCAATAGAACTAAGTTAAAAGTTGAAGAGAAAAATAGAATTCTAAAAGCAGCCAGGAAAAAATTTTCAAAAAGATTTCTCAGTAGAAATCTTGCTGGCCAGGAGAGAGTGACATCTATTCAGAAAGGAAAAACTGTAAAGTAAGAATCCCAGCAAAATGTCTTCCAGAAATGGAAAAAGAAAGTCTTTCTCACATGAGCAAAAAAAAAAAAAAAACCCAAAGAATTCATCACCACCAAACCAGCTCTACAAAACATGCTTAAGGTAATCCCACTTCTAGAAGTAAAAGACTAGAGCCACCACCATAAAAATATATAAAGTATTTTTATGCAATGGAATTCTATGGTTCCATCAGAAAGAATGACATTTGTAAGGAAAAGGAAAGACTTGGAAAAAAATCATGTTAAGTGAAGTAAGCCAGACCCAAAGAAACATAGGCTCCACAGTTTCCCTCATTTGTAATAATTCATTTATGTCTAGGACACTACTAGCAGAAGATCACAATAGCTGAACAGCTATGTACATATGACCTATAAAATGATGCTAATTGAAAAGAACTCCAAGATATGGAAACAGGAGGTTTGTTGTTGTTGCTGTTTTTAGTGTACTGTGTGAAGTTATTTCTTTTTTCTTTCATTGTTTTTCCCTCCTTTGGTTTATCCCCTGTTGTCACTGTTTATTTTGGTACCGTGTCTTATATATACATCTATCTGATTTGGGGACGGGGAATAACAAAATGGTCAGACAAGGACAAAGGGTGAACCAATACAACAGCGATATTTTTAAGACTCTAGGTTGGAAATGAACTGTACAACTTGGGGTTGGGGAATTTAGGAGGGAGAGAAAGTGGGAGAAAAACAAGAGAGGGGCATCGATGTTTGACAAGAAATGTACTCATTGCCTTACTTATATAACTGTAACCCCTCTATACAATGCCTTTACAATAAAATAAAATTAAATATATATACATATATGTAGTATTTAACTCACTTGTAGGATATACAAATGAGAAAGAAGAGAATTAATCCTATCACTACCAAACTATGAAGATTAACTGTAAGAAAAAGACCTAAAGATTAAAAACAAAGAAAGGAAACAAAATGACATGAATATTTGTTACCTATCAATAACCACCTTAAATTTAAATGGATTAAATTCCCCTAATGAGCTGAATGGTTTGTTTTTAAAATCCAGGCATAGAGTTCACACCTGTTATCCCAGCTACTCAGGAAGCACAAACAGTTCAAGGCCAGCCTGGACAAAACTCTGGTCAAACCACCATCTCAACCAATAAGCCAGGCATGTGTCATCTCAGCGGTGTAAGAGGCCTGGGTAGGAGAATTATCATACAAGGCTGGCCCTGAACAAAAACACAAGACCTTACCAGGAAAATAACCTAACCAAACCAAAGCAAGAATGGCAGGGGTGGGGGAGAAGGGGAAGGCTGAAGGGGTAAAGTACCTCCCTAAAAAGCATAAGGCCCAGAGTTCAAACCCCAGTGCTAAAAACAAACTTACAGGCAGCCTACTGGGAACTCACTTCCTCAGTAAAGACACATATACAAAAGACAAAGTGAGGGCTGGGAAGGTGGCTCAGTGGTAGAGCGCTTGCCTTGTATGCATGAGGCCCTGGGTTCGATTCCTCAGCACCACATAAGCAAAAGAAAAAACCCGGAAGTGGCGCTGTGGCTCAAGTGGTAGAGCGCTCGCCTTGAGCTGAAGAGCTGAGGGACAGCGCCCAGGCCCAGAGTTCTGGCCCCACGACCAAACCCAAAAAAAAAAAAAAAGTGAACGGATGGGAAAAGACATTCTATGCAAACAGAAATCAAAAGTAAACATGAATAGCTATACTCATATAAGACCAAAAAGACTTCAAGTCAGACGGAAATGAGACAAAGAAAGCTATTGGTCCTAACAATACAACTTCAAAGAACTTAAAAGAACAAACCAAACCTATAATTAGTAGAAGAAATGAAATAATGAAATCAGAGCAGAAATAAACACAAAAGACCGATGAAATAAGACAGGTCTTTTTGAAAGATAAAAAAGCAACAGGGGTGCTTTGTATGCCCCTCCCCCATGGTATAATCCCTGCTTTCACTATATATGATGTTGGTATATGTGGAGGGGAAGGGAAAAAACAAATTGTTAAAACAGGGATACAGGAGGACCCATTTTAACAGTGAGATGTACAAGTCATTATGTCGAAAAACGAACTTTACAACTTTGGGGGGGGAAGGGGGAGGGGGGGAGAATGCGAAGGGATGGGAAGGAGAAACAAAGGAGGAAGCTACAATGCTTGATAAGAAATGTGCTCATTATCTTGCCCATGTAATTGTAACCGCTCTGTACAGTATTTTCACAATAAAAAAATACATTAAAAAAAAAAGCAACAGGGACTGGGAAGGTACCTCAGTGGTAGAGCGCTTGCCTTGCATGCATGAGGCCCTGGGTTCGATTCCTCAGCACCACATAAGCAAAAAGAAAAAAGCTGGAAGTGGCACTGTGGCTCAAGTGGTAGAGCACTAGCCTTGAGCTGAGGGACAGTGCCCAGGCCCAGAGTTCAGACCCCACGACCAGACCAAAAAAAAAAAAAAAAAGGCAACAAACCTTAGATAGACTAAGAAAAAAAGAAAGACCTAAATAAGTAAAATAAGAAATGAAAAAATCATTACAACTGATCCAAAGCAATACAACTTATCATTAAAAGGACTATTATGGCCAGAAGCTGGTGGCTTACACCTAGCTACTCAGGAGGCTGAGATCTGAGGACTGCAGTTCAAAGTCAGCCCGGGCAGGAAAGTCCATGAGACCCTTATCTCCAGTAAACCACCAAAAACTTGAAATGGTGCTGTGGCTCAAGTGGTAGAGCGCTAGCCTTGCGCTGAAGAGCTGAGGGACAGCGCCCAGGCCCAGAGTTCAAGCCCCATGACCCACAAAAAAAAAAAAAAAGTAATATTATGAACAACTGCACACCAACAAATGGCCTAGAAGAAAGTGATAAATTCCTGGATCGAAGTAAACTACCAAGACTGAACTGCCCAAAAAAACCCAGAAAATCTAACAAGCCAATGACTAGCAATGAAATTAAGTCAATTTTTTTTGTCTGTCATGGGGCTTGAACTGTGGGCCTGGGTACTGTCCTTCAACTCTTCAGCTCAAGGCTAGTGCTCTACCACTTGATCCACAGCAGTATTTCAGGTTTTTGGTGGTTCACTGGAGATAAGGGTCTCACGGACTTTCCAGCCTGGGCGGGCTTTGAACTGTGATCCTCAGATCTCAGCCTCCTGAGTAGCTAGGATTACAGGAGTGAGCCACTATCACCCAGCTGAAACTGAGTCAATATTAATATTTGTCTCCTAATAAAGAAAAGCCTAGGACCAAATGACTTCACTTCTGAATTCTATCAAACTATTTAAGAACCAAAAGCAATTCTTCTCAAACTATTTCAAAAACTGAAAGGAAAGGAATTTTTCTAAACTCTTTTTATGAGACTAGCATTACCTTCATATAGGAAATGGACAAGAACATACACCAAATAAAAGAAAAGAAAGAAAATTACAGACCAACATCTCTGATGAACATTGCAAGCCAAATTCAATTCGTCAAGAAAACTATCACACACTGCAGGTTCAGGTGGCTCACGCTTGTCATCCTATCTACTCAGAAGGCTGAGATCTGAGGATCATGGTTTGAAGCCAGCCTGGGCAGGTAAGTCTGTAAGAATATACCTGACATGAGTCTTGAATTCAGGGCCTGGGCCCTGTCTGTCTCAAGGCTAACTGATCCTCTACCACTTGAGCCAAGCTTCCTTTCCAAGTTTTTAAAGTCTCAGGGACTTTCCTGTCTGGGCTGGCTTTGAATTGTGATTCTCAGATCTCAGCTTCCTGAGTAGCTAGGAGGACAGGAGTGAGCCACCAGTGCCCAGCCAACCCTTTTATTAGGAGCAACACAAACCACGTCCATATTGGACGTGATCACCTGACCAGCTGCTCCCATCCCTCACCTTGGGCCCCTCAATTCTTTGAGACAATACTAGAATTAAGCCAACTAGCCTCTGGCCTTCATCAAAAGCTAGAAATTACCGAGCTTAGTGAGGAAGGCTTTCAGAAGCTGAGACAGGCCTCTTGTGCCTAACCATCAGCCAAATTGTAAACACAAAGGAAAAGCTCTGGAAAGAAATTACAAGTGCTGCTCCAAGGAACTTCTGACTGATGAGGAGAAAGGGACTGAGATGGAGAACGTGCTAGTGGTCTGGAAAGATCACACCAGCCACAGCAGTCCCTTCCATCAAGGTCTAATCTACAGCAGAGCCCTGACTCTCAAGGCTTCTGCGAAAGCTGAGAGCGCGCACTGCCAAAGAAGAGTCTGCAGGCAGCCGCGGCTGAGTCCCACGTGTCTCCAGACGTCAGGTGACCGCAGAGGCTGCGTGCGGCAAGCCAGCCCCACCCCAGTGAGGTCAGCAGAGCCAAAGTTCTTAGAGCTGAAAAGAAGTCCAGAGTGGCTCCAGAGTTTGCGAGGCACAGGTTGTTAATGGCTAAGGCAGCCAGTGGTTTTAGGTTGAAGTCAAAGGCAAATCACCACTCTGGAAACCCTAGGACCTGAAGCAGCATTCTGGATCTACTATGCCTGTGCTCTATGAATGGAATAATAAAGCCTAGCGACAGCACATCTGTTCACAATATGTCTCATGGAGTATTTTAAATCCATTGTGGAGACTGTTCAGGAAAAAAAAAAAAAAAAAGACTCCTTTCCAAGCAGTACTGACGGCTGACAAGGCCCTTGTCGTCCCAGAGCTGCAGTGGCGGTGCCAGCAAGATGAGGGGTCTCAGGCTCCTGACACAGCACCACTCTGCGGCCCGTGGGTCAGGGAAGGATTTCAACCTTCAAGGCTTACCACTTAAAGAGCAAACTGCATAAGGCTACAGCTGCCATAGTGATTCTTTGATGACTCACTATTCTAGGTGACAGCAAGAACATTTTCGATTCACAGGAGCAGGTCAAAAGCTTAACAGGAAGATCTTGGAAGAAGTTGATTCCAACCCTCATGGAGGAAGTAACTGAAGATGTGGTGGAAAAAAACACAAGAGGAGACAGATACCTGTGGCTCACACCTATAATCCTGGCTACTCAGGAGGCTTAGATCTGAGGATCACAGTTCAAAGCCAGCCTGGGCAGGAAACTCTGTAAGACTCTTATCTCCAATAAACTACTCAAAAAAGCCAGAAATGGCACTGTGGCTCAAGTGGTAGTGTTGGCCTTAAGCAAAAGGAGCTCAGAGACAGTACCAGACCTGAGTTCAAGCCCCAGAACCAAAAAGAAAACAAAAACAAAAAGATTAGGATTCCAAGTGGGACCTGGAAGGGTCGGTGGCTCTCAGACTGTATCAAGACCACCTGGTGAAAAAAGGTTGGAGACCCCCTATCTCAAAGAACAAGCTATGCTGGGCTTAGTGGCTCACGCTTCCCCGCCCATAAACTAATTAGAAAAAAAAAAAAAAGGACAAGTTGGCATGGTAGGGCACACTGCAATCCCAGCTATGCAGGAAGTATAGGAAGCAGGCTCATGCTAGCCTAGCAGTTATGAGAACAGAGCTGCAAAACAAAATAAAATAAAAGGGCCTGGGGTGTGGCTAAAGGGGTAGGAGCACCAGCAGCAAGTAGAAAGCCTAGTTCAAATCCTAGTACAAAAAAAAAGGGAGGGGGCTGAGCAGGTGGCTCAGTGGTAGAGCACTTGCCTCACATGCATGAGGCCCTGGGTTTGATTCCTCAGCACCCCATAAGCAGAAAAGGCCAGAAGTGGAGCTGTGTCTCAAATGATAGAGCACTAGCCTTGAGCTGAAGAGCTGAGGGACAGTGCCCAGGCCCCACAACCAGAAAAAAAAAAAAAACCTGCCCCAGACACATCGTCACTCAGCAGCTGCTATCCTGAGAGTCTACAGCCATCAACATTGATGTAAGGCCCCACAGATACCAGCCCAAAGGCTCACAGAACACCCAGGAGATTGCTAGCATTTTTAATCAAGTATTTTTAAGCAAGTAATTACATTTTTTTAGACATAATGCTATTGCACACTTAATAAAACCAATTCTATGCTTCAAGAATCACATTGCCCCATGGAAATGGAAAGACTTGGAAAAAATCATATTGAGTGAAGTAAGACAGAACCAAAGAAACATAGAATCCATGGTTTCCCACATTTGTAATACTTAGTATATGTCTAGAATAGTTCTAGCAGATGAGCAGAATAGCTCAATAGCTACATACATATGATCATATAAGATGATGCTAAGCAAAATGAACTCCAAGACATGGAAACAAGAGGGTTTTCTTTGTTGACGTTGTTTTTAAACTTAAGTTTTAAGTTTAAGGCGGGGGGGGGGGGGGGTTGGCCAGTCTTGGGGCTTGAACTCAGTGCCTGGACATTGTCCCTGAGCTTCTTTTGCTCAAGGCTAGTACCCTAACACTTGAGCCACAGTGCCACTTCTGGCTTTTTCTGTTTATGTGGTAATAAGGAATTAAACCCAGGATTTCATGCATGCTAGGCAAGCACGCTACCACTAAGCCACGGTCCCAGCCTGATTTTTTTTTTTTTTTTGGTGGGTTGTGGGGCTTGAACTCTGGGCCTAGACACTGTCCCTGAACTCTTCAGCTCAAGGCAAGTGCTCTACTACTTGAGCCTCAGCACCACTTCTGGTTTTCTGGTGGTTAATTAGAGATAAGAGTCTCACAAACTTTCCTGCCTGGGCTGGCTTTGAACCAAGATCTACATGAGCACTGGCACCTGGCTAATTTTTTTTTTTTTGCCAGTTCTGGGACTTGAACTCAGGGACTGGACACTTTCAGCTTTTTCTGTGTATGTGGTACTGAGGAATTGAACCTAGGGCTTCATGCATGCTAGGTAAGCACTCTACCATTAAGCCACCTTCCCAAGTCCTAAACTTAATTTTTATACGCACTGGGAGCCAAAAGATTCGTGAGACTTGCTTTGTTGTGAGATTTGCTTTTCTTCAGTGGTCTAGAACCAATTCACATCCCTGAAGTATAACAGCAAACTGTTTTTAATACATTAACCGTCTCAATCCATTTTCAGAAAATTGTGCTGAGTGAAAAAAGCCAATCCAAAAATATGCTTACCCTTACATAATATTCTTGAAATGACAAGTTAAGCTGTGTGGTTTCCAGGCATGAGGGGAGGGAAGCGGGGCCGGTGGCAGAGCACGGCGGGCAGACGGGGGAGCCTCCTGGAGTTCAGCACCATGGTGGTTTTATAAGCTGCTGTCACTGGGGGAAACTGGGTGAGGGTGCTATTTGTTACAACTACAATTATAATATACACTAGCTCAAAATAAACTCATTTCTTTAAGAGAGTTAACGTCAGCTCCCAGTCACAGTCTCATAGAGCTGCCATAGTAGAACACGGTCAGCAGGTAAGAACTTTCCAGTCAGCTCTCGTTCTTGTTCCAGTCAGCTCATGGCTCCCACTCACCTCTCCACCACCGCCGATTGGTGCTGCCCTTGTGCCTACACTCCAACCTCTGGGCCAGGAAGCACGGGCGCCACCACCACCCCAGAAAGCCTCTGCTGGAGGGTAATGCCAGGCACACACAGACCCTGAGCCTGCCTGGGCAGAGCAGGGAACCGCAGGTCTCCGGGAGCCTACTTGACAAGGGCCTATCAGAGAGATTCACCGCCTAACAGACTGCAGGTCAACCCCCTAACACTGAGACCTGCTAGAGAAAGAAGAGGGTCTGACCACCCGCCACCAGGTACAGCCTTCCTTCCCTCCTTTCACGCCCCGAGGAAGAGCTGAGAGCAGGTGCTGGGGAGGGTGTGGCTGGGCCCCTTTCAGATTCCTCAGACAGGACGCTGCACAACCCCAGCGGCCAGGTTAGGACTGCAAGCTGGACTACGGCCTCCAGAGTTTGAGAGAGCAAAGGCCTGTGGTGTGTTTTTCCAGAGCTTTGTTATGGCAGCCTACAGATCCACAAAGCACCCTTCCAGGGAGATGAGGCCTCGCGGGAAGAGCAGCATGAGGAGCCCCTCAGGGTCGGAGGAAAGCCCTGGAAAATGGAGTGGAGAGGTGGCCTGGGCTCCGCACCAAACACGCATCACGGGATCGGGATCAGCACCGCCACACAGCCCCATCACGGCTGGGGCAGGCTCTTCCTCCCGGCCGGCCACCATGATCTGAGGGAAAGGAAAGGGTCTCTGCGAAGGGGGCTCCTGGAGGAGAGGCCGGGATGGGTGTCCCAGGGCTGCGGGCATGCCTGGGGCCAGCACCCGCTCGATGCGGCAGATAACCGCGCAAGCAGATGAAGCGGCAAACAGGGTAGGAGGCAGGACAGCAAAAAGCCTACCCCACCACTCCCAAGGCCTGAGAGGGCCCTGGAGCCAGGGAGCCGAGCTGTGATAAGCACATGCTCACCACTTCCTTTTCAGTCTGGGGACCAGATTCAGGTCTCATAATGAGAGAAGCCATTAGCATCCATTCCCACTTCCATGTGAATCTCAACTCAACTCTAGTGTGAAGATGAGGCCAAGACACAATAAGCAAATCTACCACCCCATGCCAACCTCACAGCCAATAACCTCTGTGGGGTCGGGGACAGGATGAGGGGCTGGCTGGTCCCAGGCCACTGCGCCCCACAGCTCCTGGATCCCATGGAACAGCTCCAAGGAACAGAACACCCACACCTGAGCCCCGGATGGCGTCACAAATGAGACCAGGGTGCTGGCTGAGGAAAGCCAGCTGGGGGATGAGAATCAGCTCCAGAAGGAGGGGGCTCCTGGGGCTCCTGGGACTTCTAGGCAAGATGGAAATGTGGGCATTTACGCAAATGCTGCCGCGTCCAAGTCCCAGCCAGTCCCTTCAGAGGCCCACGGTCCAGGGAGGGATTGGCCCAGACCATCCATCCCTCCCCTCCCACCGCCCCTGGACAGCTCCCTGCCACAAGCCTCTAGTTCTCTCACAACAGGGGTTTCCAGTGTCCCAGGTCCATCCTGTGCCAACCCTTGCCAGCATTTGCCAGTAACCACAGCAGGGCCAGTCTTTGGCTTGGTTGGGCACTTGGTATGGGAGGTTCTGCGAGGGTACCATCCCTTCCCCTTGGGGGAATCCCCCACGGGGAAGCTCTGTTCCTGCACACCTGGTCTTGAGCTGGCAGCTGCAGAGCTGTGGGCAGGGCTAGGCCATTCTGCCAGCCGGCTTCCCCACAGACTGCAAGAGGCAACTGGGAGTCTGTGGAGGCTGGGCTTGCAGTGATGAGGGGCAGGGTGCGGGGCCTAAGCTGCCCTACCCGAGTCTGGTTGGTCCTGGGAAAGGGGCACTGGCAGGGGACAGAGGGGGCCTAAGGAACGAGGCTCCTGAGCCCCGATGGTGGGTCTGAGCTGTCGGGACCTGTGTACTCTCCCAACATTGGGTCAGTGTTTGGTGGGTAACAAGGGCACCCTCAAGGGTTCACCTGACCCTTCAGCAATGAGGAAGGTAGACCTGTGCACACCTGCTACCAGAGGCCAGAGTGGGAAACGCAGGAGACAAGACGTGCATCGCTCCCAGAGCTCTGAACCGGGCAGGCCGAGCCCCAGGGTCTGTGCACCAGCCCCGTACCCCCACCCCAGCGAGCTGGCCCTGCAGTACCTCTACCAGATGATTTCTGGATTCGGATTCTCATAGGAGAGCTCCCTGTCCCGAACACACATGGGCAAGGAGACCCAGGAGAGGATCCCTCAGGGGTGAACCTGGGGCTGCCAGCAGCCTCAGGATCTGGACCTCCCAGGACTTGCGGGGAAGAGCATCCAAAGCCCTTAAACTGAGGAGCAAGTGGGGAAGGGGAGGGAGGAGACAGGGCAGGGAGTACGCCCCTCTATAAATCCGCAGCGTGGGGCCTGTGCCGCGGGGGTGTCTGACTCCACCCAACAGGGCAGGGCGTAACAGCAGAGACACGTGCGGGAGTGGGGAGAGCTGTCCAGACGGACCGCCTGAAGAACAGACCCCGGTTCTGGACCACAGCTGCCATCATAACCCATTAACCCCATGCGTGTCATTTCCACCAGGGATGCACAGGGCAGGGCCTGCTGTGCTAAGTGGACCTTGTGGGTCCTCAGGGATGCAAGCCCGGGGGAGATGGGGCATCCTCGGCGGGGCTCCGGGGATGCTGGAGGGACTCCGAATGGAACCCCAGGACGCTGTGCAGGCACACCCTGTGCTGCTCAGGGGCTGCTTGTGGGAGTCAGCCCACCCAACTGGTCCCTACAGGCCTCTGGCTGGGGAGGATAGAGGGAGTCCAGCCTCCTGGGAGCCAGTGATCCACTCGACCAGCACCAGACCCCTCTTCCCACAGAGGAATGGTCAAGAGAAGCAGGTAAGGAACAGAGCAGGCTGTGGTGGACAGCCGGGACTGCTGGAGACACAGTGGGGTCAGCCATGCTCCAACCCGCATCGCTGTCCTTGGCACAGTGTCTCCTAAGTTCAGACACAAAGTCTTGAGTCACATGTAGGGAGGTCCTGTGCCCCTCAACGCCCTGTGAAGGTGTCTATGACACCTTCCTGTGGGTCTGTTCCCAGGCCCGGCGCCTTCTCATCTTTCACCATACCCAGGAAGGACCTGCAGGTCCAAAATGGGGCTTGCATCAAACAAGACCAAAGGAGAGAGCGCTGCAGTGGTCACTGGCAGCCAAGGGCAGCCATGAAGCAGAGCCTTCGTCTTGTGCAGCAACCACACACTCTCCTCTTCCCTCAGGAGCCAAGCCCAGAGAGGGAGGGACTGATCTCTAATTACATGTCCTGGAAAGAAGGCTCGGTTTAATTTGGAGTAAAATGAGAAGCTGTGGTTGAAAATGTCCCCTAGAGAGACACCTGCCTGAGTCAGGACACCACTCTCTGCTGTCCCCAATACCATGAAGAAAAGCACCAGAGAGGGATTGTGGACATCTGGGCTGTTGGCTCCTGGGACCTTGACCTAACATCTGGGAACCCAGCCCCTCCAGGCCAAAGCGTATTGCTGGGGGCAGCTGGAGGGTCACCACGGGGCTGCGGCTCAGGCTGGGAGAAGCAGCCTGGGGTGTGAGAACTGGATTGAGGAGGCTCCACGGGACTGGACTGGGCTCTGCCTTCGCAAAGTATCCAGAGAGCCTCTTGAATATACCCAGACTCCATGAGGGTTCCTTTCTCCTGGCCCCCACTGCCTGGCGGGGCTTGCTGTCTCTGGCTTTCACCTCACGACAGTGCTCTCCACCCTGTGTCCATTAGGGTGTCCAGCCCGGTCATCCTATGCCCAGAGGCACAGCTCCTCACTGCGGCTAAATGTAGGGACATCTCTGGCCCCGGTGGAAGGACACACCACCAGAACCACCCTGTGTCCCACAGGCAGGCAGCGTGCTCCTGATCCCTGAAGGATCCACAAGGGCAAGGGTCTGAACAGGGAGAAGGGATGGGTACCCCAGAAAACCCCCCCAGGGTACAGAGCAAGGGGATGAGCAGACGGGAGGGCAGCAGGGAGAGACACGGGGAAACGCACTCACTGATTCAGTCTCAGCTCCCCTGTCATCTGCTCCTTGCTCTCTCTACTTTGTCTCCTCCATCTCATTTTTGTCTCTCCTATGTTCTTGTTTCTCCTGTGTGTCTCCTACGTCTTCTCATTCCTAACTACTGAATCACCCAGCTCATCTTCACATACTACACCTTATTTACTTGCCTACAAATTCAGTGTGAGAAGATACAGTCTAGAAGTACTGCAGCCTGTCTACGCGGCTATACCTAGGTATGTCCTCTAGACACCTGCTGCAGATATACAGACCTGTACTACCTGGGGCCCTAGACACACCCACAGACAGAGCTCCAGTGCTGGTCCCTCTGTCTGCCTCTCTGGGGCATGCCTGTCCATGCCTAAGCAGGCAGTAAACCCCAAACCTACAGACACTGTGAGCCTTGATCTCCCCTCCAGCACTGCCTACTCCTCCCCACCTTACTACAACCTCCTGGCGGGCAGTCAGAAGCCAGTGTTGTCCAAAGGTCCCCACTCCCACACCCACCCCGCCAGGGTACGTCACCTTCCCTTCACCTCCACGGGGCCTCAGCTGCCTTGCCGAGGCAGCCCACAGCTCCAGAAACCTGGGGGGCTCTCCATCTCCCCACGCCCTTCACACCCACACCCTTAGCCAGCACTGTGGCCACAGCTCTTCCCAGGGAGCAGGGCCATACCCTCAAGCCTGCAGGCCCCTGAAACCAAGGCCTTCCCTGGCTGCCCTCACCACAGGCAGTCATTCACTTTTTCATAGGCTGAATGGTTTTATTATGTGTCTACCAAGACAACAAACCCAGCTATGAGCCGCACCTGCCCTAGTTTCACATTCTAACAGCGTTAGGGTTAGGGTTAGGAGGTGGGGACACACATCATGCAGCATGCCTGTCCAGGTATCGGAAGCTGACTGTGCCAAGAAGAAATAGACTGAAGAAGCTGCTCACCCTTACAGGCAGGGGCTGGGCAGACATGGAACATGAGTTATTTAACGGAATGATGGCGTGAGCATCAGCAGAACAGCAGCTCAGGTGGCCGACAGAGAAGCGTGCAGGGGAGCAGACAGACAGGAAGCGGACAGGGCAGAGAGTTCTTGCACAGAAGGATGGGCAAAGAACAGCAGGACAGATGACCCCATCTAAACCAGGACAGCAGCTCTCCTCCTACTTCCTCCAGATTAGGCTCAACCAAACTTCTGGATCTCAGTTTACCCCCCCACATAGCATCGTGTCTTCCTGGGAGAGGAAGTGCTGGGGTCCTGGTCCCAGGCCAAACTCTCCGATGGCGGTACATCCAGTCCACGCAGACGCTGCAGTAGACTAGACAGTGAGGGGGAGGGGCAGCAGGGCCTGAGAGGCCTCACTACCCCACCAAGGGACACAAGTCTGTGGCACTTCCCTGCTGGCTTATCAGGGAACAGGGGCTACAATGGAGAGACCCAGCTCCCAGCCACCTGTCCCAGGGCCCAGGCCCCCCCCTCCACCCACCCACACCCCTCCACCCTTCCACCCACCCCAGGGGCCCAGGCCCCCCCCTCCACCCACCCACACCCCTCCACCCCTCCACCCTTCCACCCACCCCAGGGGCCCAGGCCCACACCCCTCCACCCACCCCAGGGGCCCAGGCCCACACCCCTCCACCCACCCCAGGGGCCCAGGCCCACACCCCTCCACCCACCCCAGGGGCCCAGGCCCACACTCCTCCACCCTTCCACCCACCCCAGGGGCCCAGGCCCACACCCCTCCACCCACCCACACCCCTCCACCCCTCCACCCCTCCACCCACCCCAGGGGCCCAGGCCCACACCCCTCCACCCACCCCAGGGGCCCAGGCCCACACCCCTCCACCCACCCCAGGGGCCCAGGCCCACACCCCTCTACCCTTCCAACCACCCCAGGGGCCCAGGCCCACACTCCTCCACCCCTCCACCCACCCCAGGGGCCCAGGCCCACAGCCCTCCACCCCTCCACCCACCCCAGGGGCCCAGGCCCATAGCCCTCCACCCTTCCACCCACCCCAGGGGCCCAGGCCCACAGCCCTCCACCCACGCCAGGGGCCCAGGCCCACAGCCCTCCACCCACTCCAGGGGCCGAGGACCACAGCCCTCCACCACATTGCTAGTGTTTGGAGAAGCTGCTGAAATCTCACACAAGGTCTGGGTCCCCAGGAATTTTCAACATCCCCAGTGGCAGGCTGGACTGGGGCTCTGGTATCTCACCCAGACCCCACCCACATCCCCAGGGCAACAGGTGCTCAGCACAGGCAAAGCCAAGGGTAGCCTTTGTACCCACCAACCACAGGTGCAGATAACATGACAGAGACCTAAGAAAAGGGTGAAGTAAAGCAGGGCGCCAGTGGCTCACGCCAGTAATCCTAGCTACTCAGGAGGCTGAGGTCTGAAGATCACGTTCAAAGCCTGGCTGGACAGGAAAGTCCAGGAAGGAAAGTCCGGGAGACTCTTACCTCCAATAAACTGCTAGAAAACCAGAAGTGGTGCTGTAGCTCAAGTGGTAGAGCACTCGCCTTGAGCCAAAGAGCTGAGGGACAGCGCCCAGGCCCAGAGTTCAAGCCCCACGGCCGACCATAAAAAAAAAAGGGTGAGGTATCCAATGATGGGTGCTGAGCCTTGGCGTCTCTGGGGGAGAAGTAGGGACAAAGCCCCTCGGCATCTCCCCACCTGCACACCAGCCTCAGACACAGGGACAAAGCCCCTCGGGCATCGGGCATCTCCCCACCTGCACACCAGCCTCAGACGCAGGGACAAAGCCCCTCGGGCATCAGGCATCTCCCCACCTGCACACCAGCCTCAGACGCAGAGAGAGCCCAGCTGGCCCTGGGGACCCTAGAGGTTTCACCAGGCAACACACTACAACGCTTCTTGACTCCACCACTGTGCGTCTAGCCCTCTGAGCACCAATTAAATAACCTAATTAAAAACAAAGTCACAAGAGAACCTCTTCCCCTGTCCTGGACACATCACGGCCATGGGGACCCCAGCTCAGGAGGGGAGGGACAGGGTTCTTCCCTGAGTCCCCACAGACCAGCACCTCCCCCACACGCAGGCCTACACGCAAGTCCACGTGTGTGTGGGAGCCCACGAGAAACTCCCCATGTGACTGTGGTCCCAAGGGACACAGAGGACCCCACCCCCACCCCCCTAAAGATTCCCTTCCAACCCAGCACACCTCAAAGGGTGCAGTGCAGAGAGGAGCCTGAAACCAACACCTACACCAGACCTCCTGCAAACACAGCAGAAGCTAGGAAAAGACACGGTCCAGGAGGCTGAGTGAGAAGAGGGGTGGGAACAGCAGGAGGAGAGGGAGAACCATGGTGGGTGGGAGTGGGGGCAAGAAAAACACTGGCAGGGACGTGAGAAGCAGAAAAGAGACACAGCCCTGCCTTCTGCTCACGGCCCCTGGGGCCTGGGAATCCTCACTGGAGCTCCCCAAAGCAGCCCTGGGCTGCCCCCATCTCAGGACCTCATTCAGCCAAACCCAATCTGCGTTCTGGAAGATACAGGAAGATACAGCTGGTGCAGGCAGTGACGCCAGCTCCTTGGGCAGCAGCTACGAGCCGGTCCAGCAGACCCCCGGACACCAGCGACTCACTCCCCGCCCCCAGGTACCTACCCCAGGCTAGGCTCAGGGGAAACCCTGAAAAACAGAGACATTGCTCTTCCCTTCAGGGACCTGTATCTAGAGGGAGAGAAAGCTGTAAACAGTGGCAGCGACTCCCGATGCCCCACGGAGCAGCCCTGAACGGGAGGGGGGGTGGAGTGCTGGGTCTCCAAGCTCGTGCGCTCTCCCCACCGACAGCACCAGACCTCCCCAGAGACACAGAGGGCTTTCCATGAACTCCTTAAGTGCCACGATCCCAGGGCAGGGAGCAACTCACAAGGTGTTCCCAAGCACTCACCAAGCAGCACAAGGCCCTGGGGCTGCCTGGGCGTGCCCCGGACTGTTCTAGGGACCCTCCCTCCTCTGTAAGCTTGCAAATGTGGTCCTCAAAGGCTGCGCACAGGCAGCAGGGCAGGGGACCGGCCCTCTCAGGGCTTTCTCAGGAGCCTGGAGACCGTTACCAGACTTTCTTTATGCTGGTGCCCCAGACCAAGGCTCCTAGAGTCCCTTTCTCCTCCCCTTCAACTCTTCCACATGTACCAGGCCACATGGGGCAGTCAGTGTGCAAGAGACATGGATTCTGCAACAACACTGCCCCTTGAAAGAGCCACTCCCACCCACAGTGGCTGCTCCCCGCTCCCCGGGCTGGGTTCTGAGCCTTCAGGGACTATGAGGCCCAGAGAAGGTCAGACGGCCACCCCAGCCCGGGGGGCCCTGGGAGCAGCGTCACCCTGGGGTCAGAGCACCAGCTCCACAGCAGACACACTACTGTGACCTCAAGTGCCCCTCAGACCATATGCAGCCAAGGCTTGTGAGGACTCAGGACGGAGGCGTGCGCCTTCCCGGACGCCTGGGCTGCCAGGGCGGGGCATGCTGGTCAGGAGGAGGAGGAAGCACTTGTGGGAAGTAGTAGACGGACACGCTGACTAAGCAATTCCCAGGACAGAGATGCAGAAGACGCAAGGCCTACTCAGAGATCTCAGGAAGACAGCTCATGTAGCTCCCCAAACTGTAAAGTGCCTCCCCAAGATCTCAGACAGGTGAGAGCCTCCTCCCTGAAAGTCTCTCTCGGCAAACTTACCCACTGAGAACAGCCTTTCAGCAAAAAGCACAGTACAGACACACCCCTGGGGAGGAAGAATCCCCTCCCACCAAGGCCTGCATCTGCACTGGCGCCCTCCCTCCGCAGCCCCGCAGAGTGATCACATGCGCACGGTGCGCCCAGCCAGGCCCACCTACCCCGTGAGGACCACCACAAAGTCCATGACGTTCCAGCCATTCCGCAGGTAGGAGCCCTTGTGGAACACAAAGCCCAGAGCGATGATCTTGATGCCCGCCTCAAAGCAAAAGATCCCGATAAAATAGGGCTCCGTATCATCCTGGGGAGAAGCAGAGACAGGGGTTACCTCCGCCCCGGTGCCAGGGCCACCCCCACTGCCCGTAGGCAGGACCCCCACGTCCCCTGGACCACGAGGGCTTGACCACTCAGCACTGTTCATCTGCACAGGTTCCCCACTAGGGCACATCACAGTTCACACACCCGCAGCCCAGTGGAGCTCCAACCCTGGCATCTCAGACTCTGCTCCACTCACAGAGTACCTGCGTCCTTTGCTGTTAGTCTGGTAGTGGACCTTAAGGGATGTAATAAAGATAGTGGCAATACTCTTGAGGCATATGTAAGTCCTTGTATTCATTAGAGAAACCCTTTCAATGCCCTCTGCAGTCCTCCTCGGTCTAAAGAATCAGAGGCATGGAGACGGAAGAACTGGGCAGAGACCATAGCTAAACCCATCAGACACCTAAGCCTGACCCTGAGCGTTGGCCCTTGAGTCAACCTCCAAGACTCATCCAGGGCCCATTATGTATTCAAGACAACCTAGAAGGAAGGAACAAATTCTGGTAGGGAAATAAAAACAGAGCCGAGCACTGCTACTGAAGAAGCTGAGCCCTGAGGATTGCCGTTGGAAGCCAGCCTCGGCAGGAGAGTTTGCAGGACTTTTATATCCAATTTACTACCAGAAAACCAGAAATGGAGTTATGGCTCAAAATGGTAGAGCACTCACCTTGAGCAAAAATGCTCAGGGACAATGCCCTGGCCCTGAGCTCAAGCCCCAGAACAACAACAAAAAAGGAATTAGAAAAGAAAAAAAACTGAATGAAGCAAAAAGCCGCATCCCTGAGGGCTGGAGTGACGGCGGCTGTGGACCCACTCAGAGCCCAGCTGGAGGCCCGGCAGGGTGGACCTGAGGCTCAGAGGCCGTGGCAAACCCAGGCTCGAACCCAGATACAGTGGGGCTGAGGGAGCCTCCACGACGCATGGCCACAAGGGGACAGAGGTCTCCTCAGGTAGATTTTGAGGAAAGGAACTTTGGCTGGAGGAAACAGGGTGGCCAAAAAAGCAAAAATGGGACCCTAAAAAGATTTTTTTTCTCTCCATTCCAGGCTACATCTCTGCTACGTTTCTGGGCATCACACTGAGCCGGCCCTCTGGGGCTGAGAAAACAGTGTGGAACTTCGTAGAAAGTAGAAAGGGGTCAGAGGAGGAGTGGAGCGGGACGTGCCGTGCCGTGGGTGTCCTGGAGGAGGGGAGGAGACAGCCGCCCGAGGCGGAGGGCGGGTCTGACCCAGAGACCGGCCGCGGAGCTGCGGCTGTCCATCCACCTGTGGCGGTGGCGGGAGGTACTGGTTTCCAGACCTACCGCAGCAAGCTGGCCCTCCAGCCTGTGGACGCTCAGAAGCAATGGCCCTTCAGAAAGCCGGTCTACCCTGGGGGCTGGCGTGCACACTGTTTCCAAACCTGCCAAGCTGGTGGACCACGAGCCCGTGCCTTTCTCCCAGAATCCTGCCCGCCCTCCACTGCTTGGCCCAGAATTCCTTCTCTTGTCCATCAGGGAAGCAGCCACAGGCTGCTGCCAGCAGTGGCCAGCTGAAGCTGCCACCACCCAAAGGGACCGGACAGCAGAGCGCCCGTACATCCCAGTGCTCCTCTCTGATGCTGACTCATGACTTGGAGGAGAGCTCTGCGGGGTCACAGGGAGGAGGACTCTGCAGGGTCACAGGGAGGAGGAGGACTACGCGGGGTCACAGGGAGGAGGAGGACTCTGCAGGGTCACAGGGAGGAGGACTCTGCAGGGACACAGGGAGGAGGACTCTGCAGGGACACAGGGAGGAGGAGGACTCTGCAGGGACACAGGGAGGAGGAGGACTCTGCAGGGTCACAGGGAGGAGGACTCTGCAGGGTCACAGGGAGGAGGAGGACTCTGAAGGGTCACAGGGAGGAGGAGGACTCTGCAGGGTCACACAGGGAGGAGGAGGACTCTGCAGGGTCACAGGGAGGAGGACTCTGCAGGGTCACAGGGAGGAGGACTCTGCAGGGTCACAGGGAGGAGGACTCTGCAGGGTCACAGGGAGGAGGAGGACTCCACGGGGTCACAGGGAGGAGGAGGACTCTGCAGGGACACAGGGAGGAGGACTCTGCAGGGTCACAGGGAGGAGGAGGACTCTGCAGGGTCACAGGGAGGAGGACTCTGCAGGGTCACAGGGAGGAGGACTCCGCGGGGTCACAGGGAGGAGGAGGACTATGCAGGGACACAGGGAGGAGGAGGACTCTGCAGGGACACAGGGAGGAGGAGGACTCTGCAGGGACCCAGGGAGGAGGAGGACTCTGCAGGGACACAGGGAGGAGGAGGACTCTGCAGGGTCACACAGGGAGGAGGAGGACTCTGCAGGGACACAGGGAGGAGGAGGACTCTGCAGGGTCACAGGGAGGAGGAGGACTCTGCAGGGTCACAGGGAGGAGGAGGACTCTGCAGGGTCACAGGGAGGAGGACTCTGCAGGGTCACAGGGAGGAGGACTCTGCAGGGTCACAGGGAGGAGGACTCTGCAGGGACACAGGGAGGAGGACTCTGCAGGGACACAGGGAGGAGGACTCTGCAGGGTCACAGGGAGGAGGACTCTGCAGGGACACAGGGAGGAGGACTCTGCAGGGACACAGGGAGGAGGACTCTGCAGGGACAAAGGTCTCTTCTTGGCTACACTCTTGCAGTACTACCCCTGGAAGGGTCCCTTCTCTCCAAAGGTAAGACTCTGATCCTGTCCTGGGTGGGGTGGGGGAAATCTTCTCATTAAGCAGACAGAAAAGAAAAGATGAGGGAAGAGTCCAGTCCCTGGGAAGGAAGCCCCACACTAGACCTCTCTGCAGCGTCCAAGCCACATCCTGAATGAGTATGTCACTCAGTGCTGGTCAGGCTGAATGTGCAGACAGCCAGTAGCTTGGGGGGCGCTGGACTTCAGCCACCTGCAGCTATGAAAGTAGGGGGCAGGTGAACAGAGCCCCCAGAGACAGGGAGCCAAGAGGGCCTTGCCAATGCTTGCTGGCCAATAGTGGGAGCCCTTGCCACGGGGCTCCCCTGGGCAGCAGCCTCCAGCCTGTCTCTCAGGCTCCGGCTCTCATCTACCCTGGGAGCCCACGTGGTAGGACTACGGCCAGCAAATGGCTTCTCAGATCTCCAGACTGGGCAGGGTCAAGCAAATTCTATTTGTCTCCCAACAGTTTAAACCTCCAGCCCTGGGAATGTCCCTTCTACTTCCACCACAAAGCAAACCTGAGAGGAAAACACGTGAGAGGCAGAGTCACACGGCTGGGCCTCCGATGACCCCTGGGAGAACCCTGGGAGAACACGCGAACGCCACTCACACCTGAACCCCTGCGCTGACCGAGTCCCTCTGCCCTGCTGGCCAGATATAACCACACCCTATCGTCTGGAATCTTGCTTCCTAGATAAAGGTTCACCTGGTCTCTGGAGTGAATGCTTACCACAAAGAACAGGTACCACCCGCAGAAGTCTGAGTCAGGGAGGAGGGACCTGTCAAGCCTCAGCCCTGGGGCTAGTCTCACCCCACCCCTTCTGACACCCAAGCCTCCTGCCTTCCAGGACCCTCTGGAAGCTTCTCACCTTGGATGTCCACTCACCTGCCTTCTCCCAATCATGGCACCTCCCCTGCCCTGTCCCCTATGGACAGCTGGGTGGGAGGAGAGGCAAAACCACAACGTATCTGGGTGCCGGGCCCAGCTAAGCCATCCACAGACCTATCCTGCACACCCTTCTCTGAACAGAAGCACGGGAAGCCATACCAGAGCGGCACAGAACAAGCAGTCTCATGCCGCATCTACGGGGTCCGCAGGCCCCTCCACAGCCCCTCTTCTAGCTTCTCTTTCTGTGGACTCTGAGGCCCCACAATCTCTCCCCACATCCAGCCCACATGGACCCTAAGACAAAAGGCAGAGGTCATGGGCTGTGCGCCATGACCTCCCTGTGAGGGGCCTGGACCCTGAAGCCCTGCCCTGCCTCTCACTCCACCCTGGACGCTCAGGACTCAGAGCCTTCCATGGACCTCGCCTGGTGCTGACTGTCGTAGGTTCTGTGATTAAGGGCAGGCCCCACAGGGGTCTGGGGAGCTCTTCGCAGGAGGCTGGAGGCACTCGTGATTCAGAATGTGTAAGGGGACTGCGCCTCAAGGAAGACCCCATGGGGAAAGAGGTCCGAACAGGTCCCAGAACACAACCCCGAGGCAGAGGGCACAGCCCCGGACTCCGGGCCATCGACCCTGCGGGAGGGGGCAGCTGGCCCGCCCCTCACTGGCACCCAAGAACCCTGACACCACTGTCCTCCTCACCAGGTGCCTCCTCACCTCAGGGCTAAAACCTGAGACTCCTGAGCTGCCAGAACAGCATGCCTGGGCCCTCCTCTCTGGACACGTGGGCAAGGCGCAGGGCCCACCGGTCCTTGACCGAGGAGTCTGTGCCCAGGTGCTGCCCTGTTTCCCAGCCGAAGAGCGTGTTACGCCACTTAACACTGTTCCTGTCCTTCCACTCCACCCCAGGCTGAGCATGCATCAGCCCCTCAGACAGGGAGCACTCACCAGCCACTCAGACAGGGAGCACTCACCGGCTCCTCAGACAGGGAGCACTCACCAGCTCCTCAGACAGGGAGCACTCACCGGCCCCTCAGACAGGAAGCACTCACCAGCCCCTCAGACAGGAAGCACTCACCGGCCCCTCAGACAGGGAGCACTCACCGGCTCCTCAGACAGGGAGCATTCACCAGCCCCTCAGACAGGGAGCACTCACCGGCCCCTCAGACAGGGAGCACTCACCGGCTCCTCAGACAGGGAGCACTCACCAACCCCTCAGACAGGGAGCACTCACCAGCCCCTCAGACAGGGAGCACTCACCGGCCAGACAGGGAGCACTCACCGGCTCCTCAGACAGGGAGCACTCACCAGCCCCCTCAGACAGGGAGCACTCACCGGCTCCTCAGACAGGGAGCACTCACCAGCCCCTCAGACAGGGAGCACTCACCGGCCCCTCAGACAGGGAGCACTCACCGGCCACTCAGACAGGGAGCACTCACCGGCCAGACAGGGAGCACTCACCGGCTCCTCAGACAGGGAGCACTCACCAGCCCCCTCAGACAGGGAGCACTCACCGGCTCCTCAGACAGGGAGCACTCACCAGCCCCTCAGACAGGGAGCACTCACCGGCTCCTCAGACAGGGAGCACTCACCAGCCCCTCAGACAGGGAGCACTCACCGGCTCCTCAGACAGGGAGCACTCACCAGCCCCCTCAGGGAGCACTCACCGGCCACTCAGACAGGGAGCACTCACCAGCCGCACACAGGGAGCACTCACCGGCCCCTCAGACAGGGAGCACTCACCAGCCGCACACAGGGAGCACTCACCAGCCGCTCAGACATGGGCGTCTTGTCCCCATCAGGGAGGTGCTGCTCCAGGGCCAGCACTATGCAGTTGGCAATGATGGTGGCCAGGATCATGTACTCGAAGGGAGTGTGCGGGTTAAGGACGGGTCAGCCACAGCGGCCGGCCCCCAGGGCTGAGGACTTCCCGGCTCCCCGCCCCGCCTGGGCGCCTGCGGGCGGTCAGCACCGCGGACAGCGCCTCGGCCCCGCCGCCCGCTCCGCCCGCCGCGGGACCTGGGCCGGACCCGGGCCGCGGGCCCCGCACGGCCGAGGCCTTCGCGCAGGCTCACAGGCCGCCCGGCCACGCAGCCCCCCCACACACGTGAACCGCCCCGCACACACGCGCAGGGCCCCGCGGGCCGCCGGCGCCCGGCCGCGCCCCTGCGGCGCTCCCACCGCGCAGACCCCGCCGGCGGCGCGCCCCGCACGCCCCGCGCCCCGCACGCCCCGCCCCTTACGCCCCGCGCCCCCCGCGCCCCGCACGCCCCGCGCCCCCCGAGCCCCCCCGCGCGCCCCTCGCCCCGCACGCCCCGCGCCCCGACGTCGAGCGAGCGAGGGGGCCCCGCACCAGGGGCCCCGCGGCCGCGCGCACGGGCGCTCACGCGCGGCGGCACACCCGCACACCGCGCGGACCCCTCCCCGCGGGAAGATGGCCCCGGCCGCGCCGCCCCGCCCCGCCCCGCCCCGCCCGGCAGGATATGGCCACTCGGTGATGCGCTTGGCGTATTTGCGGACGACGTTGTCCTCGCTGAAGACGAAGAGCGAGCGGTTGACGGTGAAGCAGTTCTGCTTGACCGGGATGGGGTTGTAGAGCGCCATGGTGCGCGCGCGCTGCGCGATGGACTGCTTGTAGAGGACGCGCTGGCCCGGCGGCAGCGCCCCGGGGCCCGGCCCGCCCGGCCCGCCCGGCCCGCCGCCCCGCGCCCGCTCCGCGCCGCCCGCGCCCCCATAGCGGCCGCCCAGCTCGTCCCCGAAGCGGACCATGGCGCCCGGGCGCCCCGAGGCCCCGGCCCGAGGCCCCGGCAGGGACGGCGCGCCGCGCGCCCGGGGCTCGGAGCGGAGCCGCCGCCGGACGCCGGGGACGCAGCGGACCTCGCCCGGCCCGGCCGCCGCCGCCGCACCCGACCGAGCGGCCCCGCGCCACGCCCTATAAGGGGCCGGTCACGCGGCGGCGCCCGGCCAATCCGCGCCGGGCCCGCCCCCGGCTCCCGCCGGCCCCGCCCCGGCCGCCGCCCCCGCCCGGCCCCGCGGGGGCCCGGGGCTGCGCCTCGGCGCCGCGCCGCGGACCGGGCCCCCTCCCCGCCCCGGTCGCCCGGACCCCGGACCCCAGGCCCGGCCGAGCCCCGGCCCCCGAGGCTGCGTCGCCCGCTCGCCCCCACCCCGCCCGCTGCGGACCAGGCCCCGGCCCCGCCGCGCCCGCGCCCCGGCCCAGCGCGCAGTCCCCCGCCGCCGCGGCGCGCCCGATCGGCCACTGTCAGGAACCCGAGGCCCTGGCCGCGAAACGACACTGAATCCGCGCCGAGCCTTGCCACTCAGATCCCTCGTTCCGCCATTGGTAGATGAAGGCTTAGAGAGAAGCTGGCATGGTGCACGCACCTCCATCGGTGCACCCATCCGTCCATCCATCCCTCCCTCCATCTCTCCACCCATCCATCCATCCGTCCCTCAACACATCCCTCTATCCATCGCTCCATCCATCCCTCCACCCATCCCTCCATCCCTCCACCCATCCCTCCATCCCTCCATCCTTCAACACATCCCTCTATCCATTCCTCTATTCCTCCACCCATCCCTCGTTCCCTCCATCCCCTCCATCCATCCACCCATCCACCATCCATCCATCCCTCTATCCCTCCACCCATTTATCCACCCATCCCGCTATCCACTCCTCTATCGGTCCCTCCATCCATCCTTCCATCCCTCTATCCCTCAACCCCTACCTCCAACCTTCTATCCATCCCTCCACCCATTGCTCCATCCATCCCTCCACCCATCCATCCTTCATCCATCCCTCTACCCATCCATCCATCCCTCTATTCATCCCTTCATCCCTCCACCCATCCCTCCTTCATCCATCCCTCTACCCATCCCTCCATCCATTCCTCCACCCATCCATCCCTCTATTCATCCCTTCATCTCTCCATCCATCCATCTATCCCTCCATCCATCACTCCATCCCTCTACCCATCCCTCCTTCATCCATCCCTCTACCCATCCATCTATCCCTCTATCCATCACTCCATCCCTCCACCCATCCCTCCTTCATCCATCCCTCTACCCATCCCTCTACCCATCCCTCCACCCATCCATCCCTCTATTCATCCCTTCAGCCCTCCACCCATCCCTCCATGCCTTCACCCATCTCTCCATCCATTCCTCCATCCCTCCACCCATCCTTTCATCCCTCCATCCATTCCTCCACCCACCCGTTCATCCATCTATCCATCTCTCCACCCATCCCTCTATCCATCTCTCCACCCATTCTTCCACCTCTCTATTCATCCCTCCCTCCATCTCTCCATCCATCAACCCCTCCCTCCACTCCTCTATACATTCCTCCATCCATCCCTCCATCCCACCACCCATTCCTCCATCCCCCCACCCATCCCTCCATCCCTCCATCCCTCTATCCATCCCTCCATCCCTCTATCCATCTCTTTATAAATCCCTCCATCCATCCCTCCATCCTTTCACCCATCCCTTCATCAATCCCTCCATCCATCCCTCCATCCCACTACACATTCCTCCACCCATCCCTCCATCCATCCCCCATCAATACCTCCATCCCTCCACCCCTCTATCCATCCCTCCATCCCACCACCCATGAATCCCTCCATCCTTCCATCCCTCCATCCCCATCCCTCCACTTGGCAAGCCTTCACCAAACACCTCTTTTCTGGGCATGGCTCCACCGACAGGGAGCCAACCTTCTCTTCAGGGACTCGGTGGACTCACTCTTCCTAGGTGCTGGGCGGAGTGGTCACAGCACAGGTTCTCAGGGGTCCTAGCAGCACTGAAGTCTTCCCAGCCACAGGGCAGAGGAGGCAGGAAGATCTGGCCTTCTCACCAGGAACAAACAGTACACACAATAGCAATTTTGTTGGTTTAGAATCCAGTAAGGAAACAGGGCCACCAACCTGTTGG
The DNA here is from genome assembly GCF_024711535.1 of Dipodomys merriami. Taxonomy (NCBI): domain Eukaryota; kingdom Metazoa; phylum Chordata; class Mammalia; order Rodentia; family Heteromyidae; genus Dipodomys; species Dipodomys merriami. The sequence goes on along the minus strand of NW_027202382.1, from coordinate 50,066,704 downwards.
AAGCCTTTCTTCCCTGCTCTGGCTTGGACCTAAGATGTCCCCAAGGCTCACATTGCATGCTTTGTTCCCAGAGTAGCACTATTCAGAAGGGAAGAAATCATGATAGCTATGACCTCATAATCCATGGATAGATTCATAAGTCTTGGTGGGCTGTTGGAAAGTAATGGAACCCCTTCATTTTCTCTCTGTCATGCCGTCCTGCTTCACCCATACCATGCCACCGTGGACTTCTAGAAGGTGCCAGGTGTGATGGGGGCTCAAGACCGTAATTCTAACTACTCAGGAAGCAGAGATAGAAGTTCAGGCCAGGGCCAGGCGCCGGTGGCTCACTCCTGTAATCCTAGCTACTCAGGAGGCTGAGATCTGAGGATCATGGTTCAAAGCCAGCCCAGAAACTCTGTGAAACTCTTATCTCCAATAAACCAGGAGAAAACCAGAAGTGGCGCTGTAGCTCAAGTGGTAGAGCGCTAACCTTGACCTGAAGAGCTGAGGGACAGCACATAGGCCCAGAGTTCAAGCCCCATGACTGACAGAAGAGGAAGAGGAAGAGGAAGAAGAAGAAGAAGAAGAAGGAGGAGGAGGAGGAGGAGAAGGAGGAGGATGAAGTTCAGGCCAGGGGAGGAGGAGGAGGAGGAGGAGGAGGAGGAGGAGGAGGAGGAGGAGGAGGAGGAGGAGGAGGAGGAGGAGGAAGAGGAGGAGGAAGAGGAAGAGGAAGTTCAGGCCAGGGCGGGGAAGGTGGCTCAGTGGTAGAATGCTTGCCTAGCATGCACGAAGCCCTGGGTTCCATTCCTCAGTGCCACATACACAGAAAATGCCAGAAGTAGCACTGTGGCTCAAGTGGTAGAACTACCCTTGAGCAAAAGAAGCTCAGGGACAGTGCGCAGGCCTTGAGTTCAAGCCCCAGGACTGGAAAAAAAAAAAAAAAAAAAAGAGATCAAGGCCAGTCCAGACAAAAAGTTAGAGAGACCCCATCTCAGCCAATAAAACCTGGATATGGTGGCCAACCAGTGTAATTAGGATTGAGGTTCAGGCCAGCCCCAGTATAGACACAAGACCCTATTTGAAAAAAAAATAAAATAAAAAGGGCTAGGGGTGTGACTCAAGTGGTAGAGTACCTGCCTAAAAAAAAGGATCAACTCCAGTATTGAGAAGAAAAAAAAAAGTAAAAACTTTCCTCCTTTAAGTTGTCTTCAGAAATTTGTCACAGCAACAGGGAACTAACTAACACATACCCTCAGGGCAGAGAAGACCCCTTCCAGGACAGGAGAGGTCCTGGGGTGGGCAGGGAGGGAAGGCATGACCAGACCAAACAGGGGGCGCAGTAAGGACAGATGTGGAGACAGGGGCAGTGCATGCTGGCATGTGACCTGTGCTCATTCACACAGCCCGGACGGTGATGGAAGGACACTGGTCCAGGTCATTTAGGAGGGAGTTAGAGGCCAGCAGCCCAGTTTTACTAGCAGTAGCTTACACAATACACTTGATAATGAGTTTGCTTCGGGAGCAGCCCATCTCACATATACTTGTTGCCTTAGTGCTCGTGGCCTTGTGCGCCAAGAGGCTGCCCTACCCCAGGCATTATCTCTATACGACCATCTCAAACAAGAAGGAAGGGACAGCATAAAAGGAATATCAAGAAATATCTACTTTTTTATTTATTGTTATTATAAAGGTGATGCACAGAGCACACACACACACTGATACTAGGGTTTGAACTCAGGGCTTCATGCCCTTGCTTGGCTTTTCCACTTACAGCTGACACTTCACTACTTGACATGCCTTCAGTCTGGCTTTTTTGCTTGTTAATTGGAGAAGAGTCCTATGAATTTTTCTGCCCAGGCTGGCTTTGAACTGAGATCCTCTGATCTTTGTTTCCTAAGTAGCTAGGATTACAGATATGAGCCATATGTGCCTAGCCTTATAATATCCTTTTATAATGAAAGTGTCTTTATTATTTTTTTCAGGAGTCTTAAACATTTTTCTTTTTGTCGATTGTGGGACCTGAGCTTTGGGCCTGGGCGCTGTCCCTCAGCTCTTCAGCTCAAGGCGAGCGCTCTACCACTTGAGCCACACTTCAGGCTTTTTCTGCTAATGTGGTGTTGAGGAATCAAACCCAGGGCCTCATGCATGCAAGGCAAGCGCTCTACCACTGAGCCACCTTCCCAGCCCCTCCCTACCTCCCTCTTTCTCTCCCTCTGTCTCTCTGTCTCTGTCTCATCTCTGTCTCTGTCTGTCTCTGTCTCTGTTCTCCCCCCCTCCCTCTCTCTCTTTCTTTCTTTTTTTGGTGCTGGTTCTGGGGCTTGGAGCCAGACCCTGGGCTCTGTCCCTGAGCTTCGTTACTCAAGGCTAGCACCCTTCCACTTGAGCCCCAGCTCCACATCTGGTTTTCTGAGTGGTTTATTGGAGATAAGCATCTCATGGAGTTTCCTGCCTGGGCTGGCTTTGAACTGTGATTCTCAGATCTCAGCCTCCTGAGTAGCTAGGATGAAAGGCGCCCCGCCGAGTTTTAAAACTTTTTTTTTTTTTTGGGTCAGTCGTGGGGCTTGAACTCTGGGCCTGAGTGCTGTCCCTCAGCTCTTCAGCTCAAGGTTAGCACTCTACCACTTGAGCTACAGCGCCACTTCCGGTTTTCTGGTGGTTTATTAGAGATAAGAGTCTCACAGACTTTCCTGCCCGGGCTGGCTTTGAACCCTGATCCTCAGATCTCAGCCTCCTGAGTAGCTAGGATGTCAGGTGTGAGCCACTGGTGCCCAGCAAAATTAATTTTTTTTTCTTTTTTGTGGTTCGTGGGGCTTGAACTCTGGGCCTGGGTGCTGTCCCTCAACTCTCTTCAGCTCAAGGCTAGCGCTCTACCACTTGAGCCACAGCACCACTTCTGGATTTTTTTTTCACAGTAAATCTTGAAAGTGGTTATCTTTTTTTTTTTAATTGTGAAAATACCGTACAGAGGGGTTACAATTACATGGGCAAGATAATGAGTACATTTCTTATCAAGCATTGTAGCCTCCTCCTTTGTTTCCCCTTCCCATCCCTTCCCACAGTGCCACTTCTGGCTTTTTATTTCTTGCTCATGTGGTGCTGAGGAATCAAACCCAGGACCTCATGCATGAAAGGCAAGCATTCTACCACTGAGCCACTTGCCCAGCCCTTAAAACTTTTTTCTAAACCCTCTTTGGCCACCCTCGCCAAAGCAGACAAGACAGCCATCACCGGTGAAGCTGGCCTGGGGTTGTCCCAAACAGTCAGGGTTCACTTCTCCAAGTAGAAGGGGAGACTCTTAGCTGACCTATTGCAGAGAAAAATAGGGAGGCCTTCAGAGTTCTGACTGCTGCTAACAGCGGAAGGTTTACAGAGAGGTCGTGGGTTATGACTGCGTGACTACATCAGAGCCATCTAAACTGTTGAGTGTGCTGGGTCTGCTCCGTGAGCTGGAGGAAGCTGAGCTGAGTAACTGTGTGCATGCTGTCCACTGACACACAGGGAGAAGAGGGGTAGAGCTTGTGGGTCATAGGACTAAAAAAAGTTACAGCCAAAATATAAGAAAATAAGTACGTTACACAGGGCACCAGTGGCTCACACCTGTAACCCTACCTGTTCAGAAGGCGTAGATCTGAGAATCCTGATTCAAGGCCAGCCTAGTCCAAAAAGTCTTATCTCCAAGGAACCATCAAAAAGCAGGAACTCAAGATATGGCTCAAGTGGTAGAGAAGGAACAAGCTAAGAATCCCGATTTCAAGTCCCATTACCAACACACACAAACTCACACACATGCGCACATACATGAGTACATGCACACACATGCATACACAATGTGCACGTATGTGTGCACTAATACATACCCAGATGCACATGTGCACTCACATGAGTATGTGCTCATGTGCACACACAGGCACACATGCCTGTAGTGTGTGCATGCATGTGCACTCACATGAGTACATGCAAATGTGCACACACATGCATATACTATGTGCACACGTGTGCACTAACACCCTCATACATGTGCACACTCACATACATGAGTAATGCACACCGGCACACACAGGCATACATGCACAATGCTACCCTGTGTGTGCACACGCTTAGGCATGCGCACGTATGCACACGTGTTTACACACCTGTGCGTGCGTACATACATGCTTGGCACACAGAGTCGCATTTCGGCACAGAAGGTGAGAGTTGCCCAGAGCGGCAGCTGGCCTGGGCCTGGGATTTGCCCTGCAGCCTCCGGATCTGCTGCAGGCCCGCCTCCCCGTGCTCCCTTGGCAGGGGGAGCACCGCCACCCCGTGGAGAAGGGAAGCGGGGCCGGCGCGGCCTGAGGGCTTGGGGTGCGGCTGGAGCACGGGGCGCTGCCCGGGCCACGGAGATGGCACCCACGCCGCCCGACCCTCCCAGCTTCACCGAGCCCTGCCTGGTTGGCGCCGCGTCCCCACCATCCGGGAAGCCACGAACCGCAGGTCCGTGTGGGCGAACATGGGAGTGAGCAGCGTCTTGCAGTGTGAGCATGAGTGTGTGCAAGTGACCGTGACACGGACCACGCACCATGGCCCGTGCTCGTGCCTGTGAGTGTGAGCGTGTGCGAGATACCAAGTTGCTGCATGTGGGGTGGATCGTTTGCTGTCACCACATAGATTGATTTGTTATATAACAGTTTATTCTTTCATGCTTGTGTGTTGGAGACTTGTGTTCCTGCCTGCTTCCTGCTGTTCCGGAAGGCTCCGAGTGAACGCTGGTGTGGTTCTCTTGGTAGGAGGCACGGCTCCTAGCTGGTTTATAAGACTGGCACGCACAACCCAGACATCTGAACCTGGGAAGAACAGTGGCAGATAGCCTCGGTAGCCACTGCAAGAACCTGGACAGACAGTGAGCAGCCAGACTTCCGTGAGGTGTGGAGGACACTTGAACCTCAGGACCCTCCCAGGGCCCACGCAGAAGCAGGCAGGCACAGGAGGAACATTATTGTAAGGTTATTAGAGGGGCCACATCCCCAGGAGAGGGAGCACATGGCGTCTGTCCCTATTCAGGTAGCAGAGGGTCTGGGGGCAAGAAGTGAGGTGGGGGGAGCTCAGGTGGGTCTGGGCAGAGAGAAAGAGTGGCCAGCTGTAGGGCGGGAACTCCAGGGCTGAGAGGAGCTCAGGGCTGTGTAGAACTGAGGACCAAAAGTAGGCGTAATGCTAACACTACTCACCGTCATGCTTAATTCACATAGGAACAAGGAGCTTTGAACTCCAGAAAGCCATTAGAGGAAGCCAGCCTTGTAACATGCCAAAGAAGAAAAGTGGGTCATCCCCTGCCAAAGCACTTACTGAGCTGATCGCTACTCGACACAAAGACGCCTGGAAATTAAGACTGGAGGGCAAGTCCTGGCAGACAAAGGGCATATGTTCTATTTAAAGAGCATGGTAAGCATCCTATCGTAATGGTGAAAAGTTGGAAGTATTTTACTGAAAACAAAGAATGGGAGGCTTCCCACCGTCAGGTTTCGACTCGTGTGGTGTGGTAGGAGCTAGCCCAGTACATCTCAGCTTGCATGGAAAGATGAGAGAAATAAAAGACTTAGAGATTGGGAAAAAATGAAAAATAATTCTCAATATGTCTAACAAATTAGACTCCCAATCAGCAAACTTAGCAATTAGGCCGGGCACTGGTGGTTCACGCCTGTAATCCTAGCTACTCAGGAGGCTGAGATCTGAGGATCACAGTTCCAAGCCAGCCCGGGCAGAAAAGTCTGTGAGACTCTTATCTCCAATGAACCACTAGAAAACGGGAAGTGGCGCTGTGGCTCAAGTGGTAGAACGCTCGCCTTGAGCTAAAGAGTGCAGGGACAGCGCCCAAGCCCAGAGTTCAAGCCCCACGACGACAAAAAAAAAAAAAAGAAAGAAAGAAAGAAAGAAAACTTAGCAATGTTGCCATATATTAATTAAGTATATAGAATTGGAGATGTGGCTCAAGTGGCATAGTGCTTGCCTAGCAGGTATAAGGCCCCTGGTTCAAACACTAGTACCTCTAATAATGAATGAATGAATGAATGAAGCATACAAAGGGAACTTCATTTCTAAACAGAGCAACTGAAGTGTAACTTTAAAATAGAATCTTTTACTGAGTATGTAAACAGCTAAACACATCAGAATAAATACGATATAAATGCAATTTTTATTTTAAAATTTAAAAATTTTAAATTAAAGTAAGCTTAAAAATGACCCTAGTTAGTGGGGCTGGGAAGGTGGCTCAGTGGTAGAGTGCTTGCCTCGCACGAATGAGGCCCTCGGTTCGATTCCTCAGCACCACATAAACAGAAAAAGCCGGAAGTGGTGCTGTGGCTCAAGTGGTAGAGCACTCACCTTGAGCTAAAGAGCTGAGGGACAGCGCCCAGGCCCAGAGTTCTGGCCCCACGACCAACAAAAAAAAAAAAAAAAAAAAAAAGACCCTAGTTAGTAAACAGGTATATTGCTTATGTGTTGGAAGTTCAATATCAAAAAGATATATATTTTTCCTAACCAATTTATTGACATAGAATTCTTGACAAAAGCCTACAATGGACTGGGCACTCATGGCTCACACCTGTAATCCCAGCTACTTAGGAGGCTGTGATCTGAGGATCTCAGTTCAAAGCCAGCCACAGCAGGAAAGACTGTAAAATTCTTGTCTCCAATTAACCACAAAAAAGCTGGAAGTGGAGCTGTGGTAGAGTACTACCCTGAGTTCAAGCCCCAGGATTGAGGTGGGGGAGCCTGCTATGTGTATAACCTGAGAAGCTGGTTCTAAAACTAAAGGTGACTCATGGCTCAAGAACACTAAAAAAAAAAAAAATGTCCAAGAATAAAAATAGGTGTACACATTTGTTTTTCATAAAGCTTTATTATTCAACACAGGGGAGTCATGGGATTTTTATTTTTGCCAGTCCTGGGGCTTGAACTCAGGGCCTGGGCACTGTCCCTGAGCTTCTTTTGCTTAAGGCAAGCACTCTACCATTTAACCCACAGTGCCACTTCTGGCTTTTTCTGTGTATGCGGTACTAGGGAATCAAACCCAGGGCTTCATGCATGCTAGGCAAGCACGCTACCACTGAGCCATGTTCCCAGCCCACAGGATGTTTTTAAATAAGATATAGAGCCTCAAAATGATAGACCTTCCCATTAATGGTATTGAGTCAGTTGATGACATTAAAAAAAAAAAGAAAGCAGAGTCCTGCCTCAAATCATGTAAAACTTAATTGCACGGAGTCTAAAATAGAATAAGAAAACCACCGGGCTGGGAAGTTGGCTCAGTAGTAGAGTGCTTGCTTTGCATGCATGAGGCCCTGGGTTCGATTCCTCAACACCACATAAGCAGAAAAAAGCCAGAAGTGGTGCTGTGGTTTAAGTGGTAGAGTGCTCGCCTTGAGCCGAGGAGCTGAGGGAAAGCACCCAGGCCCAGAATTCAAGCCCCCCGACCAACAAAGAAAACCCCACAAACCCCCTCCCAAATATTAGCAGGGACACAGGAGAATATATTCACAGCAACCCTGAAAAAAACAGGCAGAAGGGCACTATCAGAACCTCAGTGACTGCAAGAGAGCTTCCCAAGGACCTGAAAACAAAGCAAACCCAGACATAAATGGCATACCTGTAATCCCAGCTACTCATGAGACTGCAGACCTAGAGAATTGCCGTTTGAAGCCAGACCAAGCAGAAAAACCTCTGAGCTTCAATCTCCAATTAACCAACAAGAAGCCAGGCCGAAGATGTAGCTCAGAAAGTAAAGCACTAGTCATGTGCAACAGACTGATTGTGAAGCCCTTGGTTCAAGCCCTGGCTCCAGCACATTCAAATAAACCTAGCAAAAATGACAAACTACCGGTAATGGAAGGCGGTGGGGTGGGGCCAAGGGAAAAGAGGTAGACAAATGAAAAGAGGGAGGGAATGCACTGAAGAGTCCAGTGTAAATAGTACAAAATTAAGAAGAGTGAGGAAGAGGTGGAGGGGAGAGATGGGTGTGTGCTTTGGAAGGGTTGACGTTGATCAGGATGTATTTATAAACTTCTTTGTTAAATGCCAACGCCTTTGTACAACTACTTAAAGATAGGTAAAATAAAAAAATACAAAATTTATAGTACAATAGATCTAAGAAATTCTATACATCAAAAGAACCACCAAGTAAATTAGAAATATTAGCATATTGCTACATGGCAATAATGTCAGAAAAATGATTCATATGCAGAACAGGTAAGAACTTCAACAACTCTACATTGTTCCCAGAGAACTTACACTGTGCAAGTTTCCACAGGATTCATAGACCAGTCTGCTGTTTTATCTGAGGCTCTAACTCTGGTTCTGTTTCCTCAGAGTAACTCCAAATCCTGTGTGTCTGGAATCAGTGTTGTTCAGTTATCTTCCTAGAAGTGTGTTGTTTGTGTTTAGTGGTTTTCCTAATCTATATTGCACCTGTTTCTGAATTCTTACGTCAGAAGTTTGCCATCTGTAGTAGTCTTGTCAGAGAGCCAGTTTTTGTCTTTACTAGTTGTTTCATGTTTGGTGTGTTTGTTGTCTATCTCACTAACATCTGCTCTTTCATTATTTTCTCATCACCTTTGTTTTGCTTGAACTTCTCACATAAAGAAAAAGGAAAGGGAAGAGAAAAAGAGGAGAGGGGAGCGAGGGGAGGGGAGGGGGAAAGAGGAGGGGAGGGGTAGACAGGAAAGGGGAGCAGGAGGGGAGGGGAGGGGAAGGGGAAAAGGGAAGGGGAGGGGAGGAGATGGATGAGACATGACAGGACTATTCTCCTGTGATGACAGGAGGCCACAGAGTACAGCCATTAGGCTGAGGTGACTCAGGATCTACTCCCTGGGTTTTTGCGGGGGGACCCCGGCATCTCCTGACCCCTAGAGGCGGCCACAGCACACTCACCCACCTTTGCTCCCTCGTCTTCACAGAAGCTGGGCCTTGTCTGCTCTCCCAGCTTTCCTGACTTCCTTCTTGCTTTGCCTCTAGGAATGACAACTATACTATCAAGGTGTCATCATTTAATGAGATCCGATTTCCCCTACGCACTTCTAACCCAGGTCTTGGCAGGCCTGTGTCAGCAGAGGGTGGACCTGGTTCTCATGCCGGTCCAGGACACTCCCGGGAGGTGAGATCTCTGCAGGAAGTGGAGCGCAGGGTGCCACGCCCGGACGTGGCCGAGGGGCCTCCCTGGGCCACAGCGGGGAGGGGCTGGGGCCGGTAGAGGCAGGACACCAGTGCAGGTGGCGGCTCCCACCTCAGGGCGCAGGCAGCCGGCCGCATGGCTCATCTAGGGGGACAGAAGGTTAGGGGGGCTGATTGGAAGGTCAAGGCTGCAATGTCCCCGGGACCCTGCTGTAGACTTGAACCCTGGGGTTGGAGGTGGCAGGCCCCACGAGGCTACCTGCTGTATGCACTTGGTGCCTGCAGGATCTGCCAGTGAGGGTGAAGCCCAGCCTGGAGCCCAGCCCATGAGGAGAGGACAAGGAGAGGGTGAGCAAGCAAGCACCCAGCTCTGTGCACCTCAGGGTTGGGGCCAGCCTGGTGCAGGGCTGGGTCACAGCGGCGGGGTGCAGGGTGGCCAGATCCAGGCTCTCAGGACTCAGGACCTGGCCACAGCACAGGGTAGGGAAGACCACGTATAGCCTTAAAGGCCTTCCTCTCAGGAAGAACTGCTCTGTGGCGCTGGTTGATGCAAGAAGCCAGTGGAGGGGCTGGGAAGGTGGCTGGCTCCATGGTAGAGTGCTTGCCTAGCATGCATGAAGCCCTGGGTTCGATTCCTCAGTAGTATCATATCCACAGAAAAGGCTGGAAGTGGTGCTGTGGCTCAAGTGGTACAGTGCTAGCCTTGAGCAAAGGAAGCTCAGTGTCCAGGCCCTGAGTTCAAGCCCCAGGACTGGCAAAAAAAAAAAAAAACGCCAGAAGAGGAAGAAGGGGAGAGAAGTGGGTGCCTCAGAGCAATGCACCAACGGCACCGGGGAGCCCTCCCTCAATACTGAAAAGCCAGGGTCTAGCCCTGGGGATCTGAGCTGACGGCCTGGTGGGGAGACTGTTCTCAGAGACAGGCTTGTATATACATGGGAAGATAGGGCAGCAGAGTTGTGGCCCAATGGCCACAGCTGCTGTATGCTGGGGGCCATGGGCATGCAGAGGCCTGGCTGCAGAGCAAGGATCATCAGCAGGCGTGCCCACTGAGACAGGACAGGGGCTGCTGAACGTGAAGTCGTAAAATGCAAGGGTGAAGAGTCAAGATCCCAGTCTGTTGCTACTCTTGGAACCTTGTGGACGAGTCAGCTGGGCCTGGGAAGAAGAGACTGGGCAGGCTAGCATTGTGTCTTCCCAGGTTGGAGAAAAAAATTAATATGAATTTTCTTGGTCTATGAGCCCTCTGAGTATTATGTAATTTTAAAAGACACATGCATAACATCAGTTACAACCCTGTTCATTACAAAATGAACACAGTGTGACTGTGTCCTAACCGGGCCGCATCTCTAGGTGCAAAGGTGGCCTTACATGCTGCTGAGACCGAGCTGGAGCTGTCAAAATGACCAGCACTGGAAACTTACTTTACACACAGACCTGGACAGGAAGACTTGACGTGGGCCTCAGGCCTGCCCGACCCTGCTGGCTCCACGCTGGACCCCAGTCCTCGTGCTCAGCTTCCTCACTGCAGTGTGCGCACGGATGCAGCCTGTGCTGTCCACAGCCCCTGACAGCTGTTTCTGTCCTGGCCCTGAGTAGGGGCCCGGCTCCACTGCTCTCTGGGAAGCAGGGACAGAGGAATCATTAGCCAAATGCCATCAGACACACCGCCTTCACATCCAGCCTCCTGCCTGTGGTAGCTCCAGAATCGTGCCTTCCCTCAGACTGTCACCTTGACCTCCCCGCTACCGCCTCCACGGGGAGCCACGGGCCACCCAGCCCCGGCCCCTCTGGCCTTCTCATAGCACACAATTCTGGTCACATGCTCCCTGACAGGGCCATGGCAGGTTGGCTGCTTCACCCACTTCTTTGCAGAACTCATGGCCTGGTAGAGACCTGGGATGCTGTACCCTCTGGTGACAGTTCCCCCGTGGCCCCTCAGGGCGGCTCCAGACAACCCTGCCCAGAACCCTCAGCACTACTGGCATTGGGTAGACAGCTCCCACCCCATGCACCGTGAGTAGTACCACTGTCCTTGCCACTCAGCCCTGTAATCCCAGAGTCCTGTAGTGAACTTCAGACCCGAGAGCTCCTAGCTTCAGGAAATTCTTCTTCGGAGAAACAGTATTTTTAACAGTGGGTGGAAGAGAACTGACCATCATAAGAAAGTTAATGTGGAAGAAAAACTAATGAAATGAGGACAATATGGGAAAATAGTAGAGGGTCTGTGCCCACAATAGACATGTACAAGTGACCTCAGACCAGACACTGAGAAGACTTCTAGACAGAATGATATCCACACAAGTTATAAGTACAGGAGGATAGAAAGGGGTAGTCATCTCATAATGTTAGGGAGGAAGCAGGCCTGTCTTGTGGAGATGCTGGGCAGCTTCTCCGAGGGGAAGGCACAGCTGCCTGCACACAGGGGTTGCTAGGTTCGGGGGACAAAGACTCAAGGCTCACCCAGCAGGCAGAATAATTTGGAGTTCTTAGTAAGTAGGAGCAAAAAGCGCTCAGCGCGGCTGGGAAGGTGGCTCAGTGGTAGAGCGCTTGCCTTGCATGCATGAGGCCCTGGGTTTGATTCCTCGGCACCACATAAGCAAAAAGAAAAAATCCGGAAGTGGTGCTGTGGCTCAAGTGGTAGAGTGCTGGCCTTGAGCTGAAGAGCTGAGGGACAGCGCCCAGGCCCAGAGTTCAGGCCCCACGACCGGACCCCAAAAAAAGAAAACAAAGCACTCAGCGCTATGATAAAGGGTACTGAGGTTTGAACTTGAGGCCAGACTTGCACTTGGCCAAGTCTTTACAGTGCCCAGAGGGACTGTTGTGGGTTGGAGTGGCAGCAGCACACAGCAGGGCTCCTGACCTACAAATATGCCATTGTGAGCTAGACAATCTTCAGGTCAGCTCTTCATATTATGGAGAGAGTTCCCATCAGACCTAATCACTGTAAGCACCAGTGTTGGTAAAATCCCAGGAGAGATGCCTGGACACTGATAAGTGTCAACTATTGGGTTTTTTTTTGGTCAATCTATATTTTTTTTTATATAGAATGACCTTCTATATAGTCACAAAACAGGTAGCAGTGATTAATCAGGTATTTTTTAAAATATTTATACTTGAAAAAACATAATTATAAAAAAATAAGATATATGAAAAAAATACACTGACAGAATAGCATAACATAAAAAAGGGGTTATATTATACAAGTACAATAGATGAGATTTAAGATTTGTGGGGAAGAGAAAGATCATTCAACAAAATTAGTTTTGAAATAATAAAATATCTTGCTTCTCATCACAATATAGTAATTGATACTACCGATCCTGCTGTAAGTCATTAAACTGGGCAAAAAAATAAATGAAACTATCCTTAGATACTGGACAAGTGAAAGTGCAAGACCCTCCCTGATCTGTGGAAGAAGAAAAACAGATTACATTTTGTTCACAGTCACCTGCTGAGCTCTGTGGCCAGATACCATTTTCCAAACACAGCTAAGGTACTGGAGACCAGAGCTACTCTTCCTGTGAGGCCCTTCCGGGGAAGCAGAGGGGCTGGTGAGCACAGAAATGACCAGAAAGGAGCCCCCAGAGCTCCAGAACCCGCACCAGGAGCCTGGCTGAACATGCAGTGCTGCCTACACAGTGATCTTCAAAATGGGGCCAAGAGACACCATCTCACACAGGCCTGAAGCTGGAGGAGAGAAATGTCACTGAATACATGGATTACCCCAGAGCCACGCCTACAAGGGAGACAGACAAGCCTAGAGCAAAGCAGAGGTTAGACCTTCTCAGAGCTGAAAAAGAAAACTGGAGGCAACCCTGTGACCTTGCAGACAAGGTCGCCAGCACCAGAACAAAGCAGTTCTCCAAGACCACACAGCAGAGCACCCGCCACCGCCACTCAACATGCCACTGGAAATTACTATACAAGAAAAACTGGGAGAGGGCTGGGAAGGTGGCTCAGTGGTAAAGCGCTTGCCTTGCATGCCTGAGGCCCTGGGTTCAATTCCTCAGCACCACATAAGCAGAAAAAAAAAAAAAAACTGGAAGTCGCGCTGTGACTCAAGTGGTAGAGGGCTAGCCTTGAGCTGAAGAGCTGAGGGACAGTGCCCAGGCCCAGAGTTCAGGCCCCACCACCGACCAAAAACAAAACAAAACAAAACAAAAAAAAGAAAAACTGGGAGAAAGCCTGACACAAGTGGGAGAAGGAAATGGACAGAAATAAAACATAAAACAGAGGCCTAGAAGAAAGCACCCAGCCGGATGGGAAGCACTGCCTGTGTAAAGGCCATGGGCTGGGTAACACAGGAAGGACCTGCCACCGTGGAGACAGTAATTCCCCGGCACTGGTAACTGCCTGGGACCCTCTCAAACAACCCAGTATGATTAGTGCTGGCCCCAAGAACTTCACTGAAATCTCACACCACACACGCACACATGTGGGAGAGTGTATGCCAAGGCATACACAAAATCTTAAAAAGTTTGAAAGAAAAAGAGTATGTCTCACACAGAAAGGACAAGGAGAAACAGTTGTCTCAAGTGTTGCAGTGAAGACTGTGTGGAAATAATATGCCTGTCACTAGAGAAAACCCCTCACAAAGCATCTTTTGCTGGGTGCTGGTGCCTCACACCTGTAATCCTAGCTACTCAGGAGGCTTCTGGTTCAAAGCCAGCCCGGGCAGGAAAGTCCATGAGACTCTTCTCTCCAATTAGCTACCAGAAAACTGGAAGTGGCGCTGTGGCTCAAGTGGTAGAGCACTAGCCTTGAGATGAAGAGCTGAGGGACAGCTCCCAGGCCCAGAGTTCAATTCAAGCCCCACAACCGACAAAATTAATTAACTTATAAAGAATAAAACATGCTCAGAGTTAAAGGAAAACAGGAACATAAGGAAGTAACAGTAAATCCAAAAAGGGACATACATTTAAAAAAAAAAGGGGGGGGGGTGGCTGGGAATGTGGCTTAGTGTAGAGTGTTTGCCTAGCATGCATGAAGCCCTGGGTTTGGTTCCTCAGTACCACATACACAGAAAAAGCCAGAAGTGGCCCTGTGGCTCAAGTGGTAGAGTGCTAGCCGTGAGCAAAAGAAGCCCAGGGATGGTGTCCAGGCCTTTAAGTTCAAGCCCCAGGACTGACAGAATAGAAAGAAAAGGAAGGAAGAGGGGAAGGATAGAAGGGAGGGAAGGAGGGCTGGGAACGTGGCTAAGTGGTAGAGTGCTTGCCTAGCATGCATGAAGCCCTGGGTTCGATTCCTCAGTACCACATAAACAGAAAAAGCTGAAGTAGAGCTGTGGCTCAAGTGGTAGAGAGCTAGTCTTGAGCACAGAGGCTCAGGGACAGAGCCCAGGCCCTGAGTGCAAGCCCCAGGACTGGCGAGAGAGGAGGGGGGCAGGAGAAAAGAAGAAAGAAACCAAAACCGAATTGACGCCAGTGGCTCATACCTATAATCCTAGCTACTCAGGAGGCTGAGATCTGAGGATGGTGGGGTAGAAAAGTCCCTGAGACTCTTATCTCCAATTACCCAGCAGAGAGTCAGAAGTAAAGCTGTGGCTCAAATGGTAGGGAACTAGCCTTAAGTAGAAAAGCTGAGGGACAGCATCCAGGCCCCGAGTTCAAGCTCCAGTAGGGTACCACACACACACAAAACTGGGATTGGTTCATGGGAGTTACACCCCGATGACCTCACGGGTCCTCATCACCTGCTGAAGACCCCAGGCCCAAACACTAGTTGATTACATTTATATCCTTCTTTGCGGGGTGATGGTGGTACTTCAGTTGTTAAGACAGATGTTGTACTACTCGAGCCATGACACCAGCCCTTTATTGCTTTTTGTTTTGCCCAGGACCCAGTACAGCTAGGGTAACAGATCTGTATCACCAAATTATTGACTGAGATGTCTTGGTAACTTTTGGCCTCTGCTGTCCTTGAACTGTGGTCCTCTCAACCTTTGGCTCTAGGATAGCTGGGTGATTTTAATGTTTTGTTTTGTTGTCTGTCATGGGTGGGTCTTGAACTCTGGGCCTGGCCAATGTCCCTGAGCCCTTCAGCTCAAGGCAAGCTCTCTACCACTCGAAGAACAGTGCCACTTCCCATTTTCTGCTGGCTAATTGGAGATAAGAGTCTCATGGACTTTCCTGCCTGGGCTGGCTTTGAACCAATTACAGGTGTGAGCCACTGGTGCCTGGCCCAGCTAATTTTAATGCAATTAACTCTTAACACTTCACCATGAACCAAATTGCAACATACAAACACTCAAATCACATCCAGACCACAGTGAGAATTGAGAAGAATCCAGAAAATTACCTGTTTTCTTCTAAAGTATTAAAGATAGCAGTATCTTAGGAAGAGAACATATTAATCAAGAAGGAAGAAGCTGGGCTCATACCTGGTGGCTCATGCCTGTAATCCTAGCTACTCAGGAGGTTGAGATCTGAGGATCCCGGTTCAAAGCCAGCCCGGGCAGCAAAGTCCATGAAACTCTCATCTCCAATTAACCATCAGAAAACCTGAAGTGTCTCTGTGGCTCAAGTGGTAGAGTACTCACCTTGAACTGAAGAGCTGAGGGACAGCACCCAGGCCCAGAGTTCAAGCAGAGAGAGAAGAAAGAAAGAAGAGAGAAGAGAGAACAGAGAGAGAGAACAGAGAGAGAGGGGAGGGAGGGAGAGAAGGGAGGGAGGAAGGGAGGGAAGGAGGGAGGGAGGGGGAGAATAAAGGAGGGAGGGGAGGTTAGACCTGGGAGGAAGGTTAGACTTGCTCAGATTGGGAACACTTCAGCTCCTGCACAGAAGTGATGAGCATTTTAACATCCTGGGTTTGATCCCAGCACCACAAAAAGAGAAGAAAAGAAAAACTGTGTGATTCAGTGCAGCTCACCTACTCCACAGATCAAATCCTCTACCAGGATTCATCTTAGACAAACCAAAACCTATGTACCTATGAAAGAATTCTCAGAACTGCTAACAGCAAACATGGGATGACTGAAACACACTTGCAAGAAAATAGAGATATTCTGTAAAACATACAGAACTGGTAGTCAGGTGCACAGTGTACTTAAGTTCTAGAACACTCTGAGGATCTCATTACAAAGTCAGCTGGGGCAGGAAAGTCTGTGAGACTTATCACCAATAAACTACTCAAAAAATCTGGAAGTGGCACTGTGGATCAAGTAGTAGAGCCAGGTATTTGCTCAAATGTGTAGAGCTAAATTCATGAGATCCACTCACATTACCACTCATAAATTATGCCTCAGTAAAAACATATAATCTTTATTAGTTACTTCACACCACAGCTGGATTCCACAGGCAAAATTTAAGATTAAAACACCAGAATCAGTGCTTGCATATATATGTATACATTAATTTGGCGGTGGAGAATTTTCTAAATAGAATATAATAAGTCAGTCAAGTCATAGATATTGTCACCTTAAAACATTTTAATGGGTGTAAAACTACAATGTATAAAAAGTCCAGTCCAATCAGTAAGAAAAATGCAAGCAATAGATGAAGTTCACAAGAAGGAAAGGACAATGTGTAATATATATATTAAATTCTATTAACAAACATCTGCAAAAAATGCATTAATTTTTCCTCCACAATGAGGAAAAAGCAAAGTGGTGACACTCTTGATGTGCAATGAGAATGGATTCTGATGGCAGAAACAACCTTTATTTTATGTGGCATTTTACTATCAGACCTCAAAGTTGCTTGTAAGTAAACGGTTGATGAAGTGGTCAAAGGAAAACAGCCTTTATTTGAAAAACAGAACTGTGGTGCCGGCTCATAGAATTCTATCGGGAACTTCCACTCAGGCACTATATGAGCTCTCCACAAAAACAGGTCTGTGGCGACAGTTCACCTGTGAACAGAAATCCTAAACTGCGAACCCAGTCTGGTTCATTAGTGGCTCGTCCTTGGGGTCCAGCAGCCAGCATCCTCAACCTTATCCACCAGTCCACAGAAAGGGGTGGTTGATCCTAACAGGCACATGGAGGCCTCGACTTTCTTGGTTTCATTTCTTCTCTGACTCCTTCCCAAAGAAGACAAGTGCACACATGGAAAAGGAATCTTCTAATGTGCCTTATATTAGTCGCAAATTGGAAACATCTTCGTGTGCATCAACAAAGGCTTGATTGGTGTGGAGCTGGTGGAAGCATGATGCACCTGCTAATCACCATTTGGACACCAAGGTGTGTGCCACCTGGTGGCATGGAACACCATGCCTGCCTCTGGAAGCCTGCGGGAGCCAAGAATGGGAACTTCTGGTGGACTAGTGCGTCTCCTGGTTCTGCAAATTGAGTTTTTGGTAATGAATAGGCAAGACTTCTACAGAAAGAAGAGCAATTCCTGTGAAGAGTGGTCTGTGAGGGCAGCCACGCTGTGGGGTCCATGTGGAGTGATGGCAGCAGGGACTCAGACTCTGTCACACTCAGAACATGACTGGAGGAGCCCCAGGAGCTCCTGGCACTGCAGCTGGGCTAATACCTCACCCAAGCTCCACTTACTGTGAGCTCAGGGTAGATCCCTCCCCAGCAGGCCTGGGGGCAGGGGCCTTCCTCAGCTTACTGGACATGCGGTGTGGCTCAGGCCAAGACACTAAAATGAGCTGGTGCTTTGCTTAGAGGTGACAGGAGTTTGAAAATCAGTCACCACAGGATTTAAGCTTAACCTAGGATTTCAGACTTATTTGTCCCAAGAGTAAAATGGAGGGAGAGTCCTCCACAGCACCACCAGTGTTCACTGGGTCCTGGCAGGATCCAAAGCAGTTTGCGTGCCCAAGTGCCTTCCCGCAAGCACGCTCACCAGGCTCCTGTGGACTGCACTTACTTTACATGGTCGGAAGCAACTGAATGGGGAGGGAGCGACCAATCCTGTTCTCTCCTCTGCTGGCCTGCCCACAACACGAATGTTTACAGCTGTCCTGCATCCTTGTCCAACCAACACTGTTGTACACAAATACCTGACCTAGTACATGCAACCAGGACGCAGAGCACCAGTGACCCTGGTGCCAACTACCTGGCAGTGCCAGGCCCCTCAAGCTGGCAGGGCTCCAGCTGGCCCACTCGGTCACCCCCTGGAAGGGGCTTGCAAGCCTTCCTGGCTGGACTTCAGCCTGGACCCTTCTTCCAGTGCAGAGCCATGAATTCTATTGTGGCTGCTGCCAGGCAGGGAAATGGGCTGCAGGCTGGGCAGCCAGTGACAGCTCTCCTGCTTGGGCTATGTGCAAAGTGCAGGATGGCTGCCTATCTTCTTTCTAGCAATGCTCACAGAATGAGCTCCATGTACAGGAAAATGTAGTCTTTGATCTATTTTTCATTACACTCACAAAAACCACGGGGGTGAATAAGATCAGTCCTGCAGAGGACACAGCAGGCTCTGGTCTAGGGTTTCTATGAAGGGGTACAGATCAGGCAGAAAGAGTGAAGAGCTCTGACATTCCCTCCAGCCTAACTATGTCCTGTTGCTGACCAATGTAGACACTTACCTGTGCTGCCCAGTGGGCTCTAGCATGAGTCCTGGGCCTGGGCTCCTGGTGCTCGACACAGGGATGCACACACAAGAACACAGACACACAGCCCTCCTGACTGACACCTGCGGAGGCCAGTCTGGGGTGAGTGGGCAGCTGCACGAGCTTGGCTGTGGATCTGTAAGCATGGCATCCAGAGGGAGGTGCAGTGGCTTTGGAGCTCAGGAGAAGCATGGCATCGTAATAAAAACCTCACTTGAAATACTTTTTGTTGTTTTGTTTTATTGATTTCATTGAAAACAGAACAAGAAATGGTCTGAGCCAAAAGACTGCTCTTAAAACTGTCAAAAACATTGTAACAGGAAAAAAACATGACTGCATTATGAATGTTTTAAGAGTTTCTCTCTCTCTTTCTCTCTCTCTCTCACACACACACACAAACAAAAATAGAAACAAATAAAAACAAAAAAACCCACCTTTGCTGCACTAATTACAGTATTTAGAAAGGTATATGCAAAAAAAAAAAAAAAAAAGTACATGACTTGCCAGGCCATCACACAAAAGGTGATAGCAAATTTATTCACACTACAAGACTAACATTTTAAAAAAGTTTTTCCTGCATTTTATTCTAAAATCACTTTGTTCTCTTTTTACAGTTGATAGTTTATTTTCACATGGTGAGTAGAAACCACACCAGATTCAGCACCGTTGTCTGTGTTTTATTCTTTGTTTGTCCTAACTTTCGGTAATGGTAGAAAACAAATCAGGGTACTCATCCTCATAGCATGTGGCTTAGAAACCGACAGAAGGTGCATCAACGGAGCTAGCCGGGCTGGTGCAGGTCCGCCCGCACCCACCAACCCACTTCCTTGCCAGTGAGAGGCGTGACACACAGGACGTGATATACAGGACTCCTCTAAAAAGCAAACCCCATTTTCTCCAAAGTTAGTGGTGGGGTCATGTCAACCTTTCCAAGCCCACGAAGGAGCCAGCGTCCTTCGCATGGCACCCCAGAGCTGACACAGGCCGCACAGGCTGTGGGTGGCAGTCTAACGGAGCAGCTTGTGAGGGGTGGCAGCTTTGGCAGCCTGGCTGGACAGGAGACAGATAAGCCTGGTGGTGGAGGAAGGGCCTCAGCGATCAGAGGGAGAAGTGGGAAGTGCCACAACAACAAAGCTACCACCAGGAACTCACAAGGTTATACCAACACCAAGCCCCAGGTTTTCAGGGTGCATGGTTCAAGGTGGCGGTGCCTGAGCACTGGCAGCCACAAGGCTTCCACGTGGAATGTTCCCAGACGGTGTCTACACCTCCCGTCCCTCCAGGGCCCTGCTGTCAGATTGCAGAACCTCCTAAACTGCAGTCATCAGAACCTGACCTGCTGCCATCTCAGAGGGGATCCAGGGCAGCTGCAGAACTGGTGTCGGGTAGTCCGTTCTCCTGGGCCTCCTGGGCTGCACTGGCCTGCCGCTGGGCCAGGGCTGCGCTTGAGTGCCGGCACTTGGGGGAGCCACACCGGCAGCTGAAGAGCTTGCCCTTGATGTCCCAAAAGCGCTCCCCGTAGTCAAACCTGGGGGAAGCCGAACTCAGTTCTTCTGCACAGCAAGCACAAATGGGGTGGGGGTGGGGGACTCCCCACCAGCCCCGAGCTAACCCATCTAGGCTCCACACTTTGGTCAGTATGTGATGACCAAGAAAGCAAGGCCCCTGCCTCCAGCCTGGTTCCCATTATGCCTGAGGCTGTACGTACCCGAGCTGCTCCCCAGCCTGGATCAATCGGGTACTGAAGAAGGCGATCCTGGGAAAACGCAGGTCCTGGTGCGACATAAAAACACGCACTGGCACAAGGTTGGGCTCGCAGTGGTGGTTTATGAACCGGCTGACATTCCCATAGAACCGAGCGTCAATGCAGTACACTTCTCCGTCCTGCAAGGAAGCAAGAACCCCTAAGGCTTCAGCCTGCAAGTGTGTTCCAGGGAAGCAGTCCCTGCCCATGTAACCAGCACCAAAGCTCTGAGAGGCAGGGGCTGGGCATAGGCCCTGCTCTGAGAGGCAGGGGCTGGCGTAGGCCCTGCTCTGAGAGGGGGGAGCTGGCGTCGGCCCTGCTCTGAGAGGCAGGGGCTGGGCATAGGCCCTGCTCTGAGAGGCAGGGGCTGGGCATAGGTCCTGAAGGATGAAGGCCCTGTTCCACGCTCTGAGAGGCTCCTATCCTTCCTGCCTCAAGAAAAGAAGGCAAAAGCTATACATTAGAAAGCTGCTCTGACTTGTACCCCAGAGATGTAAGAAATAGATTTCTATTGTTTGTAAGTCTCTCAGTCTATGTTATTTATTTAGAAGCCTAAATAGAAAAAGAAAATGGAATGCTGAGAACACATTTAGAAGCAAGACTTTCCTGAGCATGTAAACCTTTTGCATACTTGAATGTTAAAAAGTAATAATTGACGCCGGGCGCTGGTGGCTCACGCCTATAATCCTAGCTACTCAGGAGGCTGAGATCTGAGGATCGCGGTTCAAAGCCAGCCCAGGCAGGAGAGACCGTGAGACTCCTATCTCTAATAAACCACCAGAAAACCAGAAGTGGCACTGTAGCTCAAGCGGTAGAGCGCTTGCCTTGAGCTGAAGAGCTGAGGGACAGCGCCCAGGCCCAGAGTTCAAGCCCCACGACTGAAAAAAAAAAAAAAAAAAAAAGTAATAATTGACAATACTGAGGATTCAATAGGTTGAATCCTCACACATGCTAGGCAACTGCTCTACTGCTAAGCCCTTTGAAATTTTTGTATCTTACTTGGGTACTTGTGACTCAACTCCTGTATTTCTAGCTAAGTAGAGATGGAGATCTGAGGACTGTGGTTTGAAGCCAAACCAGGCAGAAAAGTCCATGAGACTCTTAGCTCCAATTAGCTAGCAAAAAGCTAGAAGTGGAGCTGTGACTCAAGTGGCAGTGAACCAGTCTTGAAAGAAAAAGGCCACATGAGAGAAGGAGGCCCCAAATTCAAGACCTAGCACCAAGAAAGGAAAAAACATCTTGAGAACAGGATCTGTGTTATTTAGGCTGCCTAGAGCTTGTGATTTTTCTTCTCTCCCTCCCCAGTTGCTGAAACTGTACGTGTGCACAACCACACACACATAATTTTAAAATTTAGTAGTACTATACATACCCCCAGCCCTAAAAATCCTACTTATAATTAATCAAAACAAATTAACAGACAAGAGGCATGGATCAAGTGCCTAGCAAGTGTGAGGACCTAAGTTCAAACATCAATCCTCCCAAAAAAAGGAAAACTGGAAAATTAACATAGCTCTATAATCAAACTGGTAATACGACTTCATTGTCTGGTAATACGACTTCACTGAAATAAATACTTATTTCAATACTGCAAAGCACAGCATTTGTATAGCCTCAGGGGAATGTATTCTAAAGCCCAAAAGAAACAGAAAAGCTGTCCATCAGGGGTTGGATGGCACTCACAATCACCCTGACATGCATGCTTCTCAGACCCGAGTGCTGGGAACAACATTCTCACAAGTTAATAGATTGGTACAGTGCTTACAGAAGTGAACACTGTAGGATCTAATCTTGTTCTTCTCTGAAGGAAAAAGGACATTTAGTGACAGGCATCAGTGGTTCACACCTGCAATCCTAGCTACTGAGGCTGAGATCTGAGGACTGTGGTTCAAAACCAGTCTGGGCAATCCAATCTAAGAGACTGTGTTCTCCAATTAACCACCAATAGCCAGAAGTAGAGCTGTGGTTCAAGTGGTAGAATGTCAACTTTGAGCAAAAAAGCCAAGCAATGGTATGAGGCCCTGAGTTCAAGCATAGCACACGCACACAAATTCGAGCATGGGGCAGGGCTGGACATGGAAGCCTGGAGGTGCCAGAAAACTGCCAGACAGAGAGGCTAGTCTGAACAGGCTCTAGTGCCAAAACAAGGGATGGCACAGTAGACAACGGTGGGACGGAGCCACTCCTCCTCAGCACTAAGAAAAGTCTGGTTCCCTTAGTGGCTACATCTATGATGGGCCTGACAGGGCCATAGTACAGCACTTGAAAGCCCTGTCCCTGCTATGGGACAGGCTCTACATCAACCCCCAGGCCTCATGCTTGATGCTGCCTTGTTGTTTCTGTTCAGGGGAGGCACACACAGGGTGCCATCAGCATACAACCCACCTACAGCAATGAGGAGGGGTGGGAGCTTCCCAGGAGGGCTGGACCAGCACCTCAAAGTGCCAAGGAGGACAAGGAGCCCAGCTACTTAAGGGTCTCACCTACTACTCTCATCTGGCAGTCTCAGTCCAAAACTACAGGCTGAGATGACAGTATAGTACTTCAAAGGAATCTTCTTCTCACTGCCCCTGCCCCCAAACATCTGAGCCTCATGACAAGCATTCTCAGGCCTGTGTGTGGGATCTATGGCTATCTAGAAACAGGGTATCCTACAGGCAAACTGCCAACTCTATGGGGAGAGCTTCAGTATGACCCAGAGGACTTCTGCGACGGCCACATGTAGTCATTCACCTGCCCCCAAACCCTAGTGCAGCTCCCAAGCATGAAGGCCACATTCAGAGAACCTCTGGACTCCTCAGGCTGTCTTCCATACTCTACTTGGACCCCACTGCCTGCCAGGATACAGAACAAGGGCAGTGCGGCCAATGCGGCCTTCACACAGGAACACAGCCTCGTCCAGCTGAGTGTTCCTGCTCCGGGGCCACCAAGGCCAGTGTCGGAAACTTAAGATGGGACCTTTCAGTCACCCCTGCAGCTCTTCTTCAGTTGTTCAACCAAAAAACCCTGTTCCACAGCGCGAGGCAAACATGCCACAGGGGCTGGGGAAGGGCCACACCTGCGTGGCTGTTCCAGAGCCCCGTGGAGCAGGGAGAGGGGAGAGGTGAGAGGTGGAGGCAGTGAGGGATTCAGTCAGTCTGGCCTCAGCTTTCTGCCTCTAGGACAAGTAAGAATCACTTCTATGATACTCTGAAAAAGGCAAAAGTTCTACAGGAGACAGATCCTGGTGACCATGCTACGAGGGAGGCGTTGGGGAGGTGACCAAGGCCGGCTTAACTCTGCCTCCAGGACCTGGTGCAGCCTTGCTGGCAGCGCAGGAAACAGTGCTCACACCCCAGCCAGGAGCCGAGTCCTAAGCCCACTTGGTCTGGATGGCCTAGACACGGTGCCCCACCAGGCCCCACTGGGCCCAGGTTGATGTAATGCTGGACATGACTCCAGTACTGTGCTGTGCCCACATACTAATGGGGTCTTGAATTTGCCCGGAAAACCAAAGATCCTCAGAGCTAATATCAGGAAAACAAGAGTCAGAGAACTAATGCCACCTGGTCCCAAGACCATGGAAAACTATGGCCAGCCAAAGTGTGGCCTTCTATGAGGGTCAGCAAATAGAACAAAGGAAGAGACGGTCCAGACAGGGCAGTGGTGAACAGGTGGTAATGTCTCAGCCAGTGGTACCAGAGGGCTGCCAGTCCACAGGCACAAGGAAGAGATTAGCCTTTGCCTCAGACTGCAGACCAGAGCATGGACAAAACACAGAGCTTCTAGAGAAAGGTTTTCACCACAGTGCAGTAGACATTTTTGCAGACTGAACATTTAAAAAGTTCTGCAAAGGTTGGGAAGGTGGCTTCATGTCTAGCACGCATGAAGCCTTGGGTTCAATTCCTCAGTACCAGAAAAAGCTGGAAGTGGAGCTGTGGCTCAAGTGGTAGAGCACTAGCCTTGAGCAAAAGAAGCTCAGAGACAGTATCCAGGCCCTGAGTTCAAGCCCCAGGACTGGCAAAATAACAACAACAACAACAACAATAATAAATATAAATTAAAAGTTCTCCATCAGTGACACCACTAAGAAAATGAAGCCATGTGCTGGTGGCTCATGCCTGTCATACTAGTTACTCAGGAGGCAGAGATCTGGGTTCAAACCCAGCCTGAGCAGGAAACTACATGAGACTTTTTTTTTTTTGGGGGGGGGGGGGGGTCCGGTCATGGGGCCTGAACTCTGGGCCTGAGCGCTGTCCCTCAGCTCTTCAGCTCAAGACTAGCGCTCTACCAGTTGAGCCACAACACCACTTCTGGCTTTTTTCTTTTTGTTTATGTGGTGCTGAGGAATCAAACCCAGGGCCTCAGGCATGCAAGGCAAGCGCTCTACCACTGAGCCACCTTCCCAGCCTTCCATGAGACTTTTATTTGCTAGCACTCCACCACTTGAGCCATAACACGTGCACTTCTGGCTTTTTCTGCTTATGTGGTGCTGAGGAATTGAACCCAGGGCCTCATGCATGCAAGGCAAGCACTCTACCACTGAGCCGCCTTTCCAGCCCCTCCATGAGACTCTTACCTCCAATAAACTACACACACAAAAACAGAAGTGGTTGTGACTCAAGTGGTAGACCACTTGCCTTGAGCAAAAGAAGCTCAGGGACAGTGCCCAGGCCCAGGAAAAAAAAAAAAAAAAAAAAAAGGAAAAGAAAATGAGAGCTCTGAAGCTCTGACTCAGGCCTACTCCCGTGCATGAAACACATTCCCACTGTTTTTTTTACCTTTCTTGTATTCCAATAAATCTGAGGAAGGAAGGCAAAATGGAAGGAAGGAGAAAGAAGGGAGCTAGAAGAAGGGAAAATCTGGGAGAAAACATGTATGCCATATGTACATAAACATACATACAGACAACTAACAAAGCCAGAATTCTTATGACCCAACAGAAAGAAAGGCAAGTGACCTAGTTAAAAATGGACAGGAGGGCTGGGAAGGTGGCTCAGTGGTAGAGCGCTTGCCTTGCATGCATGAGACCCTGGGTTCGATTCCTTAGCACCACATAAGCAGAAAAAACCAGAAGTGGTGCTGTAGCTCAAGTGGTAGAGTGCTAGCCTTGAGCTGAAGAGCTGAGGGACAGCGCCCAGACCCAGAGTTCAGGCCCCAGGACCAAAAAAGAAAAAAAAAAAAATTGGACAGAAAAGTTGGGCGCCAGTGGCTCACACCTGTAATTCCAGCTACTCAGGAAGCTGAGATTTGAAGATTGCAGTTCAAAGCCAGCCCGAGGAGAAAACTCCATGAGATTTGTATCCCCAGTAAACTACTCAAAAAAGCTGGGAGTGGCATTGTGGCTCAAGTGGTAGAGCACTAGCCTTGAGCAAAAGCTCAGGAACAGTGCCCAGGCCCAGAGTTCAGGCCCCAAGACGGGCACACACCCACACCCACACCACAACAGGAAGTTTACTCCATAGAATATATAAGGACCATGCGGACTGGGAAGGTGGCTTAGCGGTAGAGCGCCTGCACAGCATGCACGAAGCCCTGTGCTTGATTCCTCAGTATCACATAAACAGAAAAAGCCTGAAGTGATGCCGTGGCTCAAGTCATAGAGCACTAGCCTTGAGCAAAAAAGCAGCTTAGGCACAGTGCTCAGGCCCAGAGTTCAAGCTCCAGGACTGCCCAGAAAAAAGAAAAGAAAAAAAAAAAAGATCATGATTTTCAAGCTTCCCTCAGCTATACAGCAAGACCTTGTCCTAAAAAACAAAAAAAGCTAGGGCATTGGTGGCTCATGCCTGTAATCTTAGGCTGAGATCTGAAGACTGCAGTTCAAAGTCAGTCCAGGCAGGAACGTCCATGAGACTTTTAATCTCCAATTAACCACTACAAAATTGAAGTGGCGTTGTGGCTCAAGTGGTAGAGTGCTTGCATTGAGCTGAAGAGCTGAGAGACAGCGCCCAGGCCCAGAGTTCAAGCCCCATGACTGGAAAACAAACAAACCAAAAACAAACCAAACAACAACAACAACAAAAATTGTCTCACCAGGTGCCAGTGGCTCACACCTGTAATCCTAGCTATTCAGGAGGCTGAGATCTGAGGATCCTAGTTCAAGGCCAGCCCGAGACAGGAAAAGTGCGAGACTCTTATCTCCAATAAACCACTCAGAAAACTGGAAGTAACGCTGTGGCTCAAGTGGTAGAGTGCTAGCCTTGAGCTGAAGAGCTGAGGGACAGCGCCCAGGCCCAGAGTTCAGGACCCAGGAGAGGGGAAAAAAAAAAAAAAAGACAACCACCAAAGTGTCTCAAATTCCAGTTTGCTGCTGGTGGGAATGTCAAGTAGTGAAACCATCTTGGAAAACTGGCAGTTTCTTTTAAAGTTAAACACACCTTTACTACATGACACAATTTGGTTCAGAAATGTCTCCTTGAGGCTCACTGTTGAAGGCCTGGTCCCCAGTGCAACAATGCTCCCCACCACGCTGGGGAAGACTTAGTCCACGGATGGATCCATAGCTTAATGGGTTACTGAGAGGTGGGGCCTAGTGAAAGGAAGTAGGTCACTGCAAGTACGCCCTTGAGAAGGATATTTTGCCCTGGCCTTCCTCTCTTTTGCTTCCTGGCTGCCACAGGCAGAACAGAGCTGTTCCAGGGCAGGATGTTCTGCCTCGCCAAGGTGCAGAGGCTACTGAGTCAACGGAGCATGGAGTGAAACCTCTGGAACTATGAGCCAGAATCACTCTTTTCTCCTCTTCAGTTGATATCTCAGGTATTTGGTCAAAAAGCCAACATACCAAAAGACCTTGTAACTCTGCTCCAGGTATCTGCCACAAATAACGGAAATGTGTACTGCAGAGCAGGGCTCTGAGAGAGTGACACTTATTCCTTGCAGCAAAACTAAGGACAACAGTCAAGTGGGCAATGAAGAGGCCCACTAACAGGCAGCCACAGCGAGACAGCCCACAGCGGGACGCAGAACCCAATCCATTCTCAGGGATGAGTGGGGAAAGGGAGTTTACGGGCACTCTGAGGACGCTAGTGCAGCAGGTGTGTGAACCCTGTTATAATGAAGAGAATGCCTTGAAAAGTTGATCCTGAAGAAAAAGGGCTTTTTGTTTTGTTTTTGTCAGTCATGGGGTTTAAACTCAGGGCCTGGGCACTATCCCCGAGCTCTTTTGCTCAAGGCTAGCACTTTACCACTTTCGGCCACAGTGCCACTTCTAGTTTTTGAGTGGTTAACTGGAGATAAGAGTCTCACAGGGACTTTTCTGCCTGGATGGCTTAGAACCATGGTCCTCAGATCTCAACCTCCTGGGTAGCTAGGATTACAAACATGAGGCACCAACGCCCGGCTTCCTTATTTGATTTTAAAAAAGTACAATAAGATAGATACTATCAAACCAAAGCTAACCATTAGACTAAGTGGAGAGACATAGTATATTCATGAAGTGATAAACAGCACCAACAAAAAGCACTGTCCCCCAGTGTAAGCCATCCACTCACGGTTCTCCCCAGCAAATCACTACAGAAGTTTCTTTAGAACTTCTGTAGAATCAAGGTGATTCAAACTTAAAGAGACTGAAGAACATGGCCTTCATAAAAATATCCGTTAAGATCAGAGGACATCAATTACAGGAACCCAGAAACAGCCTCAGGCCTCTGGGACACGTGGTAATAGTCACTGTGAAGGGGTGGAGAGAAGTGTTAATATGAGAAAAACAGCGTGATGAGCTCATTCCGTGCAGTAAAACCTGCTTACTTTCCAGACTCTATACGAACTAACTTCTCAAGTTTTATAATTTGCAATTGTTTCTTATGTCTTGGCCCTTCTAATACATTACCTTATTGTCAAGATCAAAGAGGTAAGAGTCTTCTTCCCGGACATCAGCCTCAGTATCAGAAATCAGCTCCCCAACGTACCTGCAGCAAAGAGAGGAAGGGTCATATCACCTCTGTGCTCTCACATGGGAAACAGCATCACGAATGCATGAAGCATCCAAGGCTCAGCAGGCTCTGATTCCACAAGATGAGGACATGAGATGAGACAATACAGAAGCTCTTGGTTCTGCAGCATACAGTAAAGACCCAGGATGGCTTGCCAAAGAAATGAGTACTGTGCAACAGTTTCACAGAGGCTTATCAGAGTGGCTATGGGCAAGACCCAGGCAGTGGGTCAGAAACAGAACGCTCTGTGTCTAGGCAGTTTGCCAGCAGGTGACTGGGGGGCCAGCATCTCTGCAGACCTGTTTCTGGGAGGTTCTTAGAACATGGATACATACAAGTACCAATCCCAGAAATGACAAGTGCAACTAACAAAGTTGGGGGACCCCAGGACCCACTTACTCGCAAACAAATGTGCCCAGCGGGATGTCCTGCAGGGACCGTACACCCCAGCCCATGTCCTGTGTCCGATAAAGCTGCAGTCTTGCCCTGCAAAACAGGTACAGGGGAGAACAGCAAACCATTTTACACTGCGTTCTCAAGTAAGTGCTAAGAGCAAATAGAAAAAGGAACAGACGTTTCAAATCCATGAGTGTGACAAGCGAGACCAGCCCGACGCCTTCCAGACAGATCGCCTTACATGAGGGAACTGAGTACAGAATGCAGCTTGCCAATGCCTTGAGGGCAGCAGCTGCATATCTGTTTTCCTCTCCTGTGACTGGCCCTGGCCCTGTTGAACAGGCAGCTGTGAGGACTAAAAACAGCCATACCAGAGAAGCAATAAGTAACTGGCCCTAGGGGGCTTCTATGCACTCTTCAAAGCCCCCTTCTGTGTCATGCCTGTCTTGTCAGACATTTGTATCCAAGGCGAGGGCAGAACAGCGTGTCTGAGCTCTACCCAGGAGTCTACTACTAGGAGGGAAGAATGTGGGCTGGTTACTACTGTTCTGTATTACAGTATAGACCACAGCAACTGATGCTACAACCCTACTCAGGCCGTGAAAGGTCGCAGGGCAGGGCTGATGGGACCAGAAACCTCAGGCAACTCAAGAAGGGGCTTGAGAGAGCCTCAGTCATCACCAGAGAAGCTCAATAGCACAGCAGAACAGAAAACAGCTCGAGCACTGAAAGAGAACAAAGAAAGCCCTGTCCACTGAGGAAGGTACATTATGAGCCTTGGCAGTACGGCCCCTAGGCTCTGGGCTCAGCCTCTCGTCTCAATGCATGTCTGGACCAGTGAGGCCTGGTCGTTCATGCAAGCAAGCCATCTCTTAAAAGGCACCAGCACCATGTTCGTGGTCTTTGATGACCTTAGCGTCAACCTGTGCTATGCACACATCACTCACCTGAGACCATTCTGTACAACACGATTGCGGCAGTTCCTCCAGCAGGAGCAGGCATGGTTGCACTCAAAGATCAAGGGAGGCTCTGCCATGTTGAACTCAGGCAAAAGCCTGCCATCCTGTGGACAGATGGCCACAAAGGCCAGCAGGTGCCAATCATCTTTTAAAATCAACTAATAACAACACATTTATAAATTGCCCAGCGTAGCTTCAAATGGACATAAAAATGATGGTTTCGGGTCAGATTTTAAGACCTGCATTTGTGGTTTGATTGGGAGGTTTTACTAGGTGTTGTGTAGGTTCGAGGGTTTCTTAACAGAGTTCTCTTTTGTTTGGTCCCATTGTCCTCCTAATACATCTGCTCTGACCTCTCAGGCTTTTGGGGGCTATGGGCACAGAATCCCCTTCCTCTAGGTGGTCAGGCTTCCTGATCTCTCCTATATTCTCAAATCCCCAAGTCTGGAGAACCCAGCCATCTCTCTTCTTCCTATACCTCAATGGTAGGTACAGGTGATGCGCCAGGACATGTGTACATGGACAGGACAGTGCACAGTGCACAGTGCACAGGTGCCTTCACCCAACAGTGGCTTTCCTCGGAGAATCCATGTCCCCAAAGGTGGACTGCACTCAGAGCACAGCTGACACGTGCTAGTCCCACCCCACCTCCTAGTGTCCTAAGGTCATTTTTTAATTTTATTTTTATTTTTTGGCCAGTCTTGGGGCTTGAACTCAGGGCCTGGGCGCTTTCCCTGAACCTCTTCGTGCTCAAGGCTAGTGCTCTACCTCTGGAGACACAGCACCACCTCCAGCCTTTCCTGAGTAGTTTACTGGAGATAAGAGTCTCACAAGCTGGGCGCCGGTAGCTTACGCCTATAACCCTAGCTACTCAGGAGGCTGAGATCTGTGGATCACAGTTCAAAGCCAGCCTGGGCAGGAAAGTCTTTGAGACTCTTATTTCCAATAAATCACTAGAAAACTGGAAGTGGTGTTATGGTTCAAGCGGTAGAGCGCTCGCCTTGAGCTGAAGAGCTCAGGGACAGCATCCAGGCCCAGAGTTCAAGCCCCAAGACTGACCCCTCCCCCCACTGGCGCCCAACTCTTAGTCATTTTCTTTCTTTCTCTCTTTTTTTTTTGGGGGGGGAGGGGGATTCCGGTCGTGGGCCTCAACTCTGGGCCTGGGCGCTGTCCCTCAGCTCTTCAGCTCAAGGCGAGCGCTCTACCACTTGAGCCACAGCGCCACTTCCGGCTTTTTTCTTTTTGCTTATGTGGTGCTTGAGGAATCGAACCCAGGGCCTCAGGCATGCAAGGCAAGTGCTCTACCACTGAGCCACCTTCCCAGCCCCCAGCTTAGCATCTTTGTCTTTCTGCTACTCACACTCTGCAGGCACAAGGGAGGACTCATCAAACACAAGTGACAAAGGGTTCCTCACATGGCTGTACCAGGTGACCACTCCACCAATGTCCAGGTGGGCTACAAAGTACACTGGCTTCAATCCCAGGAAGTCAAGAATCTAGACCTCAGCCCAAAGACCACTTAGAGCATTCACTCACTTCCAGCCTACTATAGCCATTTCTCGCCTTGTTTCCACACCCAGCTGGCCTCCAGCTTCTTACTTAGAACCAGGAAGTGACTTGGATTCATTTGACTCCTTCTGTAGAACTTATGACAGAAGTAGACATCAGCAAACTCGCAAGCTCACCTTGTTGTACCAGCAGCGCATGCTGAGCTGGCCGCACATGCAGGTGCTGGAGGAGCAGTCATCCACACACACGCAGTACTGGGGACAGAGCACACCGTGTGTCAGATGGGCATTGCTCCTGCTGCTCCTTCTGCATGTCACCACCAAATGTGCAAACTCCCAAAAGGAAACTGAAGTTCACATAGGCTTTCTCAGGAGTGTGGGGAAATGCTTGGGACAAACACTGAAGAAATGTCAACTGCTATGGGGAAGGGGGCAACAGATGGGAGGTCAGCAAGGCATAACCCCCAAGGACATAAACAAGTCCCACGGAATTTGAGGTCAGATACTTCAAGAGAAAAGTGAGGAGGTGGAGCCCCACAAACCAACCAGAGGCCCACCAGTGCCCATCCTGTGATGACCGGGGCTTTCCTACTAGCAGTCATAAGGACAGCC
This sequence comes from Dipodomys merriami, assembly GCF_024711535.1. Lineage (NCBI taxonomy): Eukaryota > Metazoa > Chordata > Mammalia > Rodentia > Heteromyidae > Dipodomys > Dipodomys merriami. Next base: position 50,034,954 of record NW_027202382.1, on the reverse strand, counting down.
CTTAGGCTATATCTAATTTTAGCCAGGAAGAAAAGAAGAGGCACAAAAGCTGGCCAAGGAAAACTCGGTGCCACTCTGGTCTGACAAGAGACCCTTGAAGCATGATAGGAGGGTCCAGTTCTGTGCCCAATGTGAGACTCAGATCCTTTTCTTTCCTGGCAGGACTTTCTCCTGGAGGCAAGTGCCGAGTTTCCTTGGGGAACTCCGCAGCCCTCTTCTTCCCTGAGGGGTGAGAAGGGCCCCACCCCGGCCCAGTGTGTCCTCCCTGCCAACCTGCAAGTGAGTGATGTTCCTGTCGATGCTCATGGGGGAGGTCACACAGTTCTGAGACACGTATTTGTAGTTGGTAGGGCATGGCTCACTGTCCACAGCATTGACGCAGGGGATGGGGATGCGCTCATAGCCACGAGCAATGTCTCTGCAAGGGAAAGAGAGGCCACCACGCTCACTGCTGCAGGCTCTCCAATTCAGCTGTGGACCGGAGCCCAGGTTCAGAAGAGTACTTCCCACACATTTCTAGCCCCTGTCAAGGATGTGTTGCAAAGCCATTCTGGCCTGAGAACCTTCTTACCTGCTCATCGTCTTCTCAACAGCAACAGGCTTGTCCGGGGCTGCGTCCTGCAGCGCCTTGCTCATCTGCAGTGCACTCCACACCTGGGAATTGAGGCTGGCGCACTGCAGTGGAGTCTCTCCTTCCTTGTTTTTCAAAGTGACATCTGAATCCCGAGAAAGAAAGAGGCTAAAAGGAAAAATGGAGCCAACAATACACAGTTCTGAATATAGGAGAGACTCAGAGCTGAATGTACAACGACACACTCGCCAGGGCAGAGTATCACCAGACGGTGGCACCGCTGCCTGTGCGCTGCCCAGGGCTCTAGTACAGCCTCCCACCCCTCCCACATGTGCTGCAAGGCCTCGTGGTTGTTAACCAGAAGGACATGTAACAACTGGGGATGCTACTGCATTTTTCTTTCACCTTTGCCTTTGAGAATAAAGGAGAATGATGATGGAGAAAAGACAACTTGTGATGCACAGGAAGGGCAGCCCAGCTTGCCCCCATCAGTTCAGCCCTAGTGGGCGAGAGTCTCACATACACTGCATGCAGCTCTCACACTACAAAAGCCACCTAGACCCTTGATTCCAACACAGCAACCATGGTCCTCCTGGTCCTTCCCTAGGGGCAGAGATGACACTGCCCTTACCCTCCCCAGCTGGAGTGTAAGGGCCTCATGGGAATAAGATCTCTCATCTGAAAGAGCCTTGGATAGCCACCATCAGCCTCACCCACCTCTCTAGGCCTAAGTGGGAAACACTGAGAGCGAATAGAGAGCCTCTGGATAACTCCACAAGAACCGACTTACAGCCCAACTATCAGGTTTTCATGGTAATTTGCCCTAGCCTGAAGTAAGTCACGGCTAGTCTCAAATATGGCCTAGGAAAGACACTTATTCACCTGTGGGGGCACCAATGGTGCCTGTCCACTCCGCAGCAGAGCTGTTACAGGCCTACTATGGATACAACTGTTGGACATAACTGGCTTAGTAGTAGGGACCACGTCAGGGCAGGGCTGCACTCACACAACACAGTCATAGCGGTTTTCCCTGGCTGCGATGTGTAGAGGCGAGTCTCCATGGATGTTCACGGCATGTAGGTCACACTTGGCAGCCAGCAATATCTCAGCTATGTCCACACAGCCAGAGAAGGCTGCCCAGTGCAGACAAATATTCTCCTCCTGGACAGATACAAATGAGAGTCCACGATCATTTTTAGTCAGGCACACATGCTGAACCAGTGGAAGCAAGTGCTCTGCTCATGGCCTGAAGCTCAGCTGCCCATTCCTGGCACAGTCCATTCCGCTTATCAGAAGGAGAAGAAACCTCCTATTTGTACTTCACAGCATTCTTTCTTTTTTATCTTACTTTGTGTTTTCATCTTAGAATAATATAATCACAGTGTACAGTATTTTTTAAAAAACAAAACGGGGCTGGGAAGGTGGCTCAGTGGTAGAGCGCTTGCCTCGCATGCACGAGGCCCTGGGTTTGATGCCTCAGCACCACTTAAGCGGAAAAAAGTGGCACTGTGGTTCAAGTACTAGGTTGCTTGCCTTGAGCTGAAGAGCTGAGGGACAGCCCCCAGGGATGGACAAACAAACAAACAGAATTATACTACCCTAAACAGGAACATTTTCTCAACAAGTACAGACATAGTAAAAGCACTTTTTTGTTGTTATTTATTTTTTTGTCGGTTGTGGGGCTTGAACTCTGGGCCTGGGTACTGTCCCTGAGCTAGCCTGACTTGAGGAATTGTAACCTCTTTGAACAACTATTAATATCTATATATTTTTAAAAATAAGGCTCTTAGTTAGGTGCTGGTGGCTCACATCTGTAATCCAAGCTATTCAGGAGGCTGAGATCTGAGGATTGTAGTTCAAAGCCAATCCAGGCAAGAAAGTCTGTGGGACTCTTATCTCTAATTAGCCACCAGAAAATGGAAGTGGTAGAGAGCTTATGGACAGTGCCTAGTCCTGGAGTTCTAGCCCCATTACAGGCACACACAAAAATAAATAGGGTTGGGAATGTGGCTTAATGATAGAGTGCTTGCCTAGCATGTATGAAGCCCTGGGTTTGATTCCTCAGTACCACATACACAGAAAAGGCTGGAGTGCTGCTGTGGCTCAAGTGGCAGAGTGCTAACCTTGAGCAAAAGAAGCTCCGTGATCGTACTCAGGCCCCAAGTTCAAGCCCGAGGACTGGCAATAAGTAAAAAAATAAAAATAGAAGAATATATAAAAAGTTACTTTGAAGCCAAGCGCCAGTGGCTCATGCCTATAACCCTAGTTACCAAGTAGATCTGAGGATTACAGTCAAAGCTAGTCTTGGCCTTCAATTAAACCCTAAAGCCAGATGTGAAGCTGTGGATCAAATGGTAGAACCTAGCTTGAGCACAAAAGCTCACGTACAGTGAGTGCCAAGACCCTGAGATCTAGCGCGTATACACATGTGTGCTTATGTGCATGCGTGTGCATATGTATGTGCCTGCACGCGCACACAGAGTCCCTTTGAAAACCATAACAAGGGCTGGGAAGGTGGCTCAGTGGTAGAATGCTTGCCTCGCATGAATGAAGCCCTGGGTTTGATTACTTAGCACCACATAAACAGAAAAAGCCAGAAGTAGTGCTGTGGCTTGAGTAGTAGAGCTTTAGCCTTGAGCTGAAGAACTGAGGGACAGTGCCCAGGCCCAGAGTTCAAGCCCCATGATGACAAAAAAACAAAAACAAAACCTCAACAATATTTTAATAAACTGAAGAAAAACTGGGAAGGTATCTGTGCTGTGTGTGTGTGTACAAACATATATACACACATAGATTAGGATTTACAATTACACAGTGTTTATCAGAACACTAAAATTCTTTTTTTTTTTTGAACACTAAAATTCTTAAACGCTGCTGCTGTATGGAAATAATAAACATCATACCTAAGAAAAGATGAATAAACATAAATGAGAGAATGTTCAGTTTTATGATAGGCAAGAAACTGGCATTAAAACAAAGTATGCTTAATGTCTCTTAGACCAGACCAGAACAACCATTACTGATGAAAAAAAGCAACCTGCCCCCTTACCAACACCTGCCCCTCCTGCCCCCGGCACCGCCCGGCCGCAGCTCAACGCCGTCAGCTAGGCTCGAGCACAGCTCGACCACACAATGAAGCTAGGTTTGTCACTGGCACCGAGCAGAGCCAATGTGTCATAATTCACTCGACTTTATCTTTACTAAACATATTTTCTACTTCTGGGTTTTCCTCTGCAATGTTATGCTAGTGAATTTTGTGTGTGTGTATTTGAGTCCTGAGGCTTGAACTCGGGGTCGGGAACTGTCCCTGAGCTTTTGTGCTTGAGGTAAACACTCTACCACTTTGAGCTACAGTGCCACTACCAGTTTTCTGGTTGTATCTGGAGGTAAGTCTCCTGTACTTTCTTGCCCAGGCTGGCTTTGAACTACAATACTCAGATCTCAGCCTCCTGAGTAGCTAGGATTACGGGTGTGAGCCATCAGAGCTCAGCTGCTAATGAATTATTTTTATCCTCTTCTCTTCTGACTTACTTCTCCAGGCTAACCCCTGGGAGGTGGGATTACTAGTTATAAGATTCAAACATGCAGACTTACAGTGGCCTTCACTGTACTGGCAGACCACTGGGGCCTGCCTCCCCTCAGGAATCATTAGTAGTTTTCACAGTAACCACAGGCAAAGTCAACCCCAACCACCCACTTGCTTGCCCCTGAGGTGCAGCTTGCCCCTGGCTCAAGTCTGCCCTCACTCTGCCTCTACCCAGTAAGTGAAGTGCTCAGCCACACCCTAGGGAGCAATCCTGCAGCCGCAGGGCTTATAGTAGCTCATCTGCCACACTCCAGTGCTCCTGAACAAGAGGGCAGTCCCCCGTTCCTGATGTCTCCGTGAGTCAGCTCAGAGCACATTAGAAAAGATGGAAACAGAACAGAAAACAGTGACCCGTCGCCCTCGCCCACAGACAGCTGCCGGCCCCAAGCACCAGCTTTCTATACACTAAAGCAAATGCCTTTGAGTTGACCCCAATGTTTTCTGAAAATCCATAGCTTATCTCAGACCCTCTTTTCTAGTTGTTATTCTTGGTGGCTTTCAGCCCTCTAATTGCCTAGTTCCATCTCCCTTGTATCTGCTTCCCCAAGGGCTTTTTCCTTCTACCTACATGAGAACGATGTGTAATTTTGTAGCCAAAATTCTATTTTTGATAGCTTCCCATTTCTGCTCAGTTTGAAGAGCTATGGTACTGGCCAGCAATGTCGCACACCCTCTCTTCCATGGTGGATGAGGTGCCTTCTGTTCCCTTGAGCCACTCTGACACACTCTTCCGTCAGAGAGCAGAGTGAACAGAACAGTGTGAAAGAGAGAAAATGGCTCCACATACCAGGCAAGAAGAAACAGCCAGGGAACTGGAGCTGCTCACTCCATTACACACAGGAACACAGACAGGATGGAATAGCAGAGGAAGACCTGATGTTCCACCTGAACCACACTAGCACACTATGGCCTGAGGCCTAGAAGAAAGCACCCAGCCGGATGGGAAGCACTGCCTGTGTAAAGGCCATGGGCTGGGTAACACAGGAAGGACCTGCCACTGTGGAGACAGTAATTCCCCGGCACTGGTAACTGCCTGGGACCCTCTCAAACAACCCAGTATGATTAGTGCTGGCCCCAAGAACTTCACTGAAATCTCACACCACACACGCATACATGTGGGAGAGTGTATGCCAAGGCATACACAAAATCTTAAAAAGTTTGAAAGAAAAAGAGTATGTCTCACACAGAAAGGACAAGGAGAAACAGTTGTCTCAAGTGTTGCAGTGAAGACTGTGTGGAAATAATATGCCTGTCACTAGAGAAAACCCCTCACAAAGCATCTTTTGCTGGGTGCTGGTGCCTCACACCTGTAATCCTAGCTACTCAGGAGGCTTCTGGTTCAAAGCCAGCCCGGGCAGGAAAGTCCATGAGACTCTTCTCTCCAATTAGCTACCAGAAAACTGGAAGTGGCGCTGTGGCTCAAGTGGTAGAGCACTAGCCTTGAGATGAAGAGCTGAGGGACAGCTCCCAGGCCCAGAGTTCAAGCCCCACAACCGACCAAAAAAACAAAACAAAACAAAACAACAAACAAAAACAAAAAACTGAAGGAGAGGGTGCAGTGACTCATGTCTGCAATCCTAGCCACATAGGAGGCTAAGATCTGAGAATCATGGCTCAAAGCCAGCCCAGACAGAAGTCTGTTAAAAAAAAAAAAAATCCACCAGAAGTGGAGCTGGAGCAGAGAACCAACCTCAGATAAACTGCTAAGGGACAGTGCCCAGGCCCTGAGTTCAAGCCCTAGTACCTGGAGAGGGAGGACAAAACACAAACACTAGAAGGAAACTGGTCTCTTCTACAACACACGCCATCAAGACATTTGCAAAACTACACTGGACCCGAAGCCCTGGATTTCAGATCTGGTCAAGAGGAAAGTGTGCTGTGCTCACAGAGAACAGCTGACCAGCATGGCAGAGGTGTAGTGTCGATCCAATGGAAAAGGGTAGCGGTTCCACCGCAGGGCTGGCAGAAACCCACATGTCTGACAGTACACTCATCCTCACATCACTCATAAAAACGTTGCCGGAATATGATAAAAATGCTGACCATCCATGTTCACTGACACACTGCTCACAACAGCTAAGACATAGGAAGAGCCCAAATGCCCTACAATAGATCAGTACCTATGCACAGTGGAATCTTACACAGCCATTAGAAAGAATAAAATAATGTCATTTGCAGGCAAATGGATGTAAGTAGAGAAAATCATGTGAAGTGAGGTAAACCAAGCTCAGAAAAACAAACAGTGCATGTGTCTCTAAAAGACACTAGGATATGATAAATTATACAGGATTCTAGATACTCACACACAGTGAGACCAAAAGAGGAAACTCATAGGAGAGAAATACAAAGGTATAAAATGCCTACCATGCCTCTTCATATTTACATAAAGTAATATATATGGAAGCAAGAGACCTCTCTTCTTATCTTCTTTTTAAAATTTTTGATGATTCTTCTTTTCCTTATGTATGGTGTAATCAGTGTATATTTTTAGGAAGGCTGGGGGAGGGTACAGAACTCAAGGAAAAAAGAGTGGAAAAGTACAGCAATAGAACTCACTAGGGGCTGGGAAGGTGGCTCAGTGGTAGAGCGTTTGCCTTGCATGCATGAGGCCCTGGGTTCGATTCCTCAAGCACCACATAAGCAAAAAGCAAAAAGCAAAAAGCAAAAAGCCGGAAGTGGCGCTGTGGCTCAAGTGGTAGAGCGCTAGCCTTGAGCTGAAGAGCTGAGGGACAGTACCCAGGCCCAGAGTTCAGGCCCCATGACCGGACTCCCCCACCCCCCCAAAAAAATAGAACTCACTGGACACTGATGCAAGTGAACTATACAACTCCTAAAAGTAGGAGGGAGGAGAGAGGGAACAGAAGACACTGTACAAAGGAAATGTACTCATTACCTGGCTCATGATATTATCCCTCTGTATATCACCTCTATAATAACAATGAAGTAAACTGATTTTTAAAGAAGTAACTCAAAACAGATATAAAACCTACAACTACAAAACTACAGAAATATGGAAAAATATCTTCAATTAAGTAATGATTTCTTATATATAACATCCATGCAGGATACACACACATACACAAAAGATACACTATGCATTATAAAAATTTCTGCTATCTACAAAACCAGATTTATAAATCATATATATGATAAAAGCTTAGACCTTTTTTTCCTTTTTTTTTTTTTTGGTTGTCAGTCCTGGGTTTGAACTCTGGGCCTGTGTACTAAAGCAATCCTCGGATCTCAGTCTCCTAAGTAGCTAGGATTATAGGTGTAAGCCACCAGCGCCTAGCCTGGACTTTTTTCTAAAATACAAAATGAACTCTCAAAACTCAAGAACAAAAGCCAGGTGCTAGTGATTCACACCTTGCTACTCAGGATTTGAGGACTGCAGTTCAGAGCCAACCCGGACAGGAAAGTGTATGAGATTTTTCCACTGGAGCCACAGTGCCACTTCCAGCTTTATTTTTTCTTTTTGCTTATGTGGTGCTGAGGAATCGAACCCAGGGCCTCAGGCATGCAAGGCAAGCGCTCTACCACTGAGCCACCTTCCCAACCCATGTATGAGATTATCTTCAAATAAATACCAAAAAGCTGTTGCTCAAGTGGTAGAGTACTAGTCTTGAGTGAGAAAACTTAGGGACAGCAGCACCCAGGCCCTGAGTTCAAGCCCCAGGACAAGGGACAAGAAAACTAATCACCCAATTAAAGACAAGATACAGCTGAGTGCCAGTAGCTTATGCATATAATACAAGCTACTTAGGAGGCTAAGATCTGAGGTTGTAGTTCAAAGACAGCCTAGGCAGGACATTTCCCAACTAACCACCCAAAAACTGAAAGTAGAGCTATGGCTCAATTAGTAAAGCACTAACTTTGAACAAAACAAGATCAAGGACAGTGCCCAAGCCTAGGACTAGCACACATGCATGAGCATGCGCACACACACACACACACACACACACACACACACACACACACACACACACACACACACACACACACACACACACGTACACACACACACACACACACACACACACGTACACACACTATGGATCAGAAAGCATATTGATAGCTAATAAGCCCATAAAAGGATAAATTAGTTGTAACTGTAATACCTCTGTACATCACCTTTATAATAAAAATTTAAAGGGGGAGGGGGAGATAGACACTAACAAGTGAAAATTAAGCACAATGAGGATTAAAACCACAATGAGATACTTACCTCTGTAAGTTCCCAACACAAGATTAAAATTTAAAAGACCAACTTACCATACCCAGACACTAGGCTCCAACTTTTCCAATAAAATGTTAAATTTTCAAGTCATTCATAAGGGCAACTAGCATTCCTGGTCTTAACTTGCTATGTGCAGTAAGTGTAACATTTTCAACTGTGTAACTCCACATTCTTCTTTGTTTTTTTACTTTTCAAATCAGAATTATAAAAAATGTGATGTAAAGCCGGGCACTGGTGGCTCACACCTACAATCCTAGCTACTCAGGAGGCTGAGCTCTGAGGACTGCGGTTCAAAGCCAGCCCGGGGACAAAAGTCTGTAAGACTCTTATCTCCAGAAAACTGGAAATGGCACTGTCACTCAAGTGGTAGAGTGCTAGCCTTGAACTGAAGAGCTGAGGGACAGTGCCCAGGCCCAGAGTTCAAGCCCCATGACTGACCACAAAAACAAAAAGTGATATAAAATTGTGCCTACCAGTAATGAGAATACACATGTCAAATACTATGTCAAATGTTAATGGGCATTAAGACTAGTTAAAAACATAAGTATCTCCATGTCCTTCTCATAAGTACACTTGGAAATGATGATGGCACTATTTTTATGGTTTGTCAAATGCAATGAGCCTGGTACCAATTTGTGTCTGAAATAGTCTCAGATGCCTTTTCTTTCACTTTTGTAAGAATGAAAGTTTCAAGGTTTAAAAATATACTCTAGGGCTGGGAAGGTGGCTCAGTAGTAGAGCACTTGCCTTGTATGCATGAGGCCCTGGGTTCGATTCCTCAGCACCATATAAGCAAAAAGAAAAAAGCCGGAAGTGGTGCTGTGGCTCAAGTGGTAGAGCGCTAGCCTTGAGCTGAAGAGCTGAGGGACAGCGCCCAGGCCTAGAGTTCAAGCCCCACAACTGGAACCCTCCACCCCCCCCCAAAAAAAAATAAAATAAAATAAAGAATGTATACTCTGACTGTAAAGTTCTTCTTGTCAAAATAAAAAGTTCACATTGTTAAGAAAAATAAAAAGATTGACTTACTAAGTGTTAAGGAGAATGTGAAGGAATCAGAACTCTCAAATAAAAGAAATGCTACTCCTCACAGTAAGTGAGGCACACATATTGATGACTTGGGCCATTTACTACTAGGGGCTCAGCAGGGGAACTAGAGGCAGGAACGTTCAGAGCAACCCGCAAGTTCACCAACAGAGGGGAGTAGATGGCCACACTGCACAATGGAACTCCAGGCACAAAGGATCCATCTTTGGTGTGAGACAGCAACATGGCCTGAGGGTTACATGTCTATTTAGATAACACCAGTCTATGTGGTCAGCTCCACAGTGAAATAAAGTTGGAGGGAGCTGATGGGCATAGGCTAGGAAGGAGGAGAATGGAGCTTCAGAGTGGGTAACAAGTTACCATCGTCATTGCATTGCCGGTCTCTGTCAGAACTCACCCAAATGTGTATTTTTGGTGTAGTCTGCAGCTACACATCAACAGAGTGAATGAAATACCATTGTTGAAACCCTTCCATTTTGTGGGAAGGGCAGGCACTACCACCAGAGCACTAGGAGGCAGTAAACAGAGCAGATGGTAAGGACTGTATGAGGAGTGTGCAGAAGGAACCCACTGGGGACTGCACAGGCAGTGGACGACCCCAAAGGCTAGTGTATCCAAGCTGTGAGTCTTCCGCTGACACTGCTGCAGGTGATGCCTGGTGGGGGTCTCCAGGTCATTGGGAGGAGGACTGTGATCCCTGCTCCTTCTCTTCTCTTTCTTCTCCAGAACACAAGGAGAACAGTTCTGCTCCAACTGATGTACTGCCCACTCCCTATTCCCAGGCCTAAAAGTAATAGACTCAACCCATGGATTGGAGCCTCCAAAACAAAGAGCAACAAAAATAAGCCTCCCCTCATATTACTCTGATTATACACATACTTGCCCCAGTAGCATGGTTAACAGTACACAGGGACCATCCTTCAGTATTACACCCACCTGGAGGCCATGAGTACACCAGCTCCTGAGCAGCCTCAGCCACTTCATCCTGTTTCTCTGTTCCTCCTTCTCCTGCCAGATATTCCTCTTTCCTTGCTACCTTTCACCCCACTGCCTTCCACTCCTAGGTCCTGCTCTTTCCACGTGGATGTGTAGCACACCCTACGCAGTGCTGGGCAATGAGAAACAGATGAAGTAAGGTGGACACACTGCTGAGGCTGTAGACCAGGCCATGGCAGCCCTAGCAGTGGCCCCCATGCTGAATACAGGGAGCTACCTTGGTTTCTAGGGGAAATGAAAACTCACACACTCAGCAGAGCCTGACAAGTACCCTGTGCCTGTCTTGCATGCTGAGGCTGCCTACCTGGACCTGGGCGTGAAGCTGAGCAGTGCTCTTTCAGAAATTATCTATGTACACTTCCTTTTTGGAAGAGAAAAAGGCAGGGCTAAGATTTGAACTCAAACTTTGCACTTGATAGGCAGGCAGGTAGGTGCTCTACCACTTGCCCTTATTATGTTCTAGCTATGTTTCAGATAGGGTCTCAAAAATGTAGTAACTTAAGTCACAGTGTGTTCAATTTTCTTTCTTTTCGAAGGCAGCTACTACAGCAGAACAGTATAACAGGGGCCCAGTACAAGGTCTAATCCTAGCAACCTTCCTGCACTTCTCTTCAAGCCAGTCAGGAACACAGGTCAGCACTGGGGAGGGCAGGTAACATGCAGGGAGCACTACAGCTCCTGCAAAGGAGCCAAACCTACAGAGACCCTGCAATTCTGTTTACATTCGGCACCAGGTAGCCATAGGACTCTACAGAGGTTAGTAAGCCATGGACAGCAAGAGGTCAGAACTGCTTCAAGGCACTAGGGCTTTATTCTAGAGACAAAGGAACTTCAGAAGGAGGAGATGCTCCAGGGGCCATGTCCCTAAGGGTCACCACTAGAATGAGAGACTCACATTGTCCCGGATGTTGATATCGGAGCCCTTGGACAGCAGCAACTTCACCAGCTCCACATGCTTGTACTCAGTAGCCCAGATCATAGGTGTCCAGCCGCCATCATCCTAAGTGCAAGAGACAAGCACTGCACACAACTGGCTCAGGACCTTAGAGCACTGTCCCAGGTACCTCTTAAGTGGGGAGCCAGCACCAGTTTCACCCCACCAGAGGTGCAGCATGTCTGCACTAACCCATTTCCTTACTTTAGCTAACACCGTTGGCAAGATACTCTGCAACCCCAACCAACCCAGAGATCACCAACAGTGAGGCCGGTGGGGAGTGTGGACACATTATTCATTCTATTCCATGGAGACAGATGTCAGGCCTGGAGACGGACATTGTTGCCTTTTCCTGAAAGCCAAGTGCCTGCTGGTCTGTAAGACCATGTCCTGGGTAGATTCATTTAGACCAGAAAAGGACCCTTTTCAGGAGTGAGTGTCCAAAAGTCTCCTTACACCCATGTCTGCATGTCTTTAGGGTACATGACTACAGGCAGCCATTAGCCTGGCAGGCAGGGAAGCCTGGGTGCCATGGTCCAGAGATGCCTTACTTAGAGGTGACATCTGAACAAGGCCCGAGGGAGAGGGAGTCCCAATAAATACCATGGAGACAACTGCCAGCCAGGCAGCCTGGAGTCACCCTGCAGAGCAAGTGGACAGACAGGGGATGAGGCCTTAAGCATCAGAGCTGGCCACAAGTAAATGGGACATGGTGGAATAGGGCAGAACAAGGTGATGGGTCTGTTACACAAGGGCACGGCTTTACCTGACAGTTGACATCCATCTGTCCATTAGAAAGCAGATACTGAACCACATCATAGTGGCCTTTCTTGGCAGCCAAGTGCAAACACGTGGAGCCCTCTGCATCCTATAACACAAACACTGTTCAGTCCAGAGAAAACACTTGTGACTCAGCCCTCAGTGTAAGCCACAGAGAATTCACGCTCCCAACACAAGGGAGGTGACATCAATAACCCACCTGACTAAGGAACCCCAATGGAGGAACAACTGGATCCTGTTCTGAGATCCCATGAGCCAAATGGCACTGCCAAGACCCAAGCCCTTGGACCCCAACAAGGTAGCAGCCCTAACACTCCATCACATACACACCTGTAGCTGCACCAGTGGTGAGAACCCCACTCAGTCCCACCTACCCTACAGAGCCTGTGTGTAGTGGCAGTCCCACCAGGAACCGTTTCTACTGCTGGCTGCTCCTTCTGAGCCCTCTGAAAGCTACCAGTGGTCACAGGGGACAGTGAAAACAGAACAGATGTCTCAGTAATATTCATCCAGATGCTAAAGAGTTCAAAATAATAAAAAGGTGAAAAGAGCAGCAAACACAGCAAAGACCCATGTCTACCTCTGCCTGTTTCTATTTCTTTTGGCTGCTGGCGCACTACAGATATCACACAAGTCAAATCATCTCAGATAAAAAAAAACTCCCAGGAACAGGGCGAAGCTCCAGGGCAATGGGCGGGCCAGCAATGTCCAACTCCATATGCCAGGAGCCTGAGCATACCAGGCTGGCATTGTGCTCAATTCACTGCATTGATCACAAGGACCATGTGGACATACTCTGCTGCACTCCTACAGGTCCCTTTTTATTTGGTCCCACATCTGCCTTTGTACTGACCTTATTTCTTCATTAATTTCTCTATCCCTTTTCTACTTCGGAGACAAAATCCCAGACTAGCACATATTAAACATGCATTTTCCAGGTGCTGATGGCTCACTCCTGTAATTCTAGCTACTCAGGAAGCTGAGAACTGAGAATTGTGGTTCAAAGCCAGCCCAGGCAGGAACGTCCGTAAGATTCTTATCTCCAATTAACTGCCTGAAAAGTGGAAGCGGCACTGTGGCTCAAGTGGTAGAGCACTCTTTTTGAGCTGAAGAGCTCAGAAACAGTGCCCAGGCCCAGAGTTCAAGTCCCACAACTGACCAAAAACAAAACAAAACAAAAAGATACTGGGAGATTGCTGCAGGTTCTAAAGACTGCAGTAGCATGTGTGGCAGAGGCATTGAGAGATAAACAAACATGGCTTCATTGTGCTGAGATGCTTGCTCCAGAGAGGTATAACACAGAAGCCCAGGCATGAAGAAAGGCAGCTTCACTGGGCCTGGGTCTGAGGGTACTTCAGCCAAGGGAACTCCATGGAGGTAAGACCTGAATGTGGCAAAGGGCAGGCCTCAGTCAGGGAAAAGCCGTCAACTGTGTACAGCTGTGACACAACTCCTCCAGTACATGTTCATGCCACACACATCTGAAGGACATCACACAAGGTACCCTGTCCCTTTGATCTTCCTTTCCAGAGGTCATATTCCTTAATGCCACTTGCACAATTTCCAGTAATTATGGCACACTACAGGTCTTTTTGCAGCTGTTTAGTTCAATACCGTTGAAATTAATCTTTGTAGATAATATGTAATACTCATTCACTGCATTTAACTGAGGAAAAATTATTTCTAGGTTTATATTCATGACTATGGAACATACAATTTTCTCTGACTTTTTAAATTTTTTGCTACTTAAAAATGTACTCTGGGGGGCTGGGAAGGTGGCTCAGTGGTGGAGTACCTGCCTTGCATGAATGCAAGTGGTGCTAGTGGTGCTGTGGCTCAAGTGGTAGAGCGCTAGCCTTGAGCTGAAGAGCTGAGGGACAGCGCCTAGGCCCAGAGTTCAGGCCCCACAACCGGACCCCCCCCCCAAAAAAAAAAGTACTCTGTCGGGTACCAATGGCCATATCTTACAATCCTCGCTACTCAGAGAGGCTGAACTCTGAAGATGAAGCTCAAAGCTAGCCTGGGTAGGAACGTGCAAGACATTAACCATCCAAAAAAAGCCAGAAGTGGAGCTGTGGCTCAAGAAGAAAGCCAGTCCCTTGAGTGAAAAACTTGAGCCAGCACCCAGGCCCTGGGTTCAAGTCCCCTCCCCAAATCCACATCTCAGTACCTCCCTCTTCTATGACAGGGTAGGTCATGTGAGCAGTCAGCTTTCTAGCCACGACAGGCTGCTGCCCTGATGCCTGCACTCCATCTGCCAGTCAATGTTTCTGAAGCTCTATGCCTTGCTGGTGATTTCAAGAACACCTTGCAATTTTATTATTATTTTTTTTGTGGATCGTGGGGCCTAAACTCTGGACCTAGACACTGTCTCTCAGCTCTTCAGCCCAAGGCTAGCGCTCTACAACATGAGCCACAGCACTACTTCTCTTTTTTTTCTGCTTATGTGGCGCTAAGGAATTGAACTCAGGGCCTCATGCATGCGAGGCAAGCACCACTGAGCCACCTTCCCAGCTCCTCTCACATTATTTTTAAAGGATACTTTATCTAGGGTAACCTTTTCTCCTTAGGTCTCTTTCTTTTGGCAAAAAGAGCTCTTCCTCCAAGCGTCTGGCCCACCATTACAGGTTGGAAGTTAGCAGTGTGTTATAGTGGTATTCTTTTGGTGTCCACAGTGGTGTTAGGATTTTCTTTTATTATTGGTTTTCAACAGTTTTAGCATGATATATTTAGTTGTGGTACTCTTTCCATTTATTTTGCTGAAGTTCTGCTCAGTCGCTTAACCTCTGTAGATTGCAGTTCTTCTCCAACATGTTTCTACTTTTGTGTTTGTTTGTTTTGTTTTTTGATGCCAGTCTTGTAGTCTGAACTCAGGATCCAGGCACTGCTTCTGAGCATTTCTGCTCAGGTTAGCACTCTACCACTTGAGGCACACCTCCACTTCTGGCTTTTTTGGAAGTTAACTGGAGATAAGAGTCTCATGGACTCTCCAACCTAGGTTTGCTTTGAACTGAGATCCTCAGACCTCAGCCTCCTGAGTACTAGGATTATAGGTGTGAATCTCTTGCCTGGCTATCTTATCTTTACGAGGCTTCAATCACACATGTTGGTCATTCTGATGTTGACCTGTATTTTTTTCTTCATATTGAATAATTTTTTTTTGGGGGGGGGGGTCAATCGTGGGGCTTGAACTCTGGGCTTGGGCGCTGTCCCTGTGTTCTTCGGCTCAAGGCGAGTGCTCTACCACTTGAGCCACAGAGACACTTCCAGTTTTCTAGTGGTTTATTGAAGATAAGAGACTCACGGACTTTCCTGCCCAGGCTGGCTTTGAACCTAGATCCTATCTCAGCATCTTGAGTAGTTAGGATTACAGGCGGGAGCCACCAGCGCCCAGCAATATTGAATAATTTCTATGGAGCTATCTCCAACCCTTCTTTCTTCTACTAAGCCTCTAAGTTCTTCTACCTTGCGTCCTTTTTTCATAACTACAAACAAAAACTCTACAACACTAAGCTATAATGTCCCTTTCTCTCAGTATCTGGTAACCTCTATCCCATGCTCAATTTCTAGATTTGCCTATTCTAGGCACTTCATGTAAGCTCAGTGTATAGTATTTGTCCTTCTGTGTAGCTTTGTTCACCGGAGGAACTCAAGTTTCATCCTGTCAATACTTGTTTGCCAAATAACATCCAATTACATAGATGGACCACACCTCTCTTGCCTGCTCGTAAACACTTTGACCGTTTCTTTTTTTCTAACGATTGTGAGCTGTGTTACAATAAATACTGCTTCTTAAAGATCTGCTTGTGTCTATTTTTTCTTTGTACATACACATAGAAGTGGAATCACTGAATCCATAGTAATTCTGTTTTTAATTATTTGAGAAACTACCAAATTGTTTTAGCATAGTGCATACATCAATTTATGCTCTCAATAGCTACATCCTAACACTTATTTTCTAGTTTTTAGGGACTAGCCTTCTCATGACTAACCACAATCATTTTCTCATTTGTTGATTGGTTATTTGTGTATCTTCTTTCAAAAAAATCAGTTCAAACCCCTTGCCATTTTTGTTGTTTTTTTTTTTTTTTTGGGGGGGGTTGTTTTATATTTTGTTTTGTTTCTTGAGTTTTTTTGTTATTTTTGGTATTCACTTAAACTCAGGGCACTTGAGCTATATACCTCTACTTTCAGCTTTTTGTTGGATAACTAGAAAGGGTCTCTTAGATTTGCCTGCCAAAGGTTGATTTCAAACCTTGATCCTCAGCTCTTAGCCTCCTCAGTAACTATAATTACAGGTGGAAGCCAAAGACACATAGCCCTTTGCCAATTTTTTAGTTTTTTTATTATTGTTTGTTTGTGCCAGTCCTGAGGCTTGAACTCAGGGCCTGGGCACAAATTCCTGAACTTTTTGCTTAAGGCTAGTGCTCTACCACTTGAGTCACAGCTCTACTCCAAGCTTTTTGATGGTTAACTGGAAGTGAGAGTCACAGAGATTTTCCTGCCCAGTGAACCACAATGCTTTTATCTCAGCCTCCAGAGTAGCTAGTGTTACAGGTGTGAGCCATCAATGCCCAGCTTGGATTTTAATTCATTTAATTACATTTGTTATTTAGTTGTTAATACTTCTTTATATATTCTGGATAGAAACTATCAAATACAGGATCTGCAGACATTTACATCTACGGGTTGTCTTTTCACTCTCTTGATAGTGTCCTATGATGCATAGAAGTTCATCTATTTTTTCTTTTTTCATCTGTACTTTTGGTGTCATATCTAAAAAATCACAGTCAAAAGTTAATGTCATGAGACTATTACTACTTTGCTGAACTAGTTTATTAGCTTTAACAATACTTTTGGATCCTGTAGGTTTTTTTCACATATAAAATCATAACATCTGTAAACTAAAGCATGTCTTCTTCCTTTTCTTCCAATTTTTTCTGTCTCTTTTCTTACCTCACTGCTCCAGACAAATGGAAAAGCAAGCTAGAAACCTCTGAAGAGCAAACTCCTCATTAATGATTTTTCTATTACAAGCAAAACAGACTCAATACTCACTAGGGATCTTTAGTAATAAAACAGGTTGCCAAGTAAAGGGAAGAAGCAACTTCGATGCATACTAGATAAATGTCTGAGGCCTCCTAACTCCTGAAAGTGTTCCAGTAAGGAACTGTGCCCTATTGATCTTTCTGAGAAACACCTATACATGAAATAGGAGTATGAACCTGATAAGAGGGAAGTAGGCTACCTTGGGATCCACCTGTGCCCCGGCTTTGATGAGGTACTTCACTGCATCCAGGTGGTTGTTTTCTGCAGCCTCCATCAGTGGAGTCCTCTGGTCTTCTGAACAGGTGTCAATATTTGCACCCGCCTAGTAAAAGTAGGACAATTTAGACATGTAGGAGAGCAGTACTGTAGATGCTTCTCCGCTAGAAAAAAAAAAAAGTTTTAAGGAGTTATATTCAACTATGTTTGAACTTCAAAAACTGCATTCAAGACACATTCATTCTATTACTATCAAGCCCTAGTTTAAACAGTATCTTCACTAAATTTTGTTTAATTCCTAAAATAATCTGAAGAAAAGTTCACTGCACAGTATTGGGGGAGCACCTTTAGAAATAAAAACACATTCTAATCTAAGCAAAAACTCAGAGGGGCTTCGGGGGAGGGGAAGGGACACGAAGTGCACTGTGGCTCATTGGTTTGTCTGTCTCTCCAAATGTTTTACTATTCTTTTCCCCCAAACTCAAAAATAAAAGCTAGTTTCCAGTAATATGAGTTTTAAAGCAATTTATAATTTTTCTAATAAAGTAAGAAACTTGTAAGATAGTGGACTAGCAAGTACATACAAACAAAGCTCTAGTTTGATGTAAGCTGTGGCCAAGAGCAAGTTAGTCACCAGTAGCTGAGACTTCTCCACAGGGGATATACCATTCTAGTTTCTTAGATAACAGTTAATGGTTTATAAAGCAAATATTTCCTAAATGATAAAGTGAATATATATCTATGTATTTGCTATCAGCAATTATAAAACACAAGTAACACAATAAACAGGGAATGTTTAAGTAGATTTAGAATGGGGTCCACGAGGGGCCAGCTGCACATAAAGGCTATGATATGTGCTAAAACTGAGACTATTTCCAGAGTTGAGCTTCATGGGCTAGAAATGCAGGACCATAGGGTAGGGACTAAAAATCAAAATGACCAGAACACTGAGGCAGAAATGCAGTAGAGGAAACAAGGTTGATTCTAAATACAAAACTTCAAACCCAGGATTGGGCTGTCTGGTAAAATAAATCCAGAACTCTATAGCAGCTAATCTTAACAGTGTGTGTCTACTCTGTATATACTGCTTTGCCCTTCAAACACCTATCCCCCCCCCCCCCCCACACACACACCTACCTTCTAAGATTGGCAATGGAAATTCTACAGGTAAGAACCAGCCCTAATGTCAGCTTGAGAAGTAAGCTGTACCAAGTTGGTCAGACCCCAAACAAACCTATGCAAAGCTTATAAAGAACTCCTTTATACAAAGGGGTCCTCCTTCTACTTGTCTGTTCATTGGTTCCTAGGATTAGCCTCAGAAAAGACACACAACTTCCCAGATGCTAGGGAGTCATTAGTGAGAACAGTATCTCTTGGACCTAGGTGACGTCTGCAATCCTTGCTCCACAGGGCACAAGTTCCTCCCCAGTATTCATCTCTATACATCCTGCAATGATGTGCAATGATGTCTCATGTAGCTGGGCGTGGTGGCTTATGCCTGTCATCCTAGCTACTCAGGAGGCTGAGATCTGAGGATCACGGTTTAAAGCCAGCCCAAGCAGGAAACTCCGTGAGACTCTTATCTTATTATCTCCAATAAACCACCAGAAAACCAAAAGTTGTGCTGTGGTTCAAGTGGTAGAGCGTTTGCCTTGAGCTGAAGAGCACAGGGATAATGCCCATGCCCAGACCCAGAGTTCAAGCCCTACAACCAACAACAACATAAAAAAAAAAAAAAAAGAAAAAAAGAAAGAAAATTAGAAATGAAAATGGATATATGTACACAATACCAAAGAAATGTAAAACACCATTAAGTACTACCATGAACAAAACTGGACAAATATAACCAAAGAAAACACTGGGTGGTATGCAAGTATATACAAATGTATTAACTGAAATAAGACAGCCTTAAGGGAGAGTTACAATAATGTAATTCTTTAGAAAGCCAAAATCAAAGTTCAGCAAAATAAAATACCAGGAAGCAAGTACTGAAAAGGGGTAGAGCAGAATCAAGGGAAAAACAGTGGACTAATGAAGAAGAAAATTCAGACAAGAATCCAATGTATATTCTACAAAATTAAGAAGTATGATGAAGGAGGGGTGGGCAGGGGAGGGATGGGTGGGTGAGAATGTTGAAAGAAGTGACATTGATTAAGATATATTATATTCACAAACTGCTTTATTAAGTGGAAACTCCTTTATATAATTAAAGAAAAAATGACTAAGATATTAAAAATAAATTTAAAAAATAACAGACTGATAAAAACTGAAGAAGTTTTTTAATGTCTTCCAGAAAAAAAAATAGTATGAGATAATTTCATTGATGAATTTTACCAAACCTTCAAAGACTAGGGCCAATTCTTCTCAAACAATTCCTCAGAAACAAATGGTAAGGAATCCTTCCAACTCATCTATAATGCCTGCATTACCTGACTAGACAAGGACACAATTTAAAGACAGGGAAAAGAAAAAAAAAAAAAAAGACAGCTGGACACCAGTGGCTCAATTCCTGTAATCCTAGCTAATCAGGAGAAAAGTCTGTGAGACTTTTGTCTCCAATAAACCACCAGAAAACCAGAAGTGGCGCTGTGGCTCAAGTGGTAGAGTGCTAGTCTTGAGCTGAAGAGCTCAAGGTCAGTGCCCAGGCCCAGAGTTCAAGCCCCACAACAGACCGACAAAAAATACCCAACATACTATTAGCTAGCTGAATGCTAGAGGTTCATGCCTATAACCTTTGCTCCTCAAGAGGCTGAGATCTGAGGACTGGAATTTAAAGCCAGCCCAGGCAAAAAAAAAAAAAAAAAAAAAAAAAAAAGTCAATGAAACTCTTATTTCCAATTAACCAGAAAAAAGCCAGAAGTAGAGGTATCGGAGGTAGAGTATCAGCTTTGAGCAGAAAAGCTAATAAGTAAAACCTTAAGGCCCTACTGGCGCGCGCGCACACACACACACACACACACACACACACACACACACGCACACGCGCACACACGCACACGCGCACGCACGCACGCGCGCACGCGCGCATCACAATACCTTAATAATAAACTTATAAAACCACAGTAACCAAATTTTTCATTACCCTAATCATCAAGGAAATACAAATCAAAATCATAAAAGAGCTACCATCTCACATCAGTAGAAATACTTTTTTTTTTTTTTTTTTGGGTTGTAGGGCTTGAACTCTGAGCCTGGCTGCTGTCCCTCAGCTCTTCAGCTCAAGGCTAGCGCTCTACCACTTGAGCCACAGCACCACTTCTGGTTTTCTGAGTAGTAAATTGGAGTCTCATGAAATTTCCTGCCTGGGCTGGCTTTGAACTGTGATCCTCAGATCTCAGCCTCCTGAGTAGCTAGCATTACCAGGGTAAGCCACCGACACCCAGCTGAAATGCTATTTTTGAAAAGACAAAAATAACAAATGTTAGTCAAGATGTGGAATAGAAACCCTCTTACATTATTGTCCATAGTGCAAATTACTACAGCCACTATGGAAGACAGTATGGAGTTTTCTCAGAAAGCTAAAAACAGAATACCATATGCTATAGAAACTCTATTAGTGGGTGTATATGCAAAGGTAGGAAGTCTGTACGTTCAAGAGATGCACCCCCATTCTTAGCTGCAGCACTATTTATAAAAGCCAAGATGTATGTTCATTCAATCTCTCTTGATGTACTTCATCAAAATGGATAAAGAAAATGTGAACAATGAAGTCCCGAGTTTAACCTCCAATACCACCAGGGGGGAAAAACGATGAAATCTTGACATTTCAGTCTGGAGGACATGCTCTTAAGTGAAATAAGTTAGGACCAGAAAGGCAACACCACCACAGCCATGTTTTCAACTTACATGTGGAAGTGAAGAGCAGAAAGGTAGCAGAATGGGGAGGGGAGCAGAGTGCTGAAGGAAGGGGGGGAAAATGGGCACAGGCGAACAGTGGAAGAAAAGGAGTAATTTATCACACTTCACGGCAAAACAGGGTAACTGAAGTTTGCACAATTAGTTGAATATTTCAAAACAGCCCAAACAGAACAAGATCATTTTAAGATGTTCCCAACAAAAAGAAACAAATGTTTCAGGTGATAGATAGGCCAATTGCCCTGATCTGATCGTTATACATTTTCTACATGTATTGTGACAACACACTGTACCCTAAACAGGTACAATTACTATGAGTCAATTTAAAAATTTAAACACATTTTGTTTGTTTTTGGTCACAAGGGTTGAACTCTGGGCCTGGGCGCTGTCCCTCAGCTCTTCAGCTCAAGGCTAGCGCTCTACCACTTGAGCCACAGCACCACTTCCAGTTTTCTAGTGGTTTGAGATCAGAGTCTCATGGACTTTCCTGCCCAGGCTGGCTTTGAACTAGGATCCTCAGATCTCAGCCTCCTGAGTAGCTAGGATTACAAGTGTAAGCCACAGGTGCCCTACTTTAAACACATTTTTTTTTTAAGTACTTACATAATCACAAAATTATAGAGCAGATTCTGGTTGATTTTAACAATGATGGAGATATAACCAGACAGTGTGGGTTGGGCAAGGAAAGATCCAAGCTGGGTAGTAAACCCTCATCCTCTGCAGTAAGAGGGCAGTAAATATTTAAAAAAAAAAAAAAAAGAAAAGAAAAGCTAAGCTAAACCTAAAAATCATTTAAGATAGTCACAGGAAAGCAATGCAAACAAGGAGATAGCTTCAGAGTTAGGAAGAACAGGAAGGGGTATCAAAACCATTTCAGTCACACACTGAGGACCTGGTGCCACTTCACTGCGACAAACATTAGGAGAGCTGAGAAGAGGTCTGAGAAAGCCACATCTCCGAACCTGAACCAACATGTGGCAGATGTCCACGTGTCCGGCCTCCGCTGCAGCGTGTAGTGGGGAGCGCTTATTCTGATGCTCCATCTTGAAGTTGGGATCAATTCCATCAACTGTGAAAGAATACAGTTTACTAATTATGTCAGACACAGCCATGGTGCAGTTCTGAAGCTTGTAAAAACTGAGCAGCATCAGCAAGATAGACCACTAGCTCCAGAACCAGGACAGACCTACCATACCACTTTGCCCAGGCCGGGCCCACTTCTGCTCCTAAAATAAGAAGGATGTGCAAGAGCTTTGCATGAAACTGGACAGGAAGTCTGGCCTGGGCAAGGTAATCACAATGCACACTTGCTTCCAGCTCTTTGTCTGGGCCTCCAGTAGGACCATAAGGATACTGATAAGGGCAAAGGAGGCTTCAAGGAGAGACATAATAATGGAGGATTGGGACCATGGCCCTGAGACAACTGACCTGGCTATTTGTGGGACTGAGGAGGATTTGAGAGACAAGAGTCTTGCTATATAGTCCAGGCAGTTAGTCAAGAGACCAACTGAGTAACAGTGAAGCAGCTTAGCACTGTATGAAATCTATGAGGCAATCGGTAAAATAAAAAAAAAAAACAAAACTCATTCACTTCTTTTATAATGTGCTGCCAGGCAAAGGGCTCCTTAATTGTCTTTTTCAACCCAGAAAGGATGAGATTCAGACAGATCAAATAAGACTACGTTCGTGAGAAAAGAGGTAATCCAATGGGACCACTCTGCTTTCGCTCTGGAGCTCACAGCCCAGCGACTCACCCAGCATGAGGAGCACTTCCTGCCACTCACCCAGCATGAGGAGCACTTTCTGCAACTCGCCCTGCCTTGCGGAGAAGTACAGCTGCTTGGGGTGGAAGCGAAGCTTCTTGGGTCTGTAGGGAGCAGAGGACAGCAGTCAGCACAGCCCTTGCTGGCCTTGGAAGCTGAAGACCTACTTGCTAACAGCTCCCTGCCAACTCTTCTAGGTGAAATATATCAGATATTCTAGTCCTGAAGCCCTTTCCAGTCAAACAACAAAACAGGGATGGGGATGTAGCCAAGCAGTACAGCATTTAACTACCATTTGCCCCAGCACCGGTAGGATAAGGATAATAATAGGCTAGGACCCATGGCTCAAGACTTCAATTCTAGCTACTTGGAAGGCAGAGACACAGAGATCACAGTTCAAGGACAGGCCAGCAGGAATAAAAGTTTAAGAGACTCCATCTCAACCAATGACTGGAGATGGGCACTGTGATCCATGCCTGTCATCCCCAGTGGCACAGGGAAACACAGTAGGCAGACTTCCACCTAGAAAATAGTGCAAAAATGGGCTGGAAGTGTGGCTCAATGGGTGAGTAACTACTTATCAAGAGCAAGACCCAAGTTCAATCCCTAATACCACCAAAAAGAATACAATTATCTTACAAACATGGTATAAACATGCTGCATGCCGGTAGTCATAGGTACGCTGCTCCTTTGTAGTACATCAGGGAGGCCTGAGGAGCTACACATCTATGCTCAGCGTGGCCATGAAGTACCCCACCAGTATAGCCAAAGAGGTGTGGCAGCAGGCCCAGCTCAGTTTCTTTTTTTTTTTTTTTCGTCAGTCATGGGGCTTGAACTCTGGGCCTGGGTGCTGTCCCTCAGCTCTTCAGCTCAAGGAGAGTTCTCTACCACTTGAGCCATAGCGCCACTTCTGGTTTTCTAGTGGTTTACTGGAGATAAGTGTCTCATGGAGTTTCCTGCCCGGGCTGGCTGTGAACCTCAACCCTCAGATCTCAGCTCTTGAATAGCTAGGATTACAGGCATGAGCCACTGGTGCCTGGCCCCAGCTCAGTTTTGAGTGAGTGATGACAGCCATCATTAAGGGATGTTAGTCACCTCTAGAAGTTAAGAAGGAGCTGGCTCAGCAAGGGCTAAGACAAGGTATCTTTGCTGTAAAATTGAAGCTAATAAATTGCTAAACAAGAGATAGGAATAATCTGAGGTCATAGGCAGAAAGTGTGGTCAGTCATTACATAACTAGGCTTACAAAACAGGCTACAATGGCTGGGAAGGTGGCTCAGTGGCAGAGTGCTTGCCTAGCATGCATGAAGCCCCGGGTTCAATTCCTCAGTACCTCATAAACAACAAAGGCCAGAAGTGGCACTGTGGCTCAAGTGGCAGATTGCTAGCCTTAAGCAAAAGCAGCTCAGGCACAGTGGCCAGGCCCTGAGTTCAAGCCTCACGACTGGCAGAAAAAAAGAAAACAGACTGCAGATATACAAATGAATAGCTACAGGGGAAGACTAAAAGTCTGGCGGAGGGACTTATTAGCACCAGAATTCTGTTAGGTAAGAGTAAGTGCTCTATTTTTCCTCCCAGGAAAAGGCAAGCTCAGTGCACAGCTTGGTCTGCCTCCTCATGCAATGTGAGGCTGTTCCTGTTCCCAGGAAGGGAAGACCAGTGGAGAGCTTCAGGGTATGGGAGCTTGCAGGTAGGTCTGAGGACTTACTGGTGCAGCCCTCATACAGCACGGGTGCTGGGGGACACCAAATGGAGTAGGATGGCAGAAGGGTCTGCCCTAGCAATGTACAGCCAGGTCACCCAAGGGCAGGTGAAGCTTACAATACTGTCCTTGCTCAGGACTTCAAGAATCTTACCTAGTACTGTTAACATGACAAAGAGACCAGTAATTTTCTATGATTTTCCCAGGGTAGACACAACTAGTTCTAATGAAGAGTGTTACTCAAAAAGTTAAAAGCACTAGCGACCCTTTGGGCAAGCACAGGCTCTGCATCATCCCTGAAATGCAGACCAAGTCTTACTTTTCTGAGTCCAGAGCAATTAGAGCACTTTCCAAGGTTTCCTTCCCAGGTCCCTGGGAAAGGCCAGCAGTCGGCCTCACAAGTCCAGGTGGTCCTGTGGAGTCAAAGCCCTCGGCCATCTGGGGGACTGTAGTCTGTGGTTTGTCGTCCTCAGAGAGCGTGGCTCCAGCAATGCTTCAGGGGAGGAAACCATTAAAACATTGAGTCTCAGCAATGGAGATGTTCCTTTCTCATAGAAACCAATGAAAAGAGTAACAGTGCCAGCTCCAACCTGCCCACAATGCCACCTATGAGTGGAGACAGTCTGCACTTGGAATCCTGTTCCCTGAGATGTGACATTCAAAAGTCAGGACATTTCTAGGGCTCTCGGCAACATGCTCACTCACACTTGCTTATATGTACAAAATTTAGGTTGGCTACTACCTTCCTCAACAAGGAAGTTCCCAGAGCTGTGACTGTAGGTACACTGAGTTCACAGATCAATAGGAAGGCAAAGACACCTCCCCAACCCTTAGTTTTGAGGTCTTCACACCTTGAATCCTTTAGGTGACCTTCAATAAAGTTTTTCTATCATTGTGATGTTCATTAAGTTATTTTCCACCGTCTGCTGGGTAGAGCTCATAGGTTTTGTCACTGTCCTGAAAAGACCTCTTCACCTACTTCCTTGCAGGACATGGCTGGTGGGACGGCTAACTGTGGTATCTGTTCTACCTTCTCAGCACCTCCCACCAACTATAAAATTCTTCAACTATTCCTATTAGGTTATCTTAGGAAGCCCATTGTGTGTCTGTAGGAACATTTTAATTCTTTTAGATATTCATCCTGTCAGGAAGGGCCTTCAACATTATGCCAAGCAGACAGCAGGAGCAGGAGCAGCTGATAGGATTTCAAGGAACAAAACAGCTACCTATAGGGACTATAGTAGAGACACAACACTATAAGGCCATACCAGTTAGGGAAGCATGAAAACTGATTCAAAACAGGTACATGAATCTACAAAACCACACTGAAATAGACCCATGTGCAAATGACAATAAGTGAATATCAGTATTATTTAGTTGCCAGAAATCACAATGAGTGCCAGAGGTGGTTGAGACTTCTGCATAAAGCAGCAAAAAACCTCTAACAACAAAACACACCTTCAAAGATACTGTGTGGAAGCTCAGCCAGAGCCTCTTTGTTTGTACCTGCCGGTGGTGGTGTCAGCCCTGCCCTCGGTGACCATGCTCTTCTCCTGCCCAGGGGCCAGCATCACTGTAGAGGTTGTATCTGCTTTTGCTATGGTCACCTCTTTGGCCTTGGAGGTCTCCTCCCCACAATGGGGACAGTAGCTGGCATTGTTGACTCGAGAGGCACAATCCTTATGGAAACGGTGAGAAATGCTGCTCTCAGGCTGACATTCCATGAAGTTACCCTAGAAATGGGAAGATGAAACCACTGTGAAAAGTCAGGGCTAAGGAAAAATCTCAAAGTTCTACTGAACCAGCCGGGCCAAGAAAGCAACTCAAGTGGGGAGGGGCCCAGTTCTCACCCAGCTACAGCAGGACAGAGCAGAAGGAACAAGTGAGTCTGCAAATACTCCTAGAAGGGGTGTAGACAGCAGAGGCCACCTCACTGCCATCCCTTCTCCACTACCACCAACGACAGTCAAGGCCTTTAGTCCAGCTACTGTGAACAAGCAAGAGCGACATAGAAGACACAGTTCAGAGCCTGTGCTCTTCGGGATGGTAGGGAAACAGAACAAAAGTCTTGGATCAAAAGGACGAAGTTGCTGGCATTTCAGTGAGCCTGAGTCAGATGCATGATGAGGACAGCTGGACAGCTACTACTGCATAGAGCTGGAGACAAAAGGACATGAGGAGTAGAAGGCTTAAAGGGATTCAAGGTGGAGAATCTAAGGACAAGCCCAAGAGATGAAGCGTACCAGGGCACCTGTAGGATAGATGAGCTATTATAGGAAGAAGCCTGTTTTAGGTCCTGCATATCAACAGATTACTGATGAACGAAGTCAGCAAGATCCTGGCAGCAAAAGAAAAGGGCACACCAAGAGGGAGAAGGCCTGCCTCTCCCCCACACTCAACGAGGAATCACAGAGCCAAATGAATAGAGCCAGGTGTCAGGCACCCTGTAAGTATGTGTGACTGAGGCAGCAAGAGGTAGGCTCCTAGGGGAGAGAGGATTGATTATCTACAACAAGAAGCTCAAAAGCTGCAGTGAGGAGCTTGCAGAATCCTGGAGACTTCCTTGGGTGAGCCCCAGACTTGAAACCAGATTAGTCTCAGCAGGGATGAGTTAGGCTCAACAGAAGAAGCGCAGGGGGTCCTGTGAGCAAGCTGGGCTCTTACCGCTGTGCAGAAGTAGCCGCAGCCAGGACAGCACTGGTGCTTCACCATGCGGCCCCGGTGGTCTTCACAGAGCACCAAGAGCGGCGCCTTGGTGGATGGGCGCATCAGCTCATACTTGACCACGCTGTTTGTGCACCGGCCCAGCTGCAAGCAGACAAGACCAGGGGTCAGTGACAGAGCCTTGAGGAGACAGTTTTCCACACCCTAGGCACTAGGAGCTGCCCAACACACAGGAGGTGTGTGTGTGTGGGGGGGGGGGGGGGAAGGCTGATGGAAGGAGCCGTAAGCTTGTGAGATGGGCCTACACTCATGAGCACACATCAAGCATCTGTCACACACCATCAGCAGTGGGAACCTAAAAGAGGAAGCCACCAGTGTCTGCCTAACTTGTGCAAGAAGGTAGCCAGGTACCACATTCAGAGAATCAGGTGCTTAACTCAGGCAGAAATCAAGGCGAATGGAGTCTGTACAATGAACATGTGCCAGGCAGGACAGCCCAGGTCATCCTAGGTAAGCATTAGACAACAGTGCAATTAGCCTCTAAGAAACTTGGAGCAGCTGGAAGGTCCTGGATATGGGGTCACAGCTGAGTTGCAAGAAACAGAGGAACCAAGTCTCCTTGGCCTGCCTGAGGGACGTGGGCAATGGAGGTCATAAAAGGACCAGGCTAAGCAAGCCATGGCCATCATCACGGAGGCAAAGGCTGCTCTGCGTGAAGACATCCAAGACATTCCTACATGCTGCAATATGCCAGGCCAAGAGTGACCCTTTGCAGAGTGCTGGTTTACTATGTAAACGTCTCTGAAAGCAAGAAAACAAAACGAAACAGGAAGAGAAGAAAGAGGGTAAAGAATTGAGTGGCAATTCACAAAAGCACTACTACCAATGCCCCCAAAACGAATGAGACATAAATGGCCTCTAGCACTCTTCTGCTCTGCTGCCGTAATGCTGTTGCTCAGCCAGGCTGCAAAGGTGAGCTGGTGGCCATGAGCTCTGCAAACAGAGGCAGAACCCATGAGGCAGGCTGAACGAGACATAGCACAAAGTTTCTGGAAACTTTCAAAGTGGAAATATGAAATCAAAAACTTCCTTATGTATATTCTTTTCCTAAAACTCCATCTGAAGATGTGGTTTTACTCATCCAGAAGGACAAGGCCACTGCCATAACAGAACATGAAACAGAACAACAAACATGAAAGCCAGTGAGTGAGGGCACCCACGTGGGACTTCACCCAGGCTTTTACAAAATGACAGGGCATCACCCCATAGCCCCAGACCAAACTTGGAAGGGAGAGGATTGGGACATGTATACTCAGGAGCCCATAGCTGATCCAACAAAAGATGAGCCACAAGTGTCCCCACAAGATGGAAAGCAACAGAGAAAGCACTTACTTGTCAAAACAGAGAGGACTCAAACCTGCCCGCCTTCGGGCAGGACCCAGGTGTAAGAGCTCAAGCAGACTCAAGAGCAAGGGAGACGGGGCTGGCTTATGAGAGGAGCAGACATGGCAGAGCCCAAACTTGGCCTCCATTCTGCTACAAAGAACTTCCTGTCAGGGGCTGGGAGTGTGGCTCAGTGGTAGAGTGCTTGCCTAGCATGCATGAAGCCCTGGGTTCAATTCCTCAGTACCACTTAAACAGAAAAAGCCAGAAGTGGCACTGTGGCTAAAGTGGCAGATTGCTAGCTTTAAGCAAAAGAAGCTGAGGGACAGTGCCCCGAGTTCAAGCCCCAAGACCTTCTAATCAGCATTGGAGCCCATCAATATTTTGTTAAACTTTTTTTGGGGGGAAGAGGGGGTAAGTTTTAAGAATAGAGACAAAGTATAACAAAACCCATGAGCCCACACCTAATTTAAAAAATTGTTAACATTTTTCCATTTTCTTTTTTTCATGGGACTTGAACTCTGGGCCTGAGCACTATCCCTCAGCTCAAGACAAGTGCTCTACCACTTAAGCCACAGCACCACTTCCACTTTTCTGGTGGTCTATTGGAGATAAGAATCTCACAGGGACTTTCCTGCCTAGGCTGGCTTTGAACCTCAATCCTCAGATTTCAGCCTCCTGAGTAGCTAGGATTATAGGCTTGAGCCACCTGCACCTGGCTAATATTTTCCATTTTCACCTGAGCCATTCCTCATAATCTATTTGCTTGACAGTGGACTGGAGTATTTAAGAGTGAAATCACATCATTTTTTGTTGTTGTTGTTGTTGCAGTGATTGACTTAGTGATTGAGTTAGAGACAAAGAATTACACCCAAACTTGTGGCTGCTATGTAAACACTCTACCACTGAGCTATAGAACCCCAGCCCAAAATCTTTTGTTTTGTCCATAAATAACTCAAAATGTATTATTTCTCATAAGCCATTTGTATCCTTTCAAACCATTCTTATACCCAACAAAAATGGTAATAAATCTTCAGAGTACCTGATACTTAGAATTTGTAAGCTCTTAGTGTTGGTTTACTACAACACAAGTGAGGTGAGCACATAATACCTGATCAGTATCTGTCTGCAGGGTACCTTTCCTTTGCTTTCCCTTCAGGCCATTCTCCTGAAGACCCTGAGTAGTACCAGGTTTTTCTTTTCTTTTTTTTTTTTGGTCAGTCATGGGCTTGAACTCTAGGCTTCGGCGTTGTCCCTGTGTTCTTCACCTCAAGGCAAGTGCTCTATCGCTTGAGCCACAGCACCACTTCCGGTTTTCTAGTGGTTTATTGGAAATAAGAGTCTCATGGAGTTTCCTTCCCGGGCTGGCTTTGAACTGCAATCCTCATATCTCAGCCTCCAGAGTAACTAAGATTTACAGGCATGAGCTACCGGCGCCTGACTAGTACCAGGTTTTTCTAACTTGGCTTTCTTACTTGGCTTAGTTACATCAGCTAAGTTCCTGATCCTCTACTACTGGTGCCCCTGAGACCTGGCAGTAAGGTCTAGACCAGCTCTAGACTGTTGTAGTCCCTGCCCCAGGCAAAAAACTCACAGCCATGGGGCTGGGAAGGTGGCTCAGTGGTAGAGCGCTTGCCTTGCATGCTTGAGGCCCTGGGTTCGATTCCTCAGCACCACATAAGCAAAAAAAAAGCCAGAAGTGGCACTGTGGCTCAAGTGGTAGAGCGCTAGACTTGAGCTGAAGAGCTGAGGGACAGTGCCCAGAGTTCAGGACCCATGACCGGACCCAAAAAAAAATAAAATAAAATAAAAAATCACAGCCTGTGCTACAACTGCTCTACAGCACAGCCCAGTACATCCACAGGTGAGGACTCTTTTATTCTGTGCTAAATTGCCCAATGATGCAGAGAAATTGGTAAGGGTGGCAATGGCAAACACACCAACACACTGATGTCTTTATTGAAGCCACATTGCCTAGCACAGTTTCAGATAAACTAGATGAAAAACTAGGTCCCGGTAGCTAACTAGCCTTCTCAAAAGGCTGAGACCTGAGGATCACAGTTTGAAGCTAGCTTAGACAAGTCTGTGAAACTCTAGCTCCAATTAACCACTTAAAAAACAACAGTGAAGCTGTGTCAAGTGGTAGAACACTAGACTTGAGCAAAAAAGATCAAGGGACAGTAGTCAGGTCCAGAGTTCAAGCCTCAAGATACACACACATGTAACCAAGTCAAAATAAGAACAAGGGAGAGGTACATGCAAGAAACACTGTCAATAAATGTTCTCAGATGCAAAAATGTGGTTGAAAACAATAAACGAAATGTCCATTAAATGACATATAACATTTCAGAACACAAAGTCTCAAAACAGTTCTCTCCCAAGCAACCTTTCTGGAGAAGGGGCTAACGCTTATGCTCCCCTAATAGAGTGAGCTAAACAAGTGTGGCCAACAGGACACAAGATGGATGTGAAGATGTCCATAAAGAGATCAACCTTACTAGTGTACTAGTTTATACAACTGATAGATAGAAAACAAAAAGTGCAAAACAAGGCATTATTAACTCCAAGGGGGAAAATGCTTCAATGATTCCAGAAAGGAAATACAGAAGTGCCCTTCCCTAGCACATCAGTGCTAGTGAGTGTGAATATGTGGAAGAGTGTTTGCTTGAGGGTGTGTGTGTGTGTGTGTGTGTGTGTGTGTGTGTGTGTGTGTGTGTGTGTGTGTGTGTGTGTGTGTGTGTGTGTGTGTGTGTGTGTGTGTGTGTGTGTGTGTGTGTGTGTGTGTGTGTGTGTGTGATATGGACCTTCCCCCCCCCCCCCCCCCCCAGTAGCTGAGTGTGAAGAGCTGGCTTCTGAGCAGACAGGAACTAAGGGGAAGACAGCAGTCACAGGGGCCTAGAAACAGCAATACCCTGCAGAAGTACTACAAGAATCCATGTATGTGTGCACATCTGAGGGAAGCTAGGAGGAGAGCACAGAATCAGAGGGAAATGGGTAAAAAAATATGGCAGAGGAGTCCATCAGCTGTACTGGACATTGATGAAAGTGAACTAAGCAACTCAAGGGCAGCAATGCGAGGGAGGGAAAGAGAGAGAGAAAGAGGGAACAGCTGACACTAAGCGGAAGGAAAGAAAGGTACGTATCGCCTGATTTGGAAGAAATAGTAGTATTGTCAAAGGTCATAGAATTCATAAACTTTATAGACCATGATAATTACAATTTACCTTGTGACAGTTAAAATGTGTTTGTGACTTTAGCTAAGTATCACTATCCCACAATACTGTAAAATTTATGTAATCCCTTAATCCCAATAAAATTTTTTAAAAAAGAAGCATGTACGTTGTTTGCCACTGGAGAGATCATGGTATTTAAAAGGACAAACTGGTCAAGTCCAGGATCTGTTGGAGAATAAAATCTATGTTTTAAAGACTAGTAAATATGGAATAAGACAACCTCTACCTACCTTGCCTTTGAAAGGTAAACCACTGCATAATGAGACGCAAATAAGATATTCTGGCCAAAAGTGCACAATCAGTGCCAGAACTAGGAGAATACCCTCTCAGAACACCGTCCCCCTCCTCCCAATGCATGATAAATAGTCATTGGTAGCTGTTAGCAGCAAAAAATAAAAAAAATAAAAAAAAAGGGGGGGGGGGGGAATCAGACAGCTGTCACATGCTCTGACCTGAGCCAGCTTCCCTATAGTCTTGCAAACAATTGAACTGATCTGACCCTGGCTACAAACCAAGCCGCAGTTTTGCCAAGAAACAGCTGAACTGCAACCTGAGTGCAGGAGGTCACAGACTCCAGAAAGTAGAAACTTTGAGGGGCAGGCAGACTGGGCAAGGGCATCCATTTCTGCTGGTGCTATCAGACCTCACCTGAGATGGACTCACCTCACATTTGTTTTGTGGTCAACTGGATCTAGTATACATGAGTTCCTATAATTGCTACAGAAGGAAGAGAAGTGGAAGGGAAAGGAGAGAAGCAAAACAAGTCACTGCATATCACGAGTCCAGAGTACAATGCACTTCTCTACGAAGAAGACATGTAACTATGCACTCTGCCTACCCAATGTGAAACCTATTCAGGGATGTTAGATCACCCCAGCAGATGAGGGAAAGGTTGTAAAAGAATTCTAGCTACTACTTAAAAGCAAAATGACAGATACATACAACTGCAACTTGTAATGAAGTCACAGACTCAGGCAGTGGTCACAGCAGAAGTTAAGTTTGTTAAGTGAAAGATTGATGTGGAACAGGTGGTGGCTGAAGAAACCCCAATTCACACAAACGTATCTTCTGCCTCACTGTATGCCCTCCAAAGCATCCCTGCCACCATTAAATAACCTAAGTTTAAAATATTAGATCTGCTTGGGCTGGGAAGGTGGCTCCAGTGGTAGAGCGCTTGCCTTGCATGCCTGAGGCCCTGGGTTCGATTCCTCAGCACCACATAAGCAAAAAGAAAAAAAAAAAGCCGGAAGTGGCGCGGTGGCTCAAGTGGTAGAGCGCTAGCCTTGAGCTGAAGAGCTGAGGGACAGTGCCCAGGCCC
The DNA here is from genome assembly GCF_024711535.1 of Dipodomys merriami. Taxonomy (NCBI): domain Eukaryota; kingdom Metazoa; phylum Chordata; class Mammalia; order Rodentia; family Heteromyidae; genus Dipodomys; species Dipodomys merriami. Next base: position 50,001,623 of record NW_027202382.1, on the reverse strand, counting down.
AGAGTTCAGGCCCCATGACCGGAACCCCCCCCCCCAAAAAAAAAATTAGACCTGCTCATAAGGAGCACAACTTAAATAGCACAAGAAAGCCATCAGCTAACTTCAGAATCTTGGTTCCAGTTTCCCTGGCAGGTCAGTGACTCAGGGAGCTAGAAGAATGATAGAGAACATTCTGGATTTTCTAATCCAGAGATATAAAAGGCTTTCAAGACTCTGCAACAAATATGATGAGTGGAATCTATATGGATCTCATGAGAAAAATTGTAAAAAGGCATTTTTTCCTGACAAACATTTTACTGTGGACAAGATACTACTTAGTAAAAGAAACTTGGACTTGTTGCATGTAACATGAGGAAATCTTTTCTTTTTTTTCTTTTTCCTTAATAGAAATATATCTCGAGCCAGGCATGGTAGCCTAAGCCTATAATCCTTTGAGGCAGAGACTGGGGGGACTGCAGTTCAAGTCCAACCTTAAACGTTCACAAGTCTCCCTCCTCAGTCACTGGCTGGGCAAGCACAGGGGCTGAGTGCCACAGCACAGGCCTGCCATCCCCAAAGCAACACAAGGAACACAAGTAAGAGGGCTGTAGCCCAGTAGGGAAAGTGACAGAGAAACAAGAAAGTATGAGGCCTTGAAATCAATTCCCAAAACTGTTTTAAAGTAATCAAAATATGGCCAGGTGTTGGTGGTTCATACCTGTAATCCTAGTTACTAAGGAGACTGAATTTTGAGGATTGCAGTTCAAAGCCAGCCTGAGCAATAAGATTTGTGAGACTCTTATCTCCAATTAACCACCAGAAAACTGGAAGTGGAGCTGTGGCTCAAAGGGTAGAGCGCTAGCTTTGAACAGAAAAACTTAAAAGACAGCACCCAAGCCTTGTGTTCAAGCCACCCCCAGGACTGACACAGCTCCACTTCTGAGTTTCTCGTGGTTAGAGATAAAAATCTTACGGATTTTCCTGCCTGGGCTGCCTTTGAACCACCATCCTCAGATCTCAGCCTCCAGAGTAGCTAGGATTATACACAGGAACCACCAGTGCCTGGCCCCAGGACCAGGCAACAGTGGCTCAAGCATATAATCCTAGCTACTCCAGAGGCTGAGATCTGAGGATTCTGGTACAAAGCCAGCCTGGGTAGTCTGTGAGACATTATCTCCAATTAATCACCAAAAAGCCAGAAATGGAGTTATGTTGTGACTCAATAGGTAGAGCTCAGGCACCTAGGCCTGAGTTTAAGCCTAAGGACCAGCAAACAAAACAAAACAAAACAAACAAACAAAAAAACACACACAAGATGGGGGTAAAAAAGTCCTGAGACATTTAGTGGTAAAATAGGTTTGCTTTAAAACAGTGGTTCAAAATGGTGGAGGACAAAAAGTGATATATAGCAGGCAGTAAGGATTTTTTTTTTTAATTGTGAAAATACCATACAGAGGGGTTACAATTACATGAGCAAGGTAATGAGCACATTTCTTTTTCTTTTTTCGGGTCCAGTCGTGGGGCCTGCGCGCTGTCCCTCAGCTCTTCAGCTCAAGGCTAGTGCTCTACCACTTGAGCCATAGCACCACTTCCGGCTTTTTTCTTTTTGCTTATGTTGTGCTGAGGAATCGAACCCAGGGCCTCATGCGTGCAAGGCAAGTGCTCTATCACTGAGCTACCTTCCCAGCCCCATGAGCACATTCTTATCAAGCTTTGTTGCCTCCTCCTTTGTTTCCCCTTACCATCCCTTACCATCCCCTAACCCCCCCCATGCCAAAGTTGTAAAGTTCGTTTTTCGATATAATGTCTTGTACATCTCATTGTTGCGATGGGTTCACCTGGATCCCTATTTAAACAATTTGTTTTTTCCCTTCCCCTCCACAAATTATACCAACATCAAATACATTGCATACAGTAAGGATTTCTATAAAAACATAGTCATAGCTGGGTGCTAGTGGCTCACGCTTGTAATCCTAGCTACTCAGGAGGCTGAGATCTGAGGATTGCGGTTCAAAGCCAGCCCAGGCAGGAAAGTCCATGAGACTCTTATTTCCAATAAACCACTAGAAAACCAGAAGTGGTGCTGTGGCTCAAGCAGTAGAGCGCTCACCTTGAGCTGAAGAGCTGAGGTACAGTGCCCAAGCCTAGAGTTCAAGCCCCATGACGGACCCCCCCCCCAAAAACCCCCCCACACACACAAAAAAAAAACCAGTCATAAAAGAAAGAATATGGGCTTTTTGTATCCTATCTTCTTTAGAGAAGCTCCTAGTTCTCATTTTAATAACTGATTATTAATGGCTGTCCACCAGTCCTGCGGGAAGTCTGAAAAGGTTTCCTATCTCATAATACTATGGCTGGAGCTTAACAGGAAGGCTGTGCTTCTGGGGCATAACAGTTCTTGCTCAAGTGTTAAGTGAGATGAACAGGCTTACTTCATGATCCACGCTCTCGGTGGCCATGCACTGGTTGTTGGCCAGGGTGCTGATCTCGCGGCTCTTAGGTGTTTCCATGCGGCAGCTGCATAGAGGCACTTCCTGAAGGCCATCCGTCTCCAGGGCGTCCGGACCATTGGCCAGCCCTAAGTCACACAGACACACATCAGCTCATGCAGCCCTAACTACAAAGAGTGCAGAGAACAATCGGTCTTCATAGTGCCCTCAAAGACATGGAAATAAGAGTAATGCCTTGTGTTGCATAATAGTACTCCTCTATGGGAGGTGTCCAATGCTGCTTGACACCAACCATGACATGACACAAGGAGCATGCTGTGCCTCTCCCAGACATGCCGCATGGCACGTGCGAGTCCTCAAGAATGACTTCCTACCCACGTTCTCAAGATCTAGGCCACAAGTCAGAGGAGAGGCTGCATATTCATCAGCAACTCCTAAATTTTCTTTCATACAAAAAAGCATTTCAAACATAATGACACCTTATTTTCCTCACTAGGTTTTAAAATTATGCCCACAAAAAGAAATTTGTCAGGTTTTAATAATGTTTTATTGTCTAGGACACTATTGCCACTACCATCATCTAGAGAGCCCACATATTAGGCTGAAAGAAAAGTTAGAAAAAACAAAAATAAAGTAGGGGATAATTGCTGCTAAGAATGGTAATTATATGGCACTTACAAGCTATAGTTTATATTAAGGGAGGGACAAGTGATGAGGCAGGAAGCAAAAACTGAGCGTGGCAGAGCTAGAATCCACCTTGCCCACGGGAAGGAAGGTACAGGCGGGCAGAGCCTGCCTAGCCATAAAAGGCAAGGGCAGGAGATGGTGGCTGCCAGGAAGATCCTGGAATCTAAGAAGTGTCTACAAGGATTGCTACCTCCAAAGGAAGCTGGAGCCGTCAATGACCTCTTTCCTGTGAAACATTCGAGAGCAGAAACAGAAGGTGGATCCATGTTTCAAGTAGTCATTATTTCCTCTCTAAATTAAAAACAACTAGTGCTTACATTCACATCTAAAAATAGACTGCTGCCAGGCCTGAGGCTCACGCCTGTCATCCTAGCTACTCAGGAGGCTGGGATCTCCTCAGATCTCCTCACAGTTCAAAGCCTGCCTGGGCAGGAAAGTCCATGAGACTTTATCTCTAACTACCAGAAAACCAGAAGTAGCCCTGTGGCTTAAAGTGGTAGAACGCTAGCCTTGAGAAAAAAGCTCCAGGACAGCACCCAGGCCATGAGTTCAAGCTGTACAACTGAGGGGAAAAAAAAAAAAAGATTGCTAAAGCAAGTTAAACTAGGGACCAGGCTTGAAGAATCACAGGATCAGACCAGGTCAGTTAAGCCATGAAGGACACTTAAGATTTTGCTTGCTTCACAAACACTAAAGAAACTTTGGGCTATTTCTTTTACTATTAAGTATTATAGAAAAATGAAAGTTAAGTCCACCCAGTCAAAAGTAGTCACTGATTTACTGGAAGACTTTTTTACTAGCAGGGCAGAACACTTGCTTATCTGCCCTATACAAGCCTTTCCTTGCATCCCTCAGGGTGCCCCAAGCTACTTTTGGCTTGAAACTGTAATCCACAAATCACTCAAATTCTCCACATGTGCATGGTGCTTCAGTGAGTCTACAAGAATCTGAGCCAGTGGGTTCACCTTCACCCATAAGGCCACCACTATTCAGTTTCCAGCCTGTTAGTAATCTGGTGTCGCTCCCAGACCCAGCTCCTTACCTTGGGAAAACAACTGAGAGCTTGAATTTTTAATAAAGGAGAGAGTGACAGCCATACCAGCTCCAGCTGCCTGACTTTCTTGTCTAGCCTCTGGGGTAACCATACGTACCAAAAAGATCAGGAAGTCCCAGACAAAAATCAAATTAGAATCATTTATAGTTTAGGCTGGTTGTATGCCACCTTTGACCTTGCTCAAAAAACTTCACCTTTTCATGAAGAATAGATACAAAAATGCTTGAAGGAGTGGTCAGAAGAACTATCTTTCCACTGTGCAGACCATATGTAGCTCAGAAGCTTGAGCTTTTTAATCCAGAGAACCCACAATCTACACTTAGGTCGGGCACCAGAGGCTCACACCTGGCTGAGATCTGAGGATGACGGTTTCTGGGTAGGAAAGTCTGTGAGACTCTTATCTCCAATTAACCACCAGAAAACTGGAAGTGGTACTGTGTGGCTCAAGTGTTAGAGTGCTAGCCTTGAGCTGAAGAGCTGAGGGACAGCGACCAGGCCCAGAGTTCAAGCCCCACAACCGACAATAAACAAACAAACAAACAAATAAGTAATCTATATGTACAGACATGTGTGGCTTTGGGTGTGCTCCAGTTTCCAGCAACAAGGAACTAAAAGGACATTAAGAGAAACAACTGATGTAACCCCCTACATGCTCAGCCTTTCCTTCTCCCCAACACTGCTACTGTCACCAGCTCCTGACCTCTTCCCAGCACACTTATAAGCAGAAAATGAGAAAAATTAATGCAAGAAGAAACTTCTGATCTCAGCAAAAATATGCTTCTAAGCCTACAGCTCAAGCTTCAACATCCTTGAACTACAACCTGAACTGCCATCAGTTCCTGCTGCCCAACCTTAGCAGACTCCTAAGACCTATACCGTTGTCCAAACCCCCAGCTCCCCCACAACCTCCCCTAAGAGTTCCTACTCCACACTCCACTACCTCCCCTAGGAGTTCCTACTCCACACTCCACTACCTCCCCTAGGAGTTCCTACTCCACACCGCACTATTTCCTCTAGGAGTTCCTACTCCACACCGCACTATTTCCCCTAAGAGTTCCTACTCCACACCCCACTATCTCCTCTAGGAGTCCCTACTCCATACTCCACTATCTCCCCCCTAAGAGTTCCTATTCCATACTCCATTACCTCCCCTAAGAGTTCCTACTCCAGACTCCACTATCTCCCCTAAGAGTTCCTACTCCACACTCTACTATCTCCTCTAGGAATTCCTACTCCATACCCTACTACCTCCCCTAGGAGTTTCTACTCATAGCCCACTATCTCCTCTAGGAGTTCCTACTCACACTTCAAGTGTGTACATAATTGGACAATGCTCCACTTGTTTCCTCAAGGTGTGGAGTCACTAAAGTACTACCATGTTGAACAGACCAATCACTGACTGATCAATCTGTGATGATTAATTACAGATAAGTAAATGTTATAAAATGCCCTAGAAACCGAAGAAGCCATTACACATTTGCCTTTTATTTCTCTACCTGTCTAACTTGGTACTGAACATTCTTTCTCTTGTACTTACCACTCTTTGTCTTTTGCAGTTAAATTTACAAATTTTGGCTGTTACTTTGTACCAAAGACAGCACCACATGGGCAGTTCACTTTACCTCAGAGCACACTGAAGACCTTCAACTCAACCCCAACCAAAAGACAAGCCACAACCAATCAGAGTTAGAATCAGAATCATCCTGTTCACAATACGCCATCCACTCTCTCCTACAGCCAGAGAATGGCACCTTTTTTTTAGGGATTCTGCACACAGCATGTGCTGCACACTGCATGTGCTGCACACAGTGAGGCAAACTTACAAGGCACAACCCAAAGGGACTCAAACCAACAAGTTCCTGCTACTGTGCTCTTGGAGGTCTCCCTTACTTTCTACCTTTGACTTGAGTAATGCAAGTCATAGCTAACATATTTTGTGCACTAAACTTCAGACAGACAAGGAATGTCAACCACCTCTGGGAAATTATCAACCATTTAAAGAACATGAATAGTCTGTATATCCCCTTTGAGGTATTTGATCAAACTGTCTACTGACATAGACTACTACATCAGACTACTGACAGAGGTCTGGACCAGAAAACAGAGCAAGATGGTCTGGTCACAGCTCCAACACCAACCTTCACTCTCCACTTGGGAGGACAGAATTCCTCTGACACGGAGATCCAATGAGTCCAGAGAAACTTCCATATACCCCGTGCTGTCTCCTGGAGCCATCTGCTCAGTGCTTCCTGGAGAGGACTTACATGCCTCCGAACCTACACGGAGAACACACAAACCACGAAAACTAAGATGACAGTTATACCATCCAGAGTGCTCCTGACAGGAGACCGGTTCCTTGAAAACAACTAATTCTAATGAAATCATTCAAAACAAACAATGCCTAAATACCTGGGCCATTCTAGTTTCACTATCATTTCCTTCATCTGTATATATCATGTTGCTAATTCCCCATGTCTACTATATGGAGAAAAACAACAACACAAATACATTCAAACATCTTTCTCGAGCAAGGGAAAGGGGTAACCTTGTCCAAAAAGAAATGTACTCTTTATCTGACTTACGTAACTCTAACTCTTCTGCATGTCACCTTTATAATAACAATTAAAAAATGTAAAATAAATCTTTCTCTGTAACTATACCAGCTAAGAAATTTTCTTGATCAAATAATCAAGAAATTGAATGAAAATGTAATAAATGTTCTGTAAACTATTTTAAAGTAAGTTAAGAGGATAAGTGTTGGTAGCTTATACTATAATCCTAGCTACCACAAGGCTAAGATCTAAGTACTATATCTCAATTCAAAGCCAGTCTGGGCAGACAAATCATAAAAACTCTTGTTTCCAATTAATCACCAAAAGCTTGGTAAGAGCATGATGCCTAGAGTTCAAGCTCTAGTACTGACAAAAACAAAAACAAAAACAAAAACAAAACAAAACAAAACAAAAAAGAAACCAACAGTCTGGGAATGTGGCTTAGTGGTAGAGTGCTTGCCTGGCACACATGAAGCCCTGGATTCAAGTCCTCAGCACTACATAAACAGAAAAATCTGGAAGTGGCACTGTGGCTCAAGCGGTGGAGTACTAGCTTTGAGAAAAAGAAGCTCAAGGACTGTGCCCAAGCCCTGATTTCAAGTCCCAGAACTGAGGAAACACCACCAACAACAAAGTTTTGATGTTCATTATGAAGTTTGAAGTTCGGGCCTGGGCACTGTCCCTGAGCTCTTTTGCTAAAGGCTAGTGCTGTACCACTTTGAGCCCCAGCTACACTTTTGGTTTTTGAGTGGTTAACTGGAGATAAAGTGTCTCAACAGGACTTTCCTGCCCAGGCTGGCCTTGAACTGTGATCCTCAGATCTCAGCCTCCAGAATACCTAGGATTACAGTATTGCCACAGCCCGTCTGAGTTTGTAATTTTGAGGGCATTTCTTGAGACAGTATAAGAAAAGTATACATTTAGATCAGGTAATATCTAACACTAGCAAAGGGCAAATGACCGTATTTCACAGCAATCTTCTAAATACTAGTCATCAATATTATTTCAATTAGGCCAGGCACTGGTGGCTCATGCCTGTAATCCTAGGTACCCAAGAGGCTGAGAACTGAGGATCCCGGTTCAAAGCCAGCCCAGGCAGGGAAATCTGTGAGACTCTGTGTTCGTTTGTTTGTTTTTGTCGGTCATGGGGCTTGAATTCTGGGCCTGGGCGCTGTTCCTGAGCTCTTCAGCTTAAGGCCAGTGCTCTACCACTTGAGCCACAGCACTACTTCCATCCGTGAAACTCTTGTCTCCAATAAACCACTCAGAAAACTGCAAGTGGCACTGTGGCTCAAGTAATAAAGCACTAGCCCTGAGCTGAAGAGCTGAGGGATAGTGCCCAGGCCCAGAGTTCAAGCCCCATGACTGACCCCCCCCCCCAAAAAATTCAATTACTGAAAATTAAGGAACCATTAGTATAAAGAAGTATAGTATCTGTCAACTACCTTTAAGAAAACATCAGTGGTGCCGGGCACTGGTTGCTCACATCTGTAATCCTAGCTACACAGGAGGCTGAGATCTGAGAATCACAGTTCAAAGTATGCCTGGTAGGAAAGTCCCTGTGAGACTCTTATGGCTCAAGTGGTAGAGCGCTTGCCTTGAGCTGAAGACAATTAGCCTGGTGCTGGTGACTCATGCCTATAATCATAAGTACTCAGGAGGCTGAAATCTGAGGATAGCAGTTCAAAGCCAGCCCAGGCAGGAGAGTCCATTAGACTCTTATCTCCAATTAACTACCAGAAAACCAGAAGTGGTGCTGTGGTGCAAAGTGGTAGAGCACTAGCCTTGAGCAAAAGGGCTCAAGGACAGCACCCAGCCCAGAGTTCAAGCTCCATGACCAACCAAAAACAAAACAAAACAAAGTATACATATATATGTATGTGTGTGTGTAATTTTTTTTTTAAGACATCGGAAGTGGCACTGTGGCTCAAGTGGTAGAGTACTAGCCTTGAGCTGAAGAGCTCAGGGACAGCACCCAGGTCCAGAGTTCAAGACCCACAATGGATAAAAATCATAAATAAATAAATACATAAATAAATAGAAATCATCAACTATCTAAAAAATGTAAGTAGTCTTTATATAATTTTAAACATTTTACATCAAGAAATAAAACTCTGAGTTAATATTTACACACATTTTATTCATTACATTCAAAATGACAAAGAGGAAATCTCTACACTAAAAACTACTCTTAGTGCCCCTATCTACAAATCTTTGTGTCAGCCAACAGTAAAAACCCCACTGAGCTTTTATCTCAACAGGTTACAAAAAGGAAGAAAAAGGAATATGGCCAAAGGAATAGGTGAGATGCCCAAGGAGGCACTCAAGTCCCACACAGCAAACTCCAGGAGTCTCGATGCTCCTTTTATCCCAGGGGGCTACTTCCAGACTCCAGACCTCTTGGACGTCTGAAGAGGTTAGAAGAACTGCTGAAATAATAAGAAAAAGAGAAGAGGCTTGCCACTTTGTGGTGGTGATGGTGGTGGTGTAAAGGATTAACAAAGAAGAAAAGGCAGAAAAGGCCAGAAGTGGTGTTATGGCTCAAGTGGTAGAGAGCTAGCCTTGAGCACAGAGAGGCTCAAGGACAGTGCCCATGCCCTGAGTTCAAGCAAAAAAAAAAGATCTGAATCCACTGAACTCAACTTAACCAGGCCATTCTCTGGACATAGACAGAATGCCTATATGGTAAAAGTGTACACACACACCCACAGCAGCTCGCTCCCTCCCTTCCTTCCTTTTTTGGTCAGTCATGGGGCTTGAACTCTGGGTCTAGGTGCTGTTCCTCAGCTCTTGAGCTCAAAGCAACATCTACCACTTAAGCCACAGCGCCACTTCTGGTTTTCTGGTGGTTTACTGGAGATAAGAGTCTCATGGACATTCCTGCCCAGGCTGGCTTTGAACCATGATCCTCAGATCTCAGCCTCCTGAATAGCTAGGATTACAGGTGTGAGCCACTGGCACCTGACACAGCATCCTTTCTAAAGCTCAACCCAGAAGAACCCAGTCCATTCACAGGAGAATGGTGAACAAGCCATGGCACAGCCACACCCTCTTAGCAGTGGGCAGAATAAACTATTAGCACATACAACAGGCAAGACTTTAAAAAACAATTATGCTCAAGCAAAAAAAAAAAAAAAAAAAAATTGTGGAGAGTCCACACAGATTTCATTCATATACAATTCTATACAGTGCTAATCCAGACCTGGTAACCCATTCCTGCCTAGGAATGTGGAGGGGTAACTGGGCTTGGGAAGGCAGCAGGAAGTTAGGGCCTAGGGTAGTAGGAAGGTTGGTTTTATATATATATATATATATTTTTTTCTTCCCTTTTTGGGGGGGGGGGGTTAGTCATGGGGCTTTAACTCTGGGCCTGGGCATAATCCCTCAGCTCTTCAGCTCAAGGCAAGTACTCTACCACTTGAGCCACAGCACCACTTCCGGTTTTCTGGTGGCTAATTGGAGAGAAGAGCTTCATGGGCTTTCCTGCCCAGGCTGGCTTTGAACCACGATCATCAAATCTCAGCCTCCTGAGCAGCTAGGATTACAGGAGTGAACCACCAGTGCCCAGCTTGGTAATACAGTTCTACTGAGGGGGTCTGTGGAGACACAGATCAATTCATCAAACTGCATTCTATGTGTATATATTTTATTATGCATCAAGTTAACCTTAATGTAGTCATAAAATAAGACTCTGAAACACATTCCTCCTGACCAGAAGTAATTGTCCCTGAATTTCCCTTAACAAACCACTTTTAGAACAGTAGCTGACTCACTCAAAACCTAAAACTATCCCGTGAAAGAGGCACACACAGGCCACAGAGGACAGCCAGGTGGCCACAACAGCAAGTAACATGTCCCCATATGTTACTAGCTGCTATTCACCCCATGCAGGTGACAAGTTATCTGTCTACACTCAGCAATGACAGTAGGATACACAAGACTTGCCTGAGGGAAACCACTTACGGATCTCTCCAGCTTCTCTAACAAAGTCTAACAAACATTCATTTACAGCGGACCCTCCTTTCAAATGAAATCTCAGCTCTCGTCTGGCTTTCTGACCCTGAGAGCTCTCAGGGAATGCAGAGGCCTGGGTGCTCCGCTGTGCTTACCAGGCACTCCACTTGGCTTCTTTCTACTCCTCCGCCTCCTTTTTCGAGCCGGCTTGATCCAGGGGCTGTCAGTCTTTCCTCTCCTCTTAAGAAATTTCTTCTTGATGCTGGATTCAGAGCTCTGAAGAACCAAATGTAGGCACATCAGTGCAAAGCAGTGGGGAAGCCCTGAGAGTAAAACGGACTAAGAGGCATTTGACTGAAAAGTGAACAGCTTGCTATGTCTTGGTTCTCCTCTCCAAAATCTGCTTCACTTTTAGAAATTTTTCTGGATTACATCTAAAGATGTGATGTTATTCCTAAACATCTCTATGCTCACTCCTTTCACACGCAAAAAAATTAAGAAAATTAAAATGAATTTTTTAACTGTTACTTGAATTTGGCATAAAGGAAAATAATGGAAAATTCTATTCAGAAACAAAGTAAATGAGGTTGAGAAAGTTTAAAAAACAAAGAAAAACAAAGCTTTTCATCACATATATCCTTTGTCTTGCTCATGAGGAAGAAACTAGCAGTGCTCAATACACACCAGAATCCATGCAATGAGTTATCTATAAGAACAAGGAGAGAGCTATCAGTAGTAATGATAATAATAATGCAAAATGTGTGTAGAAAGGAATCTGACCACCAGGAATCACAGATGATACACAGCACCCTTCACCAGCCCTCACCGACAGAGAGGGACAGGTCATGCAAAACGAGAGGGAGTGCCTCCCTCCCACAGATGGCTGTGCTGAACACACACTAAGAGACACTCAGAACAGTGGGCCCACCTGCCCAATGGAACCCTGGTGCTCCAGCTGACCCAGTGGGGACGGGGCTAGATGAACATCCTCACTGTCCACATCTTGCATAACTAACTCCTACTCTCCACTGTGTGCTCCTATACAACAAAATTCTGGAAGAACTCTATAAGCAAAGTTTGCCACTACCTAGGCTCTGTTCCCTCTATCTGGAAACAATGCTTCTACACCACAGCAGGTTGACACTATGGCCATATTCATCCTCTTCAGAGCAGCTCTGGTCATGTGACCCAAAACTCCACATTTCTCTCCACAGCACAAAGATCTCAAGCTCATGCTCACCTGTTCCACTCAACACTCACCTATCTGTGTGTATGTATTTGAGGAGTAGGGCTCACAAAGCTCTATTAGCTCCATAAGTAACTATGAAAAAAGAAATAAGTAATGTTCAATGTGTTCAACACACTCTTCCCATTTCCAAGCTCCTCTTTTCCCGCAGACCTTCAGTTCCTAGTTCAACACCTGCTCTCTGCATTCTACCTCAAAGAACCTCAAACCCAAGGCTCTTGTGCTCTCTTCATCCATTCTCCCACAGGCAAGAATCCTGCCTAAGGACTCTCAGCACACACAAGATGAGAGCAGCATCACTTGCAGTTCCTGCACTGCATGTATGTCACACCAAGCATGAGATTACCAGGTCAGACTCGTCTCCGGCATCCTCATCCTCCCCGGTGTCGGCCGACTCTTGCTCCTCCTCTGACTCGCCATCCATCTGATCAGCCAAACAAAAAATGATTAGATCCTTTAGTAGAAGACAAATGGGTCTGAAACAAAGATTTAAAAGTACACTGGCTGGGTATCAGCAGTTCCTGCCCATAAGCTAATCAGGAAGCTGAGATCTGAGGATCACAGTTCAAAGCCAGTCTGGACAGGAAAGTCTCAGACTTATCTCCAATTAATCAGCAAAAAAAAAAAAAAAAAAAAAAAAAAAAAAAAGCAGAGCTGTGGCTCAAGTGCAAGAGTGCTAGCTTTAAGCAAAAAAAACTCAGAGACAGCATTCAGCCCCAGGACTGACACACAGATGATTACATAGACAGACAGACAGACAGACCCATCCATACACACATACATACATACATAACAAGCATACACTGATAGTGCATCCTGGAGATACAGAAGGAACCCCATTTTGTCTGCCTGTTGCCAGGGAGTGTTCTGGTAGAGAATGGGATACCATACATTTCAGCTCCAGCTCCCTGCTGAGACATCCATTCCAAATGGGCATGTTCCTTGATGGCATCTCCATATTAGACAGGAAGATGAACACTGTGTACTCCAACTCTCACCAACTGGTCCCTGGGGGATACACTGTGCTAACCAGTACCAATACATTCAAGACATGATGTATACCAGTAAAAGGGACATGCAGGCTAGGCACTGGTGGCTCATGTCTATAATCCTAGCTACTCAGGAGCCTGAGACCTAAAGATCATGGTTTGAAACTAGCCCAAGCAGAAAAGTCCATGAAACTCTTTATTTCCAATTAACCAGCAAAAAGCCGGAAGAGAAGATGTGGCTCAAGCCTTGGGCAAAAAAAAGCCACATAAGAGCATGAGGTTCTCAGTTCAAGACCCAGGAAACACACACACACACACACACACACACACACGCACGCACGCACGCACGCACGCACGCACGCACGCACGCATGCACACACGCACGCACACACACAGTGACAAGCAGAGCAAAAAATGCCACAAAATGCACAAACAAACCAACCCACACCATCCAATGACAATCCAACCATCCCTGCTACAGTTCCCAGCCCCTTCCATCAAATGTCCAACTGCATGGAACCACAGCTGAACTTGTCTTACTCCATTTATACATGTGGAACGCACTGCACACACTTTGTGGTTTTCTGTCTTCTAACTGCACATATATTCTTCCCACATCAAGAGCAAAGCCATCTAATTTTACTATCCACACTGGTAATGCATGGGCATGAGTATGTATCCTTTTGCCTGCCTACTCACAAGAGCTAAAAGGCCTCCACTGTGGTCTAGTTCTTGGTGGGATGCATACCAGATCACCCCACACCTTGTACTCTCTGGTCAATCACACCTGTGGGTTTTACAGCAAAACTGCTTTCCAGACAAGCTGGGATCCTCTAAACAGACAGACCCAGACATCAATGGCCACATCCCACTAATGGCAACCTTCCTTCAGGCCCCTCATGAACTTCTTCCCAGCATGGCTGATAAGTCTCCTGTGGTTCTACATAGCCTATTATTGCTCTCAGGATCCTCACAGGCAAACTTCAGAATGAGCCATTATATAGGAAGGTTGGCATGGATTTTGATGGAAACTGCTCTGACAAACACAGGGACAAAACAATGGATCTTCTTATGTCCTACCACTTCCTTTTACAGGTATCACACCTCATTTCTCTGGGGAAACTAAGAGTCACAGGTAATCCTTTAAATGTGATTTGTGGTTTGTCTGACTCTTTTTCTTTTAAAGCTCTATACTTACTGGTCTCCAAACAACCCAAGTATAAACAGACAGGTCACTGGCCACTATTAGCTGGACACTTTCAGACTTTCTAGTTGAGTCTTAAAAATTACCCTTGATCATTTACACATCTGAGATTGATGCAACCGTCACATTCTTTAGGGGAATACTGCAGCTACCCACGAAAACAACCAATGTTTATATCTTGATCACATGAAGTTCAGCTCAGTAACTATTAACAGTTTTACAGCTGATTTTCCAATGGATGACTATGTTCTCGACAAACTTTTCCCCTGTCTTTTTTTGCTGTTGTTATGCCAGACCTGGGCTTGAACTCAGGACCTGGGTACTATCCCTGAGCTTTTCTACTCAAGACTAGAGCCTACCACTGAGCCACAGCTCTCCTTATGGCTTTTTTTTTTTTTTTAATTAATTGAAGATATAAGTCTCGCAGGCTTTCCTGCATGGTATGGCTTGAAACCATGATCCTCAGATCTCAGCCTCCTCAAGATTGCAGGTGTGAGCCACTGGCACCTGGCATTTCCCTTATCCTTTTAAATATTAATGCTTCTTTCTGGCTCTTCTTTTACAGCATCAGCTGGAACATTCAACACTGCTGTACTGTTTTAAGGGATAAAAGCAGTAATCTTGCCCTCATTTTATGTCTGATAATAGCAATGCTTTAAAGTTTTACCATTTAATGTAAGTTTTTTTAAGGATTCTGACACACTGTCAACTTTATTTAATTAAGTTTCCTTTTAAGTCATTAAGCAGTTTTTTTTAATTTTAAATAAGACTAAGCAACGAAACTACCAAGTCAGAGACCGACTACAACAGTTAATTGTAGTTCCTTCAGAAATTCCTGCAAAGGATTTGCACATGAAAGAATGAGGTTACTTTAGATGTTCCTTGAGCACTGTACATGACATCTGTGAAAAAGGGAGCAGAGGAAAAAAGAGAGGAAACAGTAATGATTGACATAGAATTATTAAGGAGAGAATTGGAGTCTGCTACAGTTGAACCCTGTGAGATGCAGGAAAAGGAAACAGGCAGCACAATGTCTCAAGCTCAACTGCAGGAAGATGTGAAGGTGTCCTCACCCAGCTGGCAACCCGTAACACCGAGGATCCCACAGGACGTAACCTGGACACTAAGATGTGCAGGTACTACTCTCCCTAGCCAACAGCCAGGGTAAGCTTTTGGTACATTCCTGTCAACTAGCTTCTGGATCCAAATGGCCAGACAAGGACACCAATGGTTTTTTGTTAAGGAGCACTTGGGTTTAAACTCAGGGGCATTTGTTAGGTGAGTGCTCTACCACTTGGCTATTCCCTAATCCCTTTTTGTCTCATTTTTCAGATAGTCTCATGCTCTTGCCTAGGGCCAACCCTGGCTGTACTCCTCTCATCTCTGCTTCCCACATGGCTGAAATTACTAGTGTACACTTACAAAATTAATTTTTAAAAGGACAAACAGTTGCCAGGTTCCAATTACTCACATCTGTAATCGTAGCTACTTGAGAGACTTAAGATTTGGGAAGATTGTAATCTGAAGCCAAGTTGGACAGAAAAGTCTGCCAACAAAACTCTCAACCAAAAGGTGGGTTTGGTAACGTGAACATCTGTCATCCTAGCTATGGCAGAAAATTAGGCTGATTGTGTCCAGGCAAGGGATTGAGATCCTATCTCAAAAATAACCATGAAAAAAACAGGGCTGGAGGTACACTTCAGTGATAAGAGTGTCTATATAGCAAGCATGAGCCCGTATGTTCAAACCTCAGTACAAAGGAAGGAGGGAAGGAGGGAGGGAGGGAGGAAAAGAGGGAAGGAGAAAGGGGTGGGGGGGAAGGGGGAAGAAAGAGAGAAAGAGGGAGAGAAGGAGAAGGAGAGGGAGGGAGAGAGGGAGAAAGAGAGGGAGAGAGAGAGAGAGAGGAAAAAGGACAAACAACTCAAAAGATGAGATGAATGGTTCAGTATAAGCCAGGCATTTCATAAAAGAGCTAAAAAGAAAATAAACCCACAAAACAGTGCTCAATCTTCTTGGAAACCAGGGAAGTATAAAACTACAACCATGATGTACTAGCATTCTATATTCAGTGGAGGGCATCACCAAGCCTGGCAAGCCAGAGTAGATTCCACTGCTGGAGACAGCTGGGAGCACCCTTAATGTACACAGGATGCTAGAGGCACTGGCACAGGGAACAATCCCAACTGGAAGTAGTTCACAGGCACATTAACAGTAGAGTAGACACACAAATCAAGAAAGAATTTCACCCACAAAGGAACACTATCATGACAGTGCTGAAATACAGTGGTCTTAAGACACCTGTATTCTTTAAAAGACTCACTAAGAACCATAAAGAGTTTGTGTTAATATACTTACTAACATTTACTTCAATCAATGAGACTTTTTTTTTTTTTTCCTTTTTTTTGGGTCCGGTCGTGGGGCCTGAACTCTGGGCCTGGGCGCTGTCCCTCAGCTCTTCAGCTCAAGGCTAGCACTCTACCACTTGCACCACAGCGCCACTTCCGGCTTTTTTCTTTTTGTTTATGTGGTGCTGAGGAATCGAACCCAGGGCCTCATGCATGCAAGACAAGAACTCTACCACTGAGCCACCTTCCCAGCCCTCAATGAGACTCTTATCTCCAATTAACCACTCAAAACCATAAGTGGAGCTGTGGGTCAAAGTGGTAGAGTGCTAAACTTGAGCTAAAGAGCTCAAGGACAGCGCCCAGCCCCTGAGTTCAAGCCCCACAACTGCCCAAAAAAAGGCATTGAATAAAGGCAAGGAGGAGAAGAGGAAGAGGGGAGAGAACAGTGAAAGAGGGGAAGGGAGAAGGGAGGAAATAGGGGTGGTAGAAGGGGGGAGGGGGAGAATAGAAAAAGTCATGGCTCAAGTGGTATCTACCCCAGTCCTGCCAAGAAAAAATGACAGACAGACAGACAGACAGACTTTAAATGTTTTAAGTTATTGGCCAACTCAGAGCTTAATAAAGAACTACACTAACAATAAAGACTTCCTAAGTAAGATCCAAAAGAACATCTCTCTGAGAGACGATTGCAGTATTAAGTGCAGGTAATACTGATTACCAGGTATGACATGAAATACACCAAATATTGCCTGAAACAACAAAAAATGTTCAAATCTACAGAATGGAATGTAAGGCAACTAAAAACAATGGGTTAAAGCCAAGTACCAGTGGCTCACATCTGTAATCCTAGCTACTCAGGAGGCTGAGATATTAGGATCTTGGTTCAAAGCAGCCCAGGCAACGAAGTCCATGAGACTTTATCTCTAATATACTAAAAAAAAAACAAAAAAAAAAAAAAACAAAAAACCTAGAAGTAGAGCTATAGTTCAAGTGGTACAGCAAGAGAGCTAAGGAACAGCACCTGGGCCCTGAGTTCAAGCCCTTGGACTGGTACCATAAAAAATAAAAATTTAAAAAGAAAAAAGAAGAGCTCATTAGCTTATGTTAATAATGCTATATGGTAAAAAAAAAAAAAAAAAAAAAAAAAAAAAAAAAAAACCACTTCTGAGCTAAACCAATAATTAAAGAAGAATAAAATACAAAATCCATGTGAACAGGAAAAAATTAACAAAAGGTAGGAACTTTGCTCAGGGACTAGCAGCACCTAGAAATCACAACCCTGTCTTTGGGACACAACACTCCTACCTTGGGAGCCCGGTCAGTCTCAGACATGCTCTCTTTAGAAGTCCTGCTGTCCTCTGTGGGAAAGGCAGCGGCCTGCTCTACTCCATGGTCCTCATCCTCCTCGAGCTCTTCAGAGTCATCCTCTTCTGAGTCTATCTCCAAGCTCTCCCCATTCACATGCAGGGTGCTGTCACCCAAAGCCTTCTCACCCTGAATACAGCAACGCACAGCTTTCAGAAAGACTGCGGCTTGACACCAACACTGGTGCCAACTCTCTAAGAGTGTACAACGGGAGGTGCCAGAGAAGCATCAAGAGAGCAGGCAGGGAGGCTAGGGTGAGGTGGGTCTAACAACCCAGATGGACATGTGGAGGCTATGACTTACAGCAAAGAGCACTAGTGCTCCGGCTCCGTCCATAGCAATCAAGGTCATCTGAATTACTGATGACCTCATAGGATGTTCTTTTTGGCCAAAAAGGCCCTGGAACTGGAAATGTACTTCCAAGCACTTATGGCAAATGACTCACATGTCCCTCTTACCTTCAGGCCCACAGCAGAATGAGTTATGCTCTTAAACATCTCAATCATCGTCCTCTGCTTTAATACTTTGGTCTTTTTCTTAGGAACCAGGCTATAGGTTCCCATTCTTCGTTTTTTCTTCCGAGATACTGCAGCTGCTAAAACAAAAGGCAAGCAAGCTAAAAAAAAAAAAAAGTCAAAGGGGGACAAGAAAGGAGAAGAAATGCCATTCAAATGTTTTTAGAGGCAGAAGACAGTTTATAAATCTGATTACCAACAACATCAGCAGATCAAATCATATAAGGCTCATTTCTGTGGGCATCAACACAAGAGTAAGCTAACCCTCCTTTAGAGAGGAAGCCAGAATTTCCAAGATCATGTTTTGTTATGTTTTTGTTTTTTATGCAGGTACTAGGGCTTAAACTCAGGGGCCTGGGCCTTGTCCTTGACCCTGTCTGCTCAAGGCTATCTATCACTTGATAAACAGTTCTATTTCCAGCATATTGTGGTTAATTGGAGATTAGTCTCATGGACTTCTCCTGTCTGGACTGGTTTTGAACTGTGATCCCCAGACCTCAGCCTCCTGAGTAACTAAGATGACAGGTGTGAGCCACTGGTGACTCACTAAGATCATGTTTTATTCAGAATAAGACACTAAGCAAATATTTATCTTTCCCCACCTTGCAGCTAGGACAATCGCAAACTAACAGAAGCAAGGCCCAAAGACATATCCATATATTTGGCCTTGAACTCATGTTAGTCTCTCATAGGAAGTCCTCTCATACATCAGATGTCCAACAAGAGCAGTGTGGACAGAGGAAAGTATGCAGAGCTGAAGACGTGTCCAAGCTTACCATCTACAATCTCATCCACAGCAAAGAATAGATACATGGCCTGTCCATATACCCAATCTCTAAAGCTCTATGGCCCACTGGAATCCTTTCCCCAACCACTCAAGCACTAAAGGGAGAGAAAGTCCCTGAAGTGCTGTTCAGCTCACAATAACAGAAAATTCTGGGGTGGGGGGAGGGGGGAGGCTGGGAAGGGATGTGAAGGGTAAACAAAGGAGGAGGCTGCAATGCTTGGTAAGAAATGTACGCATTATCCTGCCCATGTAATTGTAACTCCTCTGTACAGTATGTTCACAAATTAAATTAAATTAAATTAAATTAAAAAAAAAAAAAGAAAATTCTGGGGTACTGGATCAGCAGTTTTCAAATGAGAAGCAGCACTAAAGAAATAAAGTGTGGCTCAGGGATTCCAGACCCTTCTGAGCAAAGCAACCAGGGTAAGGGTTTTATAATATCTTTTCTCTCTCTCTCTCTCTCTCTCTCTCTCTCTCTCTCTCTCTCTCTCTCTCTCTCTCTCTCTATATATATATATATATATATATTTTTTTTTTTTTTTTTTTTAAATTCTAGGGTTTGAAAACACAAAGACAGACATTAGGGATTTAGCTCAGTGGAAGAGCACTTGCCTAGCAAGCCCAAGACCCTGGAGTTAAGTCCTTGGCTCTGAAAAAAAAAAAAAAAATCAAAGCTGGGCGTCAATGGCTCACAATCTGTAGTCCTAGCTACTCAGGAGGTTGAGATCTGAGGACCCAAGGTCCAAAGCCAGCCCAGAGAGCAAAGTCTGTGAGACTTTTATCTCCAATTAGCCACCAGAAAACAGGAAGAGGCACTATGGCTCAAGTGGTAAAGCACTAGCCTTGAGCTAAAGAGCTGGGGGACAGTGCTCAGGCCCAGAGTTCAAGGCCCATGAATGACCAAAAAAAAAAAAAAAAAAATCAAAATGACCTCCAGCAAAGGCAGACAAGAGCATTTTGTTTTCAAAAAAACAAACACAGCCAGTCCACCTGTTCATAACCAGTCTTACAGGTACATGGCTACAGCCAGTCCACCTGTTTATAACCAGTCTTACAGGTACATGGCTACAGCCAGTCCAACTGTTCATAACCAGTCTTACAGGTACATGGCCTCAGCCAGTCCACCTGTTCATAAACAGTTTTATAGAAACAGGGCCATAACTAGTCTTTTTATAATTGGAGGCTGCCATAATACTATAACACGAGGTGTCAGGAAGCCACCATTCGGCCTGAAAAGCCTAGGGTATTTCTCACCTGCCCGTCCTTAGAAATGATTTGCTGATCTCCCAAATGACAAGGGACAGGATGTTCCTCAGATCTGTGTCTGATAGTTTGTAGAAACTATCAGGACATTCTGACTTCTTTCTTACTTAGCTGGCTATACATGACACATATGCTACTGAAGTATAGAACTCACTGCTATAGAATAGCACAGAACATCAGTGACTGATCTTAGAAAATGCAGGGTCTACGGAGCAACATGACATATATGAACAAGTGGCTCAAACATAATAAAGAGGGGTGAACTAGAGGTCCTCAGACTCTTATCTGTCTAAGATGGGAACAAGCTTCCCCACAGAGCTTGTCTATGGTCTCAGCTATAAAACACTCCTTTTAGCCAGTGAGAATCTGCTCATCTTTTCTGCCTGTGCTAGACTCACTAGTTTAGCAGGAAGGAAAAGAAAAGTCTTCTGTGACCATCACCACTGTAATATTAAACATTAATGAAACCTTAACAACAGTCTGAGACAACTAGTACACTGGCTCTGACCCAGCTTACAGGGGGTACATGCATGCTGAGGACAGCAAAGACTAAGGTATGGTGGACCACAGGCTATCCTTTCTCTTTGTCTGTATGGACACTGTCATAGAGCCTACCTCCTTTCCCGCCACACAGACTGTGACTTTATATTAGTGGTCCCATCCCACTGGCATGAGCAGTTCCCGATGAGACTGATACACTGCTTCAGGTGTGGGCTCCTATATCCCTAGCAACTCTGGAAAGTACACAAGCCAGACAGCCATGCAGGTGTGCTTCTCTCCGGGAAACTCTTTCAAGCACAGAAATGAGATTTCTTCAACTGTCTCTTTGGGAGATGGGGCAAACTCTGAAGTGTAAGTGCAGAGGAATTACAGGGCTAGAGCAGTATCTAGAGTTACAGAGGAATAGCTAGGGCTAGGGGAGTTACAGCCAACTATTATTACAATGTATCAGATTCACAGTTGGAGATCATTTTACACAAGAGACCTACACTAATAGGCTAATTGACCACAAAATTTCTAGCACACCGGGAGAAAGGGAAGATAAATGGAAAGTGAAAAGGATAAGCAGAGAACTACTGAATGCACTGGGCATTCTGTTCTAGAAAGCTCTTCGGGAGAAAGGGAAGATAAATGGAAAGTGAAAAGGATAAGCAGAGAACTACTGAATGCACTGGGCATTCTGTTCTAGAAAGCTCTTATCAAAAGACAGTGAAAAGTTAGTGAGAAACCCTGTTCTCTTTCTCTCTTTTGCTCTTCTGTTGCTCCTGCCATGTGCCATCTCAAGTTCAAAGATAACAGAGCAACCAAACTTGGCTGAAAAGTTATGAACCAAAATAACCTTTTTCTCTTCATTTACTTATTTATTTTCAGCACTGGGGCTTAATGCTGAGCAGTCTTTTTCACTCATGGCTGTTATTTTTACCACTTGAGCCACACCTATATCTCCAGCTTTCTACTGGCTAACCAGATTTGTCTGCCTGAGATGATTTTGAACCTCAATTCTCAGATCGGACCCTCCTGAGTAACTAGGATTATAACTATGGGCCATCAGTGCGCAGCCCTTTTACCCTTTGTAAGTTAATTGTCTCAGTTATTTATTATAGTGACAACTAACACTCAAAACAAGACTTTAAAAGAGAAATGAAAGGGCACTGATGTCTTTTACCTGTAATCCTAGTTATTCTGGAGTCTGGGATCTGAGTACCACAGTTCAGAGCCAATCTGGGCAAGAACGTCCAAGAGACTATCTAGAATTAATCACCAAAAAGCCAGAAGTAGAACAGTGGTTCAAGTGGTATAGAGCACTAACCTGGAGCAGAAAAGCCCAAGCCCTGAGTTCAGACTCCAGGTCCAGCATTTTATTTATTTATTTTTGGCCAGTCCTGGGGCTTGAACTCAGGGCCTGGGCACTGTCCCTGAGCCTCTTTTGCTCAAGGCTAGCACTCTACCACTTAAGCCACTTCCAGCTTTTTCTGTTTATGTGGTACTAAGGAATCGAACCCAGGGCTTTACGAATGCTAGGCAAGCACTCTACCTTAAGCCCCCAGCATTTTTTAAAAAAGATAGCCCAGAGCTGATAGCTAATGCCCATAATCCTAACTACTCAAGAGGGTGAGACCTGAGGACCATGGTTCAAAGCTAGCCTCATTAGGAATGTCTGTGAACAGACTCTTATTTCCAATTAAGTATCTCAAAAACTGAAAGTGGAGATGTTGCTCAACTGGTAGAGTACTAACCTTGAGCAAAAAAGCTCAGAAACAGCACCTAGATCCTGAGTTCAAACCCCAAAACCAGCACTCAAAAAAAGAGATATAGGTAGATACATACATACACAAATAGATAGATACATAAATAAGTAGACAAGACAGATAGGTAAAAAATTAGGTGAAAGGAAAAGTGAAGCACTTCCTTATGAAACAAATGTAACTGATGAATAAACTGCAGAGACAGAAAACATTAGATGAGACAGGGCACTTAAATAGTCTGCCTCTCTCCTAAGACATATACCAAGGACAACTTGGGGAAAAGGCTCTGCCTGGCCCTAAGAAGGCCAGTGACCAGTAAGTAATTCCTAAGTACACATGACAATCCCCTGTGATAGTCCATAGTCCTGAGAAACGCTGGGCAGAGCACAGCATGTCGGCAGATTCTGTGGAAAGCCTGGCCTGGCTTGTGCTCTCAAACACAATAGTCAAGAAGACAAAGAAGGCTATTAGTGTTTCAGGTGAAAGCAGACTAACAAGATTCCATAACCAATTGTCTGTGGGGGTCTAGGGTTAGAATTTATTTTTTCTTTTTGTTGTAAGGCACATTAATAGAAAACTGGCAAAAGCTGAACAATGTACTATGATTGTGTAACAACATTATAGCAAAATTAATTTCTTCTTTTGGTTATTGTACTATAGTTATTATCTAAGAGTGTTTTTAGAGACATTACATACCATTATTTTTAAGGAAAACACATGGTTAGAGATACAAGTCAGCAATCAGCAGTTTACATTCGTGCTTCAGATTTAAAAAAGATTACATATTGAAGGGGACCCACACAACTACACATTTAGGTATAAGCAAGGGCACATAAAAATCTTGTGTAGAATTTCTACAACTTCGTAATCTCAATACTGAAGAGGCTGAGGCAGGATGATTTCAAGTTTAAAGCCAGCTTGGGCTATACATTAAGTTCCAGGCCAATTTAAATTATATAACAAGACTTGTCCCAAAAAAGGACGGGGAAAGGAGGCAGGAAGGAGAGAGTAATGGTCATTCTGAGACACCAATACCTCATTCATGCTGCCCGGCTCCCTTCCCCAAAAAGGCCTCCAACAGTCACTGAGTGTTCATTGTCTACTCCAACTGACAAGATGCCAAGCAGGCTCAGAAAGAATGGAGAAATACCCAGATAAGGGGTCCATGACAAAGCTGGAGTCAAAGGACAGTTCTTTGCACTTTCACTTGACACCCTAGTGCTTCTAATGGCATCTAACTTGGAACTTGATTCTCAAACTCAGAGCCCTTCACTCAAACTAGTTGAGTAATATTTTCTTAAGAAATGTTCACCTTAAGCTGGGCGCTGGTGACTCACACCTGTAATCCTAGCTACTCAGAAGGCTGAGATCTGAGGATCACAGTTCAAAACCGGCTTAGGGCCAGGCACGCTGGCTCATGCCTGTAATCCTAGCTACTCAGGAGGCTGAGATCTGAGGATCGAGGTTCAAAGCCAGCCTGGGCAGGAAACTCTGTGAGACTCTTATCTCCAATAAAACACTCAGAAAACCAGAAGTGACACTCTGACTCAAGTGGTAGAGCATCAGCCTTGAGCTGAAAAGCTGAGGGACAGAGCCCAGGCCCAGAGTTCAATCCCCACAACAGACCAAAAAAAAAAAAAAAAGAGAGAGCGAGCGAGAGAGCGAGAAGAGAGAGAGAGAGAGAGAGAGAGAGAGAGAGAGAGAGAGAGAGAGAGAGAGAGAGAGAGAGAGAGAGAGAGAGAGAGAAATGTTCACCTTAGCTGGGTACCAGTGGCTCACACCTATAATCCTAGCTTCTCAGGAGACTGAAATTTGAGAATCTCGGTTCATAGCTAGCCCAGGCAGGAAAGTTGGTGGGACTCTTTATCTCCAATATACAACCAGAAAGCTGGAAGTGATGCTATAGCTCAAAGTGGTACAGTACTAGCACTGAGCAGAAGAACTCAGGGACTGAGTTCAAGCCCCATGACTGACAAAAAAACAAATGTTCACTTTGAGACTGAAGACAAGCTAAAACAAAGCAGATGTATCACACAGGTATCAGGGCAAGGTCAGGGCCTCCAAACATGCAGGGTTATCACTGGTCTCAAGCAGCACTAACCGGCACCAGAGGTCCATCTGGTGAGCATGACCTTAAGGTACATTCAGAAAGACAGCTGTTGATCCTCCTTTACCTGTCTGTGACTTTGTGGTGGCCATGTAGCATTGGTTCTGAGGTAGCGACTGGTGAAGGGATGGGAAGGGGGGTAAAAGCTGCTGTCGTCCACAATCAGAAATGTTTCTGTTGATTTCTTCTTTTGGTTCCTTATGATCTCTAGCTTCTCGAAATTCTCTTGGATCCTTGTTGGCCACATGCTTCAAAACAAAGACAATTAGCAACTGTCACTATACATAATCATATGGTTCCTTAAATGAGCGCACCTACATCAGTTAATTCCCATCAACAGAACGAAGGACCATAATTTAGGAAGAACAGAAAGCTCACAATCTACAGTGTGGCTATGATCAAGGAAGCACCTGGTTTAGGTGACCTGAGTGTCTTGTCACCTGCAGGATGACAGAAGTCGGCACTGCAAACCATAGTCCAAGCTAAGAACTGAGTGTCTATGTCTAATGGTAAGAAGAAGGGTGCAAAAGGAAGGGCAAAAGGAAAAAAATGGCTATAGGTAGCCTACACAAACATTTTCTATCTTACTCTCAGCAGAAAGTTTGCCAGTCCACTTTAGGTAATAAATGTTACTACTAACAAATATCAAGTATGGGCAGCATCAAAAACCCTCAAGGAGCCTGTTCAGTTTCACAGCTGTTTTACAGCACCTTCCATATGGTATATATACAGCACAATAGATCACCACAATACATTTTTTAAAGCAGTCTTCTGCGCAGCCTTACTAACCCAAACACATCTTTGATCTCTGCCTTCCAAGGCCCAACAGCTTACAAGGAAGCTTAGCTACCTATAACACCAACAACAAATGCCCAGGAGTGACCAACACTATTGCTTCCACTCTAGACTACTGGATACCACTAAAATGCCACCTTCTCTCTGCTGCCATAAACTCATCTGAACAGCATGAAGAAAGTTTCAACTCCAATTCAAATCTGTTTAACCAAATTGTGCACTCAGTAACTGCCACAAGTGATATAAAGTATTGAAGGAAGGAAGGAAGGAAGGAAGGAAGGAAGGAAGGAAGGAAGGAAGGAAGGAGAGAGGGAGGGAGGGAGGGAGGGAGGGAGGAAGGGAGGGAAGAAGGGAGGAAAGGCAGAACGGAAAGAAGGAAGAAAGAGAAAGAAAGGAAGTAATCAAACTTCCTTGAACAGGTGGTGCTGAGAAACTAGGAAATCTACATGCAAAAGAATGAAGATGCTTATCTTCATGCATGCACAAAAGGTAACTCCCACACCGCCTCTCTCCAAGATCCTTTCCCTAAGCTTGAGCTTAGTTAGGCCCTAAGAAGCAATTTGAGTTCTCAAGGTGCAGACACTGCACTGAAGCCGCTACTCGTCACTGTACCACCTCTAAGCTTTTCCACAAGGTAAGAAGGAGGGCGGCCTCCCTCCCAACACCCAGAAAAGCTAAGAGCTGCCATGGGTACACCTTCTGGAGTACACAATTCAGAAGGAAAACAAAAAACAAAAAAAGAGAAATGTCTAAGATCCAGCGCCCAGTGAAGAGTTCTTATGACACCAAGGATAACACAGAAAACTGGTAACTTGACTTCATCAAAAAGAGAAATTGTGAACACATACCTGTAACCCCAGCACTGGGGAGGCAGAGAGTCACAAGTTTGAGGCCAGCTTGGACTACATAGTGAGGCCCTGTCTTAAAAGAGAAAAAAACAAAAACAACCTATTGCTCTGGGAAAGAAGAAATGAGCTTCATAAAGAACATCAGCCATATACCTGACAAAGGAAGCATTCATATGAAAAAAAAATCTCCAAAACTAACAAAATATTTAATCATAAGCTGGGCGCTAGTAGCTCATGCCTATAATTCTAGCTACCCAGAAGGCTGAGATCTGAGGATCAGTCTTGAGTGAAAAGGCTTAGGGACAGCACCTAAACAAAACAAAAACGTAAAAGGAGCAGAAGTTGTAAAAGACAGCTGCTCTAGAGGTAGAGTTGGGAGGATCACAGTTTGAAGCCAGCAAGCAAAAGGGAAGCTAGTAAGACCCAATCTCAAAGAACAAGCTATGAATGGTGATGTACACCCATAACCCTAGCTACTCAGGAGGACGGAGATTGAGGTAAAGGCAAACAGGAGAAGCATAGGTGGCTGAGCAGCAGACTGGCAACACAACTTGGATGGGTCTTAAGAAGGCTATGTTAAATGAATGAAAAAAGCTACTGTCAAAGGTTATATACAGGGCCGGGTGCTGGTGGCTCACGCCTGTAATCCTAGCTACTCTGGAAGCTGAGATCTGAGGATCGCGGTTCAAAGCCAGCCCGGGCAGGAGAGACCGTGAGACTCCTATCTCCAATAAACCACCAGAAAACCAGAAGTGGGGCTGTAGCTCAAGTGGTAGAGTGCTCGCCTTGAGCTGAAGAGCTGAGGGACAGCACTCAGGCCCAGAGTTCAAGCCCCATGACCAACCAAAAAAAAAAAAAAAAAGGTTATATACAGGGACTAGGAATGTGGATTGGGGGAGCTAAGTGTTTGCCTAGCATTCAAGAAACCCAGAGTTTGATTCCTCATACCATATACACAGAAAAGGTTGGAAGTAGCACTATGACTCAAGTGGTAGAGTGCTAGCTTTGAGCAAAAGAAGCTCAGGTCAGTGCCCAGGTTCTGAGTTCAAGCCCCAGGACTAGCAAAAAAAAAAAAAAAAAAGTTACATACACGATGATTGCATTTACATCATACAACTAAAATAATAAAATTATGGAAATGAAGAACAGACTATAAATTGCTAGGAGTAAGTAGTGGGTTGGACACTAGGGATCCTATATGAGGAAGTTCCACACAGGGTAGATATACACATTTGCACACGTGATCAAATGCACAATTACATGGACATGTGTACGTGTAGGTAAAAGGTAAACCTGAATAAGAGTTATGGAGTGAACCAATATCAGTATCCTGTACTGTAAGTATGTACAGGAAACTAGATGAAGGGTTCATGGGATGTCTCTGCACTATTTTTAGAGCTTCCTATGAATCTGTAATTATTTTTAAATTTTCTCATGTATAGAAAAATACCGTGAAATGCTGGGAACTGAATGAGGCTGGTAAAGCTGGGAACTAAGAAACCCCTGGGCCACCGTGAGGGCGTCAAGCAGCCCTCATGGGGCACTTGGAATCTCTGGGACCCCACACTTTTGGTTGGCAGTATATCTCAACATTGTTCCTATCATGGCCCTTCAGTCATGGCAGCTACCATAGAACCATGTGTGGCACTCAGGCAGCTGGCCTTGGTCTAGTGGCACAGAGATAAAGATGAGCGAGCACCCTTAGGAGGAGGTCAAGATCTGAGGGGAAAACCACCATGAATCAGAACCAGCATATCCTAACAGAGCTCCTCTGAGGAATTAGAATTCATAATACACTACGGAAGAATGATAATAAGTTTCTTGTGAAGAATAATAAAGATGATATAGACTAGGCTTTTTTTTAAAAATAAAAGCACTAATCATAGGGGGCAACAACAGCTCATGCCTGTAATCCTAGCTACTCAGGAGGCTGAGAACTGAAGAGCAAGGTTCAAAATCAGCCCAGTTAGGAAAGTCTGAGACTTTTATCTCCAATTAACCACCAAAAAGGCAGAAGTGGAGCTGTGGCCCAAATGGTAGAGCACCAGCCTTGAGTGAAAAAGCTAAGGGACACCACAGATAAATGGATCCAAAAATTGTGGTATCTATACACAATGGAATATTATGCAGCATTAGAAAGGACAAAACAATGGCATTTGCAGGGAAATGGATGGAGCTAGAAGAAATCATGTTGAGTGAGATAAACCAAGAGCAAAGAGACAAATGGCACATGGTCTCCCTGATAAGTGGATGTTAAATCCAAAATGTAAGGTGATACGACAAAATTAACAAGACTTAAGAAACAAAGGACTTCCACTCATCTGGTCGAATCACTACTAAATAACCCAACACTGCTGATCACATGTATGGCATATATGTGCACACCAGAGGGAAACCAGGAGGACGACACAGAACTAGAGGGAATCAGGGAAAAACATACAACAGCAGGACCCATAGCTGCACTAATGAACTAAGCAACCCAATGGCACTGATGGGAGGGAGGGAACAAGTGGGAAAGAGGAAACAGCTGACGCTATGCAAAACAAAAGAAATGTACATATCACCCAATATGTGATATGAATTGCAAAGCTCATAGAACCCATAAATGTTACAGAACATGATAGACAACTTGCTCCATTAAAGTTAGAATGTGTTTGTGACTTGAACTAAGCATCACTATCCCACAAAACTGTGAAATGTGGGAACTTACGTAACCACTTAATCACAATAAAAAAATTGAAAAAAGGGGCTGGGAAGGTGGCTCAGTGGTAGAGCACTTAGCCTTGCAAGCCTGAGGCCCTGGATTCGATTCCTCAGTACCACATAAGCAAAAAGAAAAAAGCCGGAAGTGGCGCTGTCAAGTGGTAGAGCGCTAGCCTTGAGCTGAAGGCCCCACAACGGGACCCAAAAAAACAATAATAATAATAATAAATAAATAAAATTTTTTTGAAAAAAACAAAACTAAGGGACAGCACCCAGGTCCTGAGTTCAAGCCTATATGTTCATGTGCATATGCACACAGGTACACACACACAAAAGAACTAACCAAAAATAAACCTAAAACAAAAGATATCAATACACAGAACAGAAGGACATAAAGGGCTAAAGGCAAAAACCAGATAAGATACTGTCCAGGGAGTTAGAAGACCCAGTGTCTACCTAAAAGGAGTTCTATGAAAAAAGAGGAAAAGACAATTATATCTTGCTCATCCCTGGAGATGATGAAACAAATCTTCAGGCTTGGCAGGGTCCCTGGGAGAAAGGTCTGGAACGAAGATCACTGAAGGATGTAGAAAAATACTACAGGTATACTACACATAAAAATACTACACATAGCCGGGCGCTGGTGGCTCACGCCTGTAATCCTAGCTACTCAGGAGGCTGGATCGCGGTTCAAAGCCAGCCCGGGCAGGAGAGACTGTGAGACTCCTATCTCCAATAAACCACCAGAAAACCGGAAGTGGCGCTGTAGCTCAAGTGGTAGAGTGCTTGCCTTGAGCTGAAGAGCTGAGGGACAGCGCCCAGGCCCAGAGTTCAAGCCCCACGACCGACAAAAAAAAATAAAAAATAAAAAAAATAAAAATAAAAAAAATAAAATAAAATAAAAAATAAAAATACTACACATAAAGGGCAAGACTACTTTAGAATGTCAACAGCAATGCCAGATACCAGAAATCCTGAGGGAATACAATCATAAACCCAGAATCATCCCAGCTAAATTAATACCAAGGAACAAAACAACTACACTATGGACATTTTGGAAAAAAAAAAGTATCATGAACATACCATGTAAGAGTTAGTGACAAGGCCCAGCAGTCCGGGTGTTAAGTAGGAAGCACCACTTGTGCTAAACACAGAACAGAGTATTCTCTGCTCTCAGTCACCCTGAGCCTGGCACTGTGTGCTGTACTCCCTGCCATCAGACTTCTGCCACACTATGAACCTAACCAACTACATGCCCATGCATGTCTCTCCAAGACATGGCAACAGCAGAGGTTGTCTCCCTAACAGAACCTGACACATCTTCACTGGGCAAGAGAAGCCTCCAGGAGAGAGCCTGGAAAGAGGGTGGGGAAGGTGTCATCCGGCTTTGTCACTCATATATGAAGTATTAGTAGTATGTCCTAACTACTCAGTAACCTGTAGGTGACCACCTTCCAAATGTTCACTTCCATTCATTAGCTTTTCTCCTAAATGCACAAAACTCCAGTTGCTTTCACTGAAAAGAGGAAGGAAGAAAAGAACATCGAGACACAAAATTACCAGGCCCAGGACGGACTTCGGCATTGTTTTGCGTGCCCTGTGAATCCGGACGTCACTGGCAGGGGCAGCAGGCTTCCGGTCCTCGGTATCAGCACTCCCTGCCCCAGGCACAGCAGGTGCTGCAGCTGGCGTCTGAAGAAGCCCACTTGAAGTCCTGCCTTTACTGGCCCCTCCAGGAAGGGTTTTTGCAGCATGGCCAGGAAGAGATGAGGCTAGAGTGTTTGGAGTCCTCAAAGGCTGCCCTTGCAGAGCTGGTTTATTTAAGAAATATCCATTGCTTCCAATAACAGAAGTCTGCATCAAGTCATCAGCTGTGACATGGTTTTGCTTCTCCACTTCTATGTCCCTTTCTGAAACCCCATTTTCCGAAATCCGGGGTGCTCTGTTGGTGCCATCCTGTGGGCTGGCTCTTGTGTTCTCCTGAGTGTGTTTGGCCACATTTAGGTGACTAGTGTCACTGCTTTTTTCAAAAGATCCATTGGTTTCACCATCTGCGGCTGCAGGGGCCTCTCCCGCCTGTTTCTCTGTGGAAGCCTCATCGGCAGCCATGGGTGTATCTGTGAATGGAGAAAGGGTCATCCTACCTACAGAAATCCATGTATTATTTCACAGACAAACCAACACTTAGATTCAAACACATGAACTACAAGGTTATCTCTTAAACATAGCGTATGTTTAAGCTTGAGGTGTCTCTCCTATAAGAAAAGCCTGAGTGCTAGAGATAATAAAGCAAAGCTCCAGAAGCAGCTTCACAGGAACAAACAGGACACAGGAAAAAGAGGGTCAGGTTTCAGTCCATCCATGATCTACATTCTCTCCTCTCTCTCTCCCCTCCCCACCCCATCCCTGCCCCCCAACATTTGAGCCACTCCTGTGTGTCCTTCTTTTGAAAGCCACACTCTGGATAACTCAAAACTTTGGTCCAGGATAGTCACAACAAGACATGCATATTACGTGGGCTCAACCCATTCATGCTGATGCAAAAAACTTACCAGGCAGGAAGAGCTTCTGCCAAGTGTTCCACTCTTACCACCTAGCTTAACTTGCATTGCTGTGTGTGTGTGTGTGTGAGTGAGTGAGTGAGTGTGTGTGTGTGTGTGTGTGTGTGTGTGTGTACCTAGCTTAACTTGCACTGCACTTTGTGTGTGTGTGTGTGTGTGTGTGTGTGTGTGTGTGTGTGTGTGTGTGTATCGCAGTTCAAAGCCAGGGAAATCTGTGAGACCCTTATCTCCAGTTAACCACCCAAAAACCAGAAGTGGCGGTGCAGCTTAAGTGGTAGAGCGCTCACCTTGAGCTGAAGAACTGAGCAACAGTGCCCAAGCCCAAGTTCAAGCCCCATGACCACCAAAAGAAAAAAGAAAAAAATTTTTTTCAAACACAAAAATCTTTTTTGTCTGTGGGCTTGAACTCAGGACCTAGGTGTTGTTCCTGAACTTTTTTGCTCAAGGCTAACACTACCACTTAGCCATAGTTCCACTTCCAGCATTTAATGGCTAATTGGGGTTTCTTTGAAACCATGATCCTCAGATCTCAATGTCCTGCATAGCTAGGATTACAGGCATAAGCCACTGGCACTCAGCTACACAAGGACAATTTCTTTTAAATCAACCAAATTTATGTAAAGCCTATGAGCAGAAAGAAAAAAGAGGTTAAGGGTATTTCCTGCCCTGGGATGACAAAAATGGCATGACAAAAATCACAAAGATGTTAAGTCCCTTCAAAATCAATCCATAAACCAGTGATATTCTAATCAGAATTTTAATTAATATCTTGAGGAACTCTATTGCATTAATATAAAATCTATCAGGAAGAATAAATTACCACAAATAAAAAGTACCCCATGAAAAAGAATAGTAAAAGAAAAGGAAACAAACTACTGGTACAGAGAAAATACCACAATGCCTAGCCTAAATCCAGACAAAGTTAGCTCTGGTCTCAGCACAGGTGATGAGAACTGAGCACAAAGGTCAAAGGCCCGTCATCTAGGCCCACAGGAAGCAGCCATGAGATGAAGTGCACATGCCAACCTTTGCAGACAGTGTGCACTACCTAGGATAGTCTGGAGACCTCAAAATTCATAGAAAAAAATGAAAAGGAACAGACATGATCCATAAATGGAGAAATTCATAAAACATAAAAAGAATGAAATCACGGCAAGAAAAAGAAAACTCAAGTTAAGTAGGAATTATAGACTCTGTCTCACAAGAGCATAAATAGACAGGTTAGCAATGTAAAATGATACAACAGCAATTGCTAAAGCTAGTAAGGGGTATAATACCTAGATGTAAGTAACTGCTTTAGTCAACAAGGCAGAAACAAAGATGCAAAGGTAATATGGCTGTGAATGGTGATACACATCTGAAATCTGTAATTCCAGAAGGCAGACACAGGAGATTAGACAGAGCAACATATTAGCAAAATCCTAATTGAAAAATAATTCAGAGCCTGGAATAATGATTTGCACCTATAATACAAGGTTCTTGGGAAGCTGAGATCAAACGGATCTCAGTTTGAGACCAGCCTAGGTAAAATGTTCACAAGACCCTAACTCAATAAAAATCTGGGTATGCAGCTAGGTACACACATATACATACCTGTCATCTCAGCGTTAGGTGAAGTGTAAATTAGAGAAATATAAAAGTATAAACTGGGCCAGGTGCCAGTAGCTCATACCTATAATCCTAATAACTCAGGAGGCTGAGATCTGAGGATCACAGTTCAAAGCCAGCCTGGGAAGGAAAGTCCATTAGACTCTTATCTCCAATTAGACACCAGAAAATCAGAAGTAGCACTGTGGCTCAAGTGGTAGAGTGCTAGCCTTGAGCTGAAGAGATGAGGGACAGCGCCCAGGCCCAGAGTTCAGGCCCCACGACCACCACCACCACCAACAACAAAAGTATAAACTGGGACTGGAAATGTGGCTCAGTGGTAGAGTGCTCACCTAGCATGCATGAAGCCCTGGGTTTGATTCCTCAGCACCACATAAACAAAAAAAGCCAGAAGGGTACTGTGGCTCAAGCGGTAGTGCTCACTTTGAACAAAAGAAGCTCAGGGTTAGAAGCCGATAAGACTTCATAGGCTTTCCAATCCAGGCTGGCTTTGAACCGTGATCCTTGGATCTCAGCTACCTGAGTTACTAGGCTTACAGATGGGAGACCCCCAGTCCCCAGCAACACTTTTTTAAATTGGAGGAACTATGCTACTTTAATATCAAAATAGATTACAGAGTTAAAAAATTACTACAATGAGGGGCTGGGAAGGTGGCTCAAGTGGTAGAGCGTTAGCCTTGAGCTGAAGAGCTGAGGGACAGCGCCCAGGCTCAGAGTTCAAGCACCATGACCGGACCCCAAAAAAAAAATTAGTACAATGAGGGGCTGGGAAGGTGGCTCAGTGGTAGAGCACTTGCCTTGCATGCATGAGGCCCTGGGTTCCATTCCTCAGCACCACATAAACAAAAAGAAAAAAGTCGGAAGTGGTGCTGTGGCTCAAGTGGTAGAGCGCTAGCCTTGAGGTGAAGAGCTGAGGGACAGTGCCCAGGCCCAGAGTTCAGGCCCCATGACCGGAACCCCCCCAAAAAAATTACTACTCCTGTATTCCTACTACTCAGGAGGATGAGATCTTAGGACCATGGTTCAAAGCCAGGCTGGCCAAGAAAGTCAACTAAGTACAAACAAAAAAAAGTTGGAAAGTAGAGCTATCGTTCAAGTGGAAGAATGCTAGCCTTGAGCAAAAGAAAAGAACTCAGGGACAGTGCCCACGCCCTGAGTTTAATCACTAGGATGTCATTTCGTGATGAAGATAGAATCTTAAAATACAAGAATCATAAGCCAGGCACTAGAAGGCTGATGAGATCTGAGAATCACGGTTCAAAGCCAACCCGGACAGTAAAGACCGTAAGACTCTTATCTCCAATAAACCACTAGAAAACTGGAAGTGGTGCTGTGGCTCAAGTGGTAGAGCACTAGCCTTGAGCTAAAGAGCTGAGGGACAGCGCCCAGGCCTAAAGTTCAAGCCTTATGCCTCCCCCTACCAAAAAGGAGTACTTGCTTATGGAAATTCAATATTCCCCAGCTATGATTTCAATACTTCTCAAACATAAATGCCACATAAGTCTCCAGACGCTACTCAGCTAGGGTACAAGGGACTGACCTATACCACTAACCAACTTGACCAGACCTACCAACATGGGTATCTCTACCAATATCAACAGACAGGCATTTTGACGGGTCATGAGGTAAGTCTCAATAAATTTAAAATTACTGCAGCTGGAGAGATTATATTTTTTGACCACAACTTAATGAAATTATGATAGAGCTCCCTGGTTTTATCTGACAAAAGTTACTCTATTTTAAAAGTACCACCAGCTAACTGGGGCTGGGAATGTGGCTCAGTGGTAGAGTGCTTGTCTAGCATGCATGAATACCTGGCTTCGATTCCTCGGTACCAAATAAACAGAAATAGCCAGAAGTGATGCTAAGGTTCATGTTGTAGAGCACTAGCCTTGAGCAAAAGAAGCTCGGGGATGGGGCTGAGAAGGTGGCTCAGTGGTAGAGTGCTTGCCTTGCATGCATGAGGCCCTGGGTTCGATTCCCCAGCACCACATAAGCAAAAAGAAAAAAAGCCGGTAGTGGCGCTGTGGCTCAAGTGGTAGAATGCTAGCCTTGAGCTGAAGAACTGAGGGACAGCGCCCAGGCCCAGAGTTCAGGCCCCACAACCAGACCCTACCCCCCACCCCCCATAAGAGAATAGACACCCACTTCAACAAATGGTGCTGGGAAAACTGCAAGAGACTGAAACTGGACCTCAATCAATTATTGTGTATGAAAACCAACTCCAGCTGGATCAAATCGCTCAAATAAGACCTAAAACTTTAAATCTACTATAGGAAAATGTAGAAAAACAAACTATGAAAGATGCAATTTTTCCTGAATAGGACTCTAGATGCCCAGGGGATGGAAGCAAGAATTGACAAATAGGACTATACCAAAAAAGTGTTTGCACAGCTAAAGAAACAATCACCAGAACCAAGAAACAACTCACAGGATGGGGAAAGAAACCTTTACTAATTACTCAACAGATGAAGGATTAATATCCAGAATACACAGAGAACTGGAAAAATTAAACTGCAAGAGAACAAGCAGTCCTATCTACAAATAGTCAAGTGAACTGAACAGAGAACTCACAAGAAGAAATACAAATGACAGTGGATACATGAAAATGTACTCAGCAACAGTCTCAAAGGAGATGTAAATCAAACTTCCTCTGATTCCATCTCAGCCCACTCAGAGTGGTAACAATCACGAAAGCAAATAGCAACAAATGCTCAAGAGATGCAGGAAAGAAGATCCCTCATACACCATAGGTGGGAATGACAATTACTGCAGCCTCTGTAGAAAACAGTAGGGATTCCTCAAAAACCAAAAAGGAGATTCCTTATAACCTCTCCATACCACTATTGGGCATATATCAAAAGGATAGTAAATCAATACATCAAAAAGATACCTGTAAGCTGGCTGCCAATGACTCATGCCTATAATCCTAGCAACTCAGGAGGCTGAGATCTGAGGATCATAGTTCAAAGTCAGCCTGGGCAAGAAAGTCCGTGAGATTCTTATCTCCAATTAACTACCAGAAAACCGGCAGTGATGCTGTGGCTCAAGTGGTAGAGCACTGGCCTTAAGCTGAAGAACTCAGGGACAGCACCCAGGCCCAGAGTTCAAGCTCCATGACAGACAAAAAAAAAAGAAAAAAAGAAAGAAAATAAAAGAAAGAAACCTTCATTCATATCCATGTTTATCACAATAATGTTCCTAATAGCCAAACAACAGAATAAAACTAGGTAGTTGCTCAACAACAGATGAATGGATAAAGATGTGATACACACACACATACAATATGAAATATTACACAGTTATAAAGGAAAATAAAACAGGAAAATAAATACAATCAGAGGATACCATACTGAGTGAGACAAGACAAGCTAAAAAAACAAGTATGTTTTCACTTAAAACAAGTATGTTTTCACTTATATGTAGAACTTAGACCTAAAAGACATTTATGCGCGCGCGCGCGTGCGCGCGCGCGCACACACACACACACACACACACACACACACACACACACACACACACACACACACACACACACACACACACACACACACACACACACACACACACACACACACACACACACACACACACACACACACACACACACACACACACACGAATATATACCCACATCTAATTTCTTAAATGGTTAAATAGAACATGAATCTATTCAGGAGATGAGACTACTCAGGAAGAAAAGGAAAGGAGAGGGTGACAAAAAGAGGGTGTGTAACTATATAACACATTATATAAGAACAGCACAGAGAAATTCAACACAAGTTGATCATCCATAGGGGATAAGGAGTAAAGGAGTAAGACTGAACTAGGCACAGTGGCTAATGCCTGTAATCCTTGCTATGCAAGAGGCTGAAATCTGAGGATTGTGGACAGGTTCTGTGTTATAAGAACCACTGGAGTCACAACAATAAATACAAAAATAAAGAATTGTCTCCGCAAGGCAAAATCCATTTCTGTGCAGGAGGGTGTGCCACCAGCCGAAATCTGGCAGGCAAGCAAGCACATAGACAGGCAGGCTGCACCCCTCTTTATCCCTAGTTGGACTGGTTGAGCTAAGGTTCACAATCTGTTCATGATTGACTACTCTGAACAAGGTAAAATGTAATCTGCTCATGATTGGCTAGTTTGAGTGGGTAAAATGTATTTACCTAAAGTTACTTTGAGATAAGATTAACAGTACACAAGTAATCTCAAAATATACCAAGTACCCTCTGTTATTTCTTGTACAATCTGAGGTATGCTGTAATTCCATCTTGAAAAGAAACCAGTTTAAGACAAAACCTCATACTTCCA
Organism: Dipodomys merriami; assembly: GCF_024711535.1. Taxonomy (NCBI): domain Eukaryota; kingdom Metazoa; phylum Chordata; class Mammalia; order Rodentia; family Heteromyidae; genus Dipodomys; species Dipodomys merriami. The sequence continues at coordinate 49,964,051 of NW_027202382.1, read as the reverse complement.
AAATCCTTCTGTATCACAAAGCAAGTTAAAGAGCCAAGCAACACCCTTTGGTTAAACAAAGTTTTTCTCAGCCCCCCAAGCAGGAAAATCCATGAGACTCTTACCTCCCATTAATCATCAAAAAGCCTGAAGTGGAGCTGTGTCTCAAGTGGTAAAGTGCTATTCTTGAGCAGAAAGCTCAAAGACAGTGCCCGGGCCCTGAGTTCTATCCAAAGGACAGATGAACGGACAGATAGGATAAAGAAAAAAAGGAAAGATGAAGGAAAGGATGAAGGAAAGGATGAAGGAAAGGAAAGGAAAGGAAAGGAAAGGAAAGGAAAGGAAAGGAAAGGAAAGGAAAGGAAAGGAAAGGAAAGGAAAGGAAAGGAAAGGAAAGGAAAGGAAAGGAAGGAAAGGAAGGGAAAGGGAAGGGGGAAGGGGGAAGGGGGAAGGGGGAAGGGGGAAGGGGAAAGGGGAAAGGGGAAAGGGGAAAGGGGAAAGGGGAAAGGGGAAAGGGGAAAGGGAAAGGGAAAGGGAAAGGGAAAGGAAGGGAAGGGAAGGGAAGGGAAGGGAAGGGAAGGAGGAGAGAACAAGACAGAAAAATTGAAAGACAGGTAAGAGGAAGAGAGAAAGGGATGGAGAGAAGGAATATTTGAAATACATTTCTAAGTATATTTGAGAGCAGCATAGACAAACTTGATGCAAGAGGTTGGTTAGTAGGGTTGAAGGAAATAAATACTGTGAATAGTGGGAATTAGCAGGGGGTGAGCTTGTGAGCAGGATGAAAGAGGTTGAAAATTGTTTAAATAAATTACTTGCAACTATAAAAATGGAGCAAGGAAACCTGTTGGGGGCTGAATTTGTTGGGGGAAGAAAGGAGGAGTGACAGAGGGGTGAGATTGATTGTAAAACGGTGTAAACTTGTATGTAGATGTAGCAAACTCCCCACATGACTAATATAAGCTAACAAAAATACTAAAAAAAAAAAAAAAAAGTATACAATCTTCAATTATTTATTTATTTTGGCCAGTCATGGGGCCTGAACTCTGAGCCTGGACGCTGTCCCTCAGCTCTTCAATTCAAGGCTAAAGCTCTACCACTTGAGTTAACAGAGCCACTTCCAGCTTTGTCTGCTTATGTGGTGCTGAGGAATCGAACCTAGGGTGCCATGTATGCAAGGCAAGCACTCTACCAGAGCCCCCTTCCCAGCCCAGTCCTTAATTTTTTAAAAGAACTAAACAATTTAAAAAAGAAAGACTCAGGGGCTGGGAAGGTGGCTCAGTGGCAGAGCACTTGCCTTGCATGCTTGAGGCCCTGGGTTCGATTCCTCAGCACCACATAAGAAAAAAGCCGGAAGTGGCGTTGTGGCTCAAGTGGTAGAGTGCTAGCCTTGAGCTGAAGAGCTGAGGGACAGCACCCAGGCCCAGAGTTCAGGCCCCATGACCGGACCCAAAAAAAAAAAAAAAGACTCAGAAGGGAAATTAATTTTAATTACCTATTGCATACCAGAACTACTAACCCAGAAACTTGGATATATTAATGGATAGTACACAAAAAATTCAGGACATGCCAGGCACCAGTGGCTCAGGAGTCTGAGATCTGAGGATTGCAGTTCAAAGCCAGCCAAGGTAGGAAAGTCCATGAGACTCTTATCTTCAATTAACTACTAGAAAACCGGAAGTGGCGCTGTGGCTCAAGTGGTAGAGTGCTTGCCTTGAGCTGAAGAGCTGAGGCCAGATTCAAGCCCCACAACCATCAAAAAAAAAAAAAAAAGACCAGCAGAAAGCTGGGCCAGAAGTGTGGCTCAAATGGTAGAGAACTAGCCCAGCAAGCAAGCTGAGCAACCTAAAGGCCTTGAGTGCAAACCTCAGTAGGAATCTCAAAATAAATAATTTTTTTTAATCTACACAAAAAGAGCTGGGCACCAGGCTGGGAAGGTGGCTCAGTAGTAGAGCGCTTGCCTTGCATGTTTGAGGCCCTGGGTTCGATTCCTCAGCACCACATAAGCAAGAAAAAAAAAAAGCCAGAAGTGGTGCTGTGGCTCAAGTGGTAGAGCGCTAGCCTTGAGGTGAAGAGCTGAGGGACAGCGCCCAGGCCCAGAGTTCAGGCCCACGACTGGATGCCCCAAAAAGAAAAAAAAAGAGCTGGGCACCGGTGGCTCATGCCTGTCATCCTAGCTACTAAGGAGGCTGAGATCTGAGGATCACAGTTCAAAGCCAGCCCAGGCAGGAAAGTCCATGAGAATCTTATCTCCAATAAACTATCAGGAAACCAGGAGTTATGCTGTGGCTCAAGAAATAGAGTGCTTAAGGAATAGGAAGGGGAAACAAAGGAGGAAGCAACAATGCTTGATAAGAAATGTACTCATTATTCTTCCCACGTAACTCCTCTGTACAGTATTTTAACAATAAAAAAAAAATATAAAAAAAAAAGAAGTAGAGTGCTTGCCTTAAGTAGAAGAGCTGAGGGACGGCGGCCAGACCCAGAGTTCAAGCCCTATAACCAACCAAAAAAAAAAAAAAAAATCTACACAAAGAAAAAGTAGGCATAAATCTTTGTGATTGTCTACTAAATAAGTTTCTTACATATTAAACCAAAAAGCATTAGAAGTCAAAAAAAAAAAAAGATAACTAGAATTCACCAAAATAAAATTATTTTTGATGTCTAAATGAACATTTGTGTTTCAAAGGGCAGCATCAAAAAAATATTAATATAGCCTTCTTTCTCTTTTAAAAGTTCTTTGTGCACTGAAATTCCTTGAGATAAGAAATTCTAGTTTCCTGTCTTCTTCAGGCCCAGCTTTCAATAAACCATTTTCCTTCCACAAAAAAAGAAAAGAAAAGGAAGAAGCCGGGTGCCAGTGGCTCATGCCTGTAATCCTAGCTACTCAAGAGACTGAGATCTGAGGATCATGGTTCAAAGCCAGCCCAAGCAGGAAAGTCCATGAGACTCTTATCTCCAATAAAGCACTAGAAAACTGGAAGTGGCACTGTGGCTCAAGTGGTAGAGCGCTTGCTTTGAGCTGAAGAGCACAAGGACAGGGCACAGGCCCAGAGTTCAATCCCCATGATTGACAAAAAAAAAAAAAAAAAAGGAAGGGAGGGAGGGAAAAATCAGGCCAGGCTCACACCTGTGATCCTAGCTACTGAGGAGGCTGAGATCTGAGGATAGGGGTTTGAAGGCAGCCAGAACAGGAAAATTCATGTTTGTTGGTTGGTTTTGAGGGGGAATGGGTGGGTCATGAACTCAGGACCTGGGCTTGGTCCCTAAGCTCTTGCTCAAGTCTAGCGCTCTACAACTTTGAGTCACAGCCACTTCCAGTTTTCTGGTGGTTAATTGGAGATAAGATAAGCCACTGTATAAAGAGCCTAGGACTCCTAAGGATTCCAGGCTTGGCTCAGAGGTCATAAGTGAGGAAGGAAAAGCACCAGGCAAGATAGTCCTCCTGGCACCTTATACATACAGTAACTCTACCAAAAGGGTAAAAGGGAATGGTAAAAGCCTATGGAATAAACAGTTGCCAGCCTCAGAGCTGGCAACAGAGAGAGCAAAGTCACCATAGTGCATCAGGAACGAGAAGTCAAGGGACCAGTGGGCTGAGGTCTGAACAGGCACACACAGAGACTCTGCTCTGGGTAAGGGCATAATGCAGCCAATTGCCAATAGCCTGTCTAGTAAAAGAAGACCTGATTCAGAGCCTCCCACAGGACCAGAGTCTGAGCTACTCCTGTAGCTGCATGCCTTGAAGGGTTGTAAGAAACACATACCTTCAAAATCTTATGACGAGCTCCTGCAGAGGTGGCCACATTGGACACAGAGTATAGACACTTGGTATATGCTCTGCAGGCACATCTAAAAATATGCTCGGCATTCCCCCTAACCTCTTACAGAACAGCTCTTCAATCTCTCCTCATACTGCATACCTCTGTTAGATACCCCTTTTCAACATCCTTCCCTCTGAGCTTCTAGTTTACTTTCTCCAGAATGACATATGAACAGAGTCACACAGCATGTGGCCTTTGGAACCTGGCTCTTTTCTTACCAACGCACACTTAAAGTGCATCCATGTCGTAGTCACTGGTGGCTCACACCTGCAATCCTAGCTACTCAGGAGGCTGAGATCTGAGGACCATGGTTTGAAGCCAGCCTAGGCAGGAAAGTCCATGAGATTCTTCTCTCCAATTAACCACCAAAAAAACTGTAAGAGCTAAAGCTCAAGTGGAAGAGCTCTAGCCTTGAGCAAAAAGCTCAGGGTCAATGCTCACCCTCAGAGTCCAAGATCCATGACTGACCAAAAACACACACAAAAAATCATCCAGGTTGGCTGGGAAGGTGGCTCAGTGGTAGAGCGCTTGCCTTGCATGTATGAGGCCCTGGGTTTGATTCCTCAGCACCACATAAGCAAAAAGAAAAAAGTCAGACAGAAGTGGTGCTATGGCTCAAGTGGCGCTAGCCTTGAGCTGAAGAACTGAGGGACAGCGCCCAGGCCCAGAGTTCAGGCTCCATGACCGGCCAAAATAAATAAATAGTTGGAAAAAAAAAAATCATCCAGGTCATTGTATGAACCATGCTGTTTTTCTACCACTCCACCAGGTGCAGGCATCTCAATTTATCTAGTATGTTATCAGACAAGGCCTGAGTAGCTTCCAGTTTTCAGTGATGTAAGTATAGATTCTATAAACATTCATACACTCACTCAAATTTTTCTTTTTGGAATACTATAAGATGAGAATATGCAGGGTTTTGTTTTTCATACTCAATCTTTTCCCTTTGTAGCAGACATTTTGTGTGTCTGTATGTGTGTATATGCATATCTATCTATTTAAGTTGCATACAGGAAAGTTACCTTTCTTGTCTAAGTAAACTGACCCTTACCTTCTCTTAGCAGCTCTGTTTTCATGCAACACTCTTGCTTAGTCTCCCCCTTGGCCGGAACTGCCTGCTAGGAAAAAAATTAAAAAAGTCAGCAACTTGGGTGCATCAGGGGCAGACTTGTCTAAAATCAGTGACAAACCTCAACACCTAATACATGTCCGGTAATCTACCCAAGAACAGAATGGTCGCCTCCTGGAGGAAGGTTTGCCACTCACAGAACTGTTTATCTAACCTGTAGCTCAGGACAGGATTCTTAATAATAAAGATGTATTCACATGTCTCCTGTATCATTAGAAATCTGACATATCTGAGATATGGCTCACTTCCAAATTCCAAATGTGAGCCAAAGTAGATCTTCCTCCTATAAGTTGGTTTTCTCAGTCATTTGTCACAACAAGCAAAAACTGACCAACACAGCTTCTGCCAATAAACAGGAAGGCATATAAAAGAAGGTCTGGAAGGAAGGGGAGAACAAGGGAATGGGTGACATTGTCCAAAAAGAAATGTAATCTTGGCGAGGCACCAGTGGCTCACCCCTGTCATCCTAGCTACTCAGGAGGCTGAGACATGTGGATTGTGGGTTGGTTCAAAGCCAGCTCAGGCAAGGAAGTCCATGAGACTCTTAGGTCCAATAAACTATTCATAAAAAGCTAGAAGTGAAGTGGCACTGTAGCTCAAGTGGTAGAGCGCTTGCTTGCCTTGAGCTGAAGAGCTGAGGGACAGCGCTGAGGCACAGAGTTCAAGCCCTGCAACCGACAAAAAAAAAAGCTAGAAGTGGGACTGTGGCTCAGGTGGTAGGGTTCTAGACTTGACACAAAGGGACAGAGCTCAGGCCCAGACCATTTAAAAAAAAAAAAAAAAAGGAGAAGAAAAAGAAACGTACTCTTGCTGTCTGGGTACTGGTAGGGCATGCCTATAATCCTAGCTACTCTGGAGGCTGAGAACTGAACACTGGGGTATAAAGCCAGCCCATGTAAGAAAGTCCACAAGACATATCTCCAATTAACTACCAGAAATCCAGAAATGGAGCTGTGGCTCAAAGTGGTAGAGTACTAGCCTTGAGCAAAAAAAGCTCAGAGAAAGTGCCCAGACCCTGAGTTCAAGCCCACGACCCACAGGCAAAGGGAAGAAGGGAAGAGGAGGGGAGGGGAGGGGTTGAGAGGGGAGGAGAGGGGAGAGGAGGGGTTGGGAGGGAAGGAGAGGAGAGGGGAGGATTTGTTTTTTGGTTTTTTGTTTTGTTTTGTTTTGGCTAATAATGGGGCTTGAACTCTGGGCCTCCACACTGTCTCTGAGCCCCTTTGTGCTCAAGGCTAGCACTCTACCACTTGAGCCACAGAGACACTTCCAGCTTTTTCTGTGATTTATTGGATAAAAGTTTTACAGACTTACCTGGGCACCAATGGCTCATTCCTGTAACCCTAGCTACTCAAGAGGCTGAGATCTGAGGATCATGGTTCAAAGCCAGCCCCAGCAGGAAAGTCCATAAGACTCTATCTCCAACAAACCACCAGAAAACCAGAAGTGGTACAGTAGCTCAAGTGGCAGAGTGCTGCTTTGAGCTGAAGAGCTGAGGGACAGAGCCCGGGCCCAGAGTTCAAGCCTCACAACAGACCAAAAATAAAATAAAATAAAAATAAATTACCAACTTTCCTGCCCTAGTTGGCTTCAAACCATAATCCTCAGATCTTAGCCTCCTGTAGCTAGAATTACAGGCTTGAGCCACCACTTCCTGGCTAAGAAATGTACTCTTTACGGGACTTATATAATTGTAACCCCTCTGCATATTGCCTTTACAATAACAATAAAAGGGGCTAGGAATGTGGCTTAGTGGTAGAGTGCTTGCCTAGCATGCATGAAGCCATGGGTTCAATTCCTCAGTACCACATAAACAGAAAAAGCCAGAAGTGGAGCTGTGACTCTAATGGTAAGAGTGCTAGCCATGAGCAAAAAGAAGCTAAAGAACAGTGCCCAGGCCCTGAGTTCAAGCCCCAGGACGGCAATAACAACAACAATAATAAAAAGGGGGTGAGATCTGACTTCTATAGGGACCTAGCAACAACAGGTGACCAAGCATTGCATCTCAGTTCTCGAGTACAATTTCCTGTAACAGAAGCCCCCACAAGACATGTCTAATGGCAAGTTGGATAAGAAAAACGCAGGTAGAATTTAGTGTGTCATGCAAAGAAAGATAGTGCTCAAAGGATGACAAATATGTTACAAGAATACAGTCTAACACCTTATAGTTCCTATTGGCCAAGTCTAGGACACTTTAAGCACCAAAAGAGATGATGCCTATAATAGATTATAACCCACCAGACCCAATGATAGTAAATCTGTATGAACAAAAGATAAATGACTTGATAATAAGCAAATGAAAGCAAAATTCCTATACTAGAATGTCAACAAGTGAGCACAAAAATCCATACAAGTGAAAAGTCACCATACTATGACTACCATCATCCTGGCTCAGATCTAATGCATCAATGGATCCTAAAACTATTAGGTAAAACTTTGATAGGACTGGGAAGGTGGCTCAGTGGTAGAGTGCTTGCCTTGCATGCCTGAGGCCCTGGGTTCGATTCCTCAGCACCACATAAGCAAAAAGAAAAAAAAGCCGAAAGTGGCACTGTAGCTCAAGTGGTAGAGGGCTAGCCTTGAGTTGAAGAGCTGAGGGACAGCGTCCAGGCCCAGAGTTCAGGCCCCACAACAGGATCCAAAAGAAAAAAAAAAAAAAAAGACTGATAGTAAAATAATTAGTTACCAGAAATTTAAACTGCTCCCCAAAAAGTCTTCACAGTTTGTGAGGAGTCAACTAGTCAGCTCAAGGGGCAGTAGCACACAAACTAGGCTAGCCCAGTTCAAAGAGCAGGCAGGAGGCTTCTCAAGACAAGCATGACCCATGCACCAGGAGTGGTGTTCTGTAGCCCACAGGGATCAACTTGGAGCCCAGTGCTAGTGGCTCACACCTATAATCCTAGCTACTCAGGAGGCTGAGATCTGAGCATCGTGGTTCAAAGCCAGCCCAGGCAGGAAAGTCCATGAGACTCTTATCTCCAATAAACCACCAGAAAACCAGAAGTTTTGCTGTGGCTCAAGTGGTAGAACATTCGCCTTGAGCTGAAGAGCTCAGGGACAGCGTCCAGGCCCAGAGTTCAAGCCCCATGACTGAGCGCCCTCCCCCCCCCAAAAAAAAACTACTTGGTGGGCTGGGAATGTGGTTTGGTGGTAGAGTGCTCACCTAGCATGCATAAAGCCCTGAGTTCAATTCCTCAGTACCACATAAACAGCAAAAGCCAGAAGTGGTGCTATGGCTCTAATAGTAGATGCTAGCTTTGAGCAAAAGAAGCTCAGAGACAGTGCTTAGGCCTGAGTTCAACCCCCAGGACTGGCAAAAAAAAAAAAAACTGGTGCATAGATCACAAATTCTACATTTCACAAAGCCAACTCCAAGGTCTGCTCTGGTGTCTGGTGATATAGCTAGGTAGGGCTTTCCAGAAAGTAGAAGTGAGCCAGACACTGATGACTCACATCTATAATCCTAGCTGACATTGGTGCATCAAGGTTTGAAGTCATCCTAGACAGAAAAGTCCAAGAGATTCTATCTCCAAGTAATTAGCAAAATACCCAGGTGAAAGGTATGGCTCAAAGAAAAAGCACAAGTCACAATGAAAGAGCCAGGCAAGGCAAGAGAGTTGGGCCTTGAGTGCAGGCACAAAAAAAAAGGGGGGGGGGTAGGGGAGAGAAGCCAGGTACCAATGGCTCACACCTATAATCCTAGCTACTCAGGAGGCTGAGATTCGAGGATTGTGGTTCAAAGCCAGACCAGGCAGGAAAGTCCATGAGACTCTTATCTTCAATTAACCATCAAAAAGTAGAGCTGTGACTCAAATGGTAAAACACTAGCCTGGAGCAAAAAAGAGACAGCACCAAGGCCCTGCCTGGACAAAGCCACTGCCACAATCCCCCTTTGAGCCCTAGGACCTAGCAAGCTGGGCTCTCCATCCCTAGAAGCCATGCCATCTCAGAGATGATTTCCCTCCTTCTACCCAGAAAGCATCCATAAATCATTTCCACATCTACTACAGAATACAAGGCTAGTATAAAGAAAGCCAACTGTAACTGCTGCAAATCTCCTAAGTTTAAGTACAGCTCAAAAGAAATCAGAAATAAGGGGGGGGGGGGCGAATGTAGTTGTGGAGGTGGGAGGGAAGGGATGATAGGGGAAAACAACATTTGATAAGAAATGTACTCATTACCTTGCTTGTGATTGTAACCCCTCCGTACATTTTCACAATAAAAAACTTACTTAAAAGCCGGGAGCCGGTGGCTCACGCCTGTAATCCTAGCTACACAGGAGGTTGAGATCTGAGGATCATGGTTCAAAGCCAGCACGGGCAGGAAAGTCCATGAGACTCTCATCTCCAATAAACCACTAGTAAACCAGAAGTGGCGCTGTGGCTCAATCGGTAGAGCGCTCCCCTTGAGCTGAAGAGCACAGGGACAGTGCCCAAGCCCAGAGTTCAAGCCCCAAAACCGACCAAAAAAAAAAAAACTTATTTAAAAAAAATAAGATAAAGAAATCAGAAATAAAATTACTCACTAGGAGAGCAAAAGAACATAGCTGGATAGCTCTCATATTTCAGTGGAGGAAAAGAAGGGTCAAATAAAATCATTCTTGAATGGAACATGTACCTTTTCCACTTTGGCATCAATATTATTTCTATCTTGCCATTTGAGCTGGGTGCCAGTTTTCACTAATCACCTACCTACCTTGTAAGGATGTCCCTAGGGTAGTAAGTGCAGATGTAAAGGAAAGGAACCTTCCATTCTCTTTAAACTTGTCTTCAGGATTTTATGGCTACGCCTGACCTCGGCTTTTCACAATAAGAGTCTTTTCCCCCACACATACTGCATGGTCAGCTAAGATTCCTTTAATTAGAAAGCATCCCTCTGTACCCAGAGGGCTGGGAAGGTGGCTCAGTGGTAGAATGCTTGCCTCCCTCAGTACCCAGAGTAGAGTCTGGGTTCTAACCTATACAAAAAAACCACCAAATTCTGGTCCTGGCTCCTGTCTGCTTTAGAAAAGCTGTAAGAGGCAACTTCCTCCTTGAGAACAAGAAAGGACAGATACAAATAGTTCTCAAAGACAGAGGGATTTTCAGCCCAGCAGCCTTAGAGATGCAGACAAATATCTGCTGACCCCAATCTCAAGCATTTCTACATACCAGCTTCACAAGCTAATTACCAAAGAGGGCGGAGATGAGAAAGAATGAATCCTTTCAGTATCTGAGATTTTCTTTCTCTCTTTTGTCTTTTTGTACCCCCTTGGCAGGAAAAAAAAAGTTTGTTTCTAAATTTGGAAGATACAATTAATATCCAAAGTAGCCCCAGAAATCAGTTAAGAGAATTCAAAACATCAGAACAGAATCCCTTTCCATCTGCTGCTTAACCCTTCACTGGGCCTCTCTGCAAAGACAAGGCTATCTATCCCGCTGCCTTCACCTCAGGCTCTTGCAGCCAGCACCCATTTTCAAACAGGGTGGGGGAGGAGGGGAATACATACCCCACTATGTTTTCCTTAGCAATGTGATGTTGGTACACCTCCCCCAGAGTGGGGTCTATGTTCCCTCCCCTTTAACCAAGAGGACCTGAAACTACCGAGAATCAGAGTGTGGCTTCATGATACCTTAGGCCAAACATGGCATGGGTAGCTCACTTGATGCTTGCTGCCTGCCCAACACATGTGTGAAGCCTGATTCCCATGGGGTGCTGCGAATACTCCAGTCAACAGTATACACACACACACACCACTGCCATCATCACCACCACAATCATTACTACTACTACTACTACTACTACTACTACTACTACCACCTCCACCCCATGCCTATCTAATGATTATGTTGCTTCAGTCACTGGGCCACAGAGTAGGGTATTAAGTAGCAATCTTAATTCTGCCCTCTTTTACCTACCCAATACCAATGCCTACCAGAGGTAAGAGAAAAACTGCAGGATGCTTAAGAGTTTGGGATGGCACATAGCTCTCAATAGAGATTAGCTATTCTTACTCAATATATTACTCATAACCTGTGGAATTGAAACTCCTCTTTACAACTAAATAGAAAGTGATACTTTCAGTATTGTCCATGTGCCAACAGAAACAAACCTCTTCTATTCTAGCTGGAGACCAGACTCAAGTGATAGAGAACCTGCCTAACAAGGGCAAGGAACTGAATTCAAACCTTTGTACGGCCAAAAACAAGCAAAAATCTCTGGAGACTTGCCTCCCAAATGAATGCAATAGCTAAAATGTCCCTTCTTTCTAACATCCCCATTTTCCTTTGTTTCCTTTTTATTTATTTTGAGAGGGTATTCCATCACATTGCTTAGGCTGGTCTCAAACTTCTGATTTCAAGCAATCCTCCTGCTTCAGCCTTTCAAGTGCTAGGACACAGGTACAGATCCCTGTACCTACTTATTAGTCTCGTGGCAAGGGGGGGCGGGGGGGAGGGCTTGGGGCTTGAACACAGGGCCTGGGCACTGTCCCTAAGTTTTATTTGCTCGAGACTAGTACTCTACTACTTAAGTCACAGTAGGTTAATTGGAGGTAATAGCCTCAAGAACTTTTCTGCACTGGCTGGCTTTGAACCTCAATCTCCAAATCACAGTTCTATTTAACTCCTTAAAAACCCTGTAATGGGGCTCAGAAAGTGGCTCAGTGTAGAGTACTTGCCTCGCATGCATGAGGCCCTGGGTTCAATTCCTCCGCACCGCATAAACAGAAAAAAGCCAGAAGTGGTGCTGGGGCTCAAGTGGAGCTCAGGGATAGTGCCCAGGCCCAGAGTTCAAGCGCCATGACAGAACCCCCCCAAAAAAAACTGTATGGGGGGTGGGATTGGGAGAAAAATGAGGGAAGGGTAAACAAGTTTGATAAGAAATGCCCTTACTTAAGTAACTCTAACTCCTCTGTTCATCTCCTTGACAATAAAAAATATTAAAAACAAGGCTGGGAAGGTGGCTCAGTAGTAGAGTGCTTGCCTTGCATGCCTGAGGCCCTGGGTTCGATTCCTCAGCACCACATAAGCAAAAAGAAAAAAGCCAGCAGTAGTGCTGTGGCTCAAGTGGTAGAGCGCTAGCCTTGAGCTGAAGAGCTAAGGGACAGGGCTAGGAAGGTGGCTCAGTGGTAGAGCGCTTGTCTTGCAAGCCTGAGGCCCTGGGTTCAATTCCTCAGCACCACATAAGCAAAAAGAAAAAAGCCGGAAGTGGCGCTGTGGCTCAAGTGGTAGAGTGCTAGCCTTGAGCTGAAGAGCTGAGGGACAGCGCCCAGGCCCAGAGTTCAGGCCCCACAACCGGACCCAAAAAAAAAAAAAAAAAAAAAAAAAAAAAAAAGAGCTAAGGGACAGCGCTCAGGCCCAGAGTTCAGGCCCTACGACCGGACCCCCCCAAAAAAAAATTAAAAACAAAAACCCGTACTATCTATGTTAAAAAGCGGTTGGATCTCTGTTCTCTAAAGGGTATAGCCCAAAGCCCCAAGTAGGTAAACGGAGGGGTGACCCAGCCAATTCCAATGGTGAAGTCAATCTCCTCTGTGCACACCATCCCTGAGAATTCTGACCTTTCTTAAGGCATCCCATGTATCTATACATGCCATGCCTCATTTTTTTCCGTTAGGTACCTTTGCCCTGCCTGCCTGTGTCTTATTCCCTCATCAATCATCAATCTCTTGAACTCTGAAAACCACTCCAGACTCCACTCTTGGTGTCTTGTGCCTCACAAAGGAAGACACAATATACTGAGGCTTGGACCCAAAACAAGACAATGTCTGGGATTCACTCATTGCTCTCTACTCCACACAGGATAATGTCATACTCCAGGTCAACATACAATACTATTGGAGTAATCCCATACATTGAAAAACAGTTCTGTCCAAAAGTGTTCTCTTACTTTTTGCCAGTAAGAGAACATTTATAGATATGTATGTATATATAAATGTATATAGTTATAGATATGTATGTATATATAAATGTGTATATACATACAAGTACATGAAACATATACTCATAAAACACCACTAGAAATACTGAAAGGTACATTCCATGTTCTTTCAAAGTGTTAACATTAGGTTCCTTCCCTGATGATATCCTGACACCTTGAAATATAAGCTAGTGTTTTTCTTTTTGTTGTTGGTAGTGGTGTTTTTGTCGGTCGTGGGTCTTGAACTCTGGGCCTGGGTGCTGTCCCTGTGCTCTTCAGCTGGAGGCTAGCATACTCTACCACTTGAGCCACAGCGCCACTTCTGGTTTTCTGGTGGTTCATTAGAGATAAGAGTCTCACAGATGTTCCTTGCCCGGGCTGGCTTTGACCTGAGATCCTCAGGTCTCAGCCTCCTGAGTAGCTAGGATGACAGGTGTGAGCCACCGGTGCCCGGCAAGCTGGTGTCTTTCATGAGTCTCATTTTCTACCATTTCCAAATTTTTCCAAAGCAACCTTATCACTTGGCAATTCAAAAGAATCAGCAATTTCCTATGAATTTTTAGTAAACTGTACTCCATATTCATATTTTAGGAAAAAAGAACAATTTCTAAAGCTCCTGAATTTAAGAAGAGCCAGGAAACAGCTTGTTGTCCAAATGGAGAAGTCAAAATGATCCAAGCCACAGGAAAGCTAAAGCTAGTCCCTGTGAGCACAACACAACATACCTATCTAGCCCTGAGCACAAGGCAACACCCATCTAGGACAGTTATAGATGTTTTTGGGAGGAAATAACTCTCTCAGGTACCTTTGGTAGGAATGGAAAATATGTACCACTACTAAGAACAACAGTATAACAATGCCTCAAGACAATAAAAATAGACTATCTGGCACACATGGCTCACACCTGTAATCCTAGGTCCTCAAGAGGATGAGATAGGGCTGGGAACATACTCAGTAGTAGAGTGTGCCTTGCATGCATGAGGCCCTAGGTTCGATTCCTCAGCACAATTTTAGCAGAAAAAGCCGGAAGTGGTGCTGTGGCTCAAGTGGTAGAGTGCTGGCCTTGAGTTGAAGAGCTGAGGGACAGCGCCCAGGCCCCAGAGTTCAGGCCCCACAATGGACAAAAAAGAAAAAAGACGCTGAGATTGGAGGACTGTGGCTCTAAGCCAACCAGTGTGTCAGACTCTTATCTCCACTTATCCATTAAAAAGCTGGAAGTGGAACTGTGGCTCAAATGGTAGAGCCACTAGCCTTGAACAAAAAAACTCAGGGACAGCATCCAGACCATAAGTTCAAACCTCAGGACCAGCACAAAAAGAAAAAAGAAAAAAATAGCATTACCAACCAACCCACAAGACCTTTAGTGACCTGTAGCACTGCCTGGATTCTGTGCCCATAGGTTAATGGCACAGCGAAAGGAAGAAATTAATTAATGAATTAATTAATTAGCAGGGCGCCAGTGGCTCCCACCTGACTCAGGAGGCTGAGATCTGAGAATTGCAATTCAAAGCCAGCACAGGCAGGAAACTCCATAAGACTCTTATCTCCAATAAACTACTCAAAAAAGTCAGAAATGGCATAGCACCGTGGCTCAAAGTGGTAGAGTGGTTCACCTTGAGCAAAAGAGCTCAGGGAGGGCTGGGAAGGTGGCTCAGTGGTAGAGCGCTTGCCTTGCATGCTCAAGGCCCTGGGTTCGATTCCTCAGCACCACATAAGCAAAAAGGAAAAAGCCGGAAGTGGCGCTGTGGCTCAAGTGGTAGAGCGCTAGCCTTGAACTGAAGAGCTGAGGGAGAGCGCCCAGGCCCAGAGTTCAGGCCCCACGACCGGACCCAAAAAAAAAAAAGAGCTCAGGGACAGTGCCCCAGCCCAGAGCTCAAGCCCCACAACCAACCAAAGAAGAAGGGGGGAGGAGGAGAAAGAGGAAGAGGGAGAAGAAGGGAATGGGGTGGAGAGGGAGGGAAGGAAGGAGGGGAAGAGAGAGACAGACAGAGAGACAGAGAGAGACAGAGAGGGAGGGAGGGTTGGTTGTTGGTGATGGCTGCACAATGTGAATATAGGTAGATGGTCAATTCTATATCATTTTTAAGTGTGCAAATTCTGCATAACCAGCATACTCACTTAGTATTCACTCTGATAAGGTATTCATTTGGAAAAAGTGAAAACAAGGCACAGGGAGGCAGGACAGGGCTCTGCAGCAGCACCACTGTAGCAGCAAAATAAACACTGATAACAGGTATCAAAACCAGTCAGTCCCTCCACTCACAGCATATAATTATTATGTTATGGTCCATGATGTGCATTGCTATGTATTGGCAAGGAACTTTAAAGAAATTCTGCTAAAGGAAAGAGTAAATTCACAAGCAAACCCTTATGGAAGATTCTTACAGAATCTTCTGCTTCTCACCATCACTGCCCCAGAAAACTGACTGACTGTGCACACGCGCACCCACCGCTTCTCACCATCACTGCCCTTTGGTCCCATGCCTCTCACATATTCTCAGGTCTCCCTAGATACCATCAGATAACACAGCAGCCATAGCAATCCACTAAAAGCTCTTAGATTCTGAACCATACCTCTGCTTAAAACACTGTAATCACTTCCCATCTTGCCTTGAATAAAAGCCAACTCTAAGAACAAGCAAAGCCCTACCCTATGTACCTGCTTCCTGCTAATGACATTCTGGGAGTCGGTGGCTCACATCTATAATATACTCAGGAGACTGAGATCTGAGGGTTGCAGTTCAAAGTCACCCCAGGGAGCAAAGGCCATGAGTCTTATCTCCAATTAGTCACCAGAAAACCAGAAGTGGAGCTGTGACTCAAGTGGTAGAACAAAAGGCTTGAGAAAAAGACCTCAGGTACAGTACCCAGGTCCTGAGTTCAAGTCCCACAACCAACAACAATAACCAAAAGGATATTATAAATTAAATTTACAAGGACTGGGATGTAGTTCAGCGGCAAAGCACTTGCTTAGGAAGTACAACGTTCAAGGTTTGATTCAGAGTATCAAAAAAAGGAAGGAAAAAAAACAGATTAAATTTATAAATTTCTATGTGTGTGTGCCAATCCTGGGGCTTGAACTAGGGGCCTCAAAGCTGTCCTTGAGCTTTTATGCACAAGGTTAGCACTCTACCATAGGAGGCACAGTTCCACTTGCAGTTTTGTTTTTTGTTCAATCAGTCGTGGGGCATGAACTCTAGGCCGGGTGCTGTCCCACAGCTCTTCAGCTCAAGGCAAACACTTGAACCATAGTGCCACTTCCGGTTTTCTATTGGTTTACTGGAGATAAGAGTGTCATGGACTTTCCTGCCAGAGCTGCCTTTGAACTGTGATCCTCAGATCTCAGCCTCCTGAGAAGCTAGAATTACAAGCATGAGCCACCAGCACCCAGCTCCAGTTTTGTTTTTTTGTGGTTAATTAGAGATAAGTCCCATAGACCTTCCTAACAGGCCAGCTTCAGTGATTCTCAGATCTTAGTTGAGTAGCTAAAATTATAGGCATGAGCCATAGGTGCCCAGCTAAATTTATAAAAATTAATCATATTAATTAATAAAATGACAGAAAGAGCTGGGGAAAGTACTTGCCTAGCATGTTGGAGGCTATGTTTGAATCCTAACACGTCAATCAATAATGATTCTTAACACTTCAATCAATAAAAATCAAAGGAAAGCTAGGCGTCAGTGGCTCATGACTGTAGCTCACAGTGAGTCCACAGTGGCTCATGGTTATTCAGGAGGCTGAGATCTGAGGATCTGAGCAGGAAAGTCCGTGAAACTCTTATCTCCAATGAACTACCAGAAAACCGGAAGTGGCACTGTGGCTTAAGTGATAGAGTGCTTGCTTTGAGTTGAAGAGACTCAGGGACAGAGAGCTCAGGCCCAGAGTTTAAGCTCCATGACCAACCAAAAAAAAAAAAAAAAAAAGGAAGGGGAAAGGACAGGAAGTTGCATCCTTGAGGAAGAAATGCCAGGGTGGATCCAGCTGAGGCCAGACACAGTCTTGAAGGATGTGTTGTAGATGTGAACGTAGTGTGAGAAGAGTGAGCAAAAGATGCTGGCAACCATATAGGTCTCTAAGCTCACTTTCACCACTCAGCCCAAGGATAAACAAACACCATGCAACAGAATGAAGAATTTAAGTTAGTCTAAAGCTGTAAACCTTCCTGGAGGGATTGTCTCTGTCCTTTGTTTCACTCTGCTCCAAAGTTCCCTACTGGTCAGAGCTTTAGAAACCATGCAGGTGTCCAGGCCAGGCAGTTCTTGCTCATCCTGCTTGGAGGAGGCAAAAATGAAGACTCATCCCAAGCGGAGACCATAGGATTCGGTACAGGTGAGGACATTAAAGCATGGAGGGGATATGTCATTGCTAGTGGGTGGAGAACCAGGACTAAGTTCCAGAATAGGAGACTCAAGTCCTTGTGTGGCTGGCTGCCACACAATCAATCCCTCAGCAGCTGCCTGGCTCTGTGTTCTCAGAGTAGTCCTTCTTCAAATGAAGAATCAAGACATGGAGTTGATTGGACTAGAACCAATCAAAGCCATGTCTCCAGGTCTCCTGACTTTCCACAGATGTGTCTGTAAAATTCACCCAAGATCAGTGGGAATGGTTGAATCTTGCTTAGAGGAGTTTGTAAAGGAAGGTGATGTCGGAGAACTACAGCAAGCTGGTTTCAGTAGGTCTTTGCATCTCTAAAGGAGATGTGATCTCCTTATTGAATCAGCCAGGTGCCAGGGGCTCATTCCCCAGAAGCCTAAGAGCTGAGCCTAGGCAGAAAAGTTCATGATTCTTATCACCAATTAATTACCAAAAAAAAAAAAAAAAAACAGAAGTAGAACTGTGGTTCAAGAGGTAGATGTTCCCCTGGACCAAAAAGGCTCAGGGACAGCACTCAGGCTGTGAGTTCATGCCACAGGACCAACACACACACACAAGCACTCAGGCTGTGAGTTCATACCATAGGACACACACACACACACACACACACACACACACACACACACACACACACACACACACACACACACACACACACACACACACACACACACACACACACACACACACACACACACACACACACACACACACACACACACACACACACACAAAACAGCTCAGTACTGGTGGCTCACACCCATAATCCTAGCTACTCAGGAGGCTGAGATCAGAGAAACACAATTTGAAGCCAGGGAAGTCCGTGAGGCTCTTATCTCCAACAAAGAGAAAAAGCCAAAGTGGCACTTTGGCTCCAGTGATAGAGTGCTAGCCTTGCACACAAAAGTTCAGGGGCAGTTCTCAGACCCCAAGTTGAAGCTCTAGGACACACACACACACACACACACACACACACACGCACGCACGCACGCACGACTATGGAGAAAAGTAACTGTTAAAATGTAATGAATGTGAGAAGATATTCAGCAAAATCTCAACCCTTACTCTTCATATACTGGAGAGAAGCCCTATGAATGTATTTAATAGCATGTCTACCTTGCTCAACATCAGAGAACACAGAGAACTCTGGCCTTCAGCCAGAATGCTCCTCTTATGCCACAACATGCACACTGAAGAGAAGCCTTGTGGGTGCAGTAAATACCAGTGTAGCCATGCAGTAAGGTTTTCACCTGGTTTGCACACCTTGCTCCACAACAAAGGATCCACACTGAAGAATAACCCTGTGAATGTGTGGAGTGTAGGAAGGCCTTCAGTGCCTTTCTATTCACACTGGGAAAGACCTTACAAACACACTGACTGTGAGAAAGTTTCAGGCAGAATGCTTCTCTTACAATAGCATCAGTAATTTTATTTTATTTCATTTTTTGCCAGTCCTGGGGTTGGAACTCAGGGTCTGGGCGCTGTCCCTGAGATGCTTTTTTGTCAGTCATGGGGCTTGAACTCTGGGCCTAGACGCTGTCCCTGAGCTCTTCAGCTCAAGGTGAGCGCCCTACCACTTGAGCCACATCGCCACTTCTGGTTTTCTAGTGGTCTATTGGAGATAAGACGCTCAAGGACTTTCCTGACCAGGCTGGCTTTGAACTGCGATCCTCAGATCTCAGCCTCCTGAGTAGCTAGGATTACAGGCGTGAGCCACCAGCGCCCAGCTCCCTGAGTGAGATGCTTTTGCTCAAGGCTAGCACTCTACCACTTGAGCCACAGAGCCACTTCCAGCTTTTTCTGTTTATGTGATGCTGAGGAATCAAACCCAGGGCCTTAGGCATGCGAGACAAACACTCTACCACTGAGCCACTTCCCAGGCCAGCATCAGTAATATTATACTGGAAAGAAATCCTGTGATTATACTGATACATAGCATCGAGACCTTCTAACTGTAACGTGTACAGGAAGCATTTGCCATGGCTCATCCCTGATTATACAAGAGAAGTACAGAAGAGAAATGTTATAAATGAAATGTCCGTGAGAAGTGTTTGGCCACTATGGCTCACTTTTTTTTTTTTTTTTTTTTTTTTGGTGCTGGTTTTGGGGTTTGAGCTCTGTCAGGGCGTAGGTGTTATCCCTGAGCTTCTTTTGCTCAAGACTAGTACTCTACCTCTTGAGCCCACAACTCACTTCTGGCTTTTTGCTGGTTGTTTGGTGATAAGAATCTGTTGGACTTCTTGCCCAGGCTGGCTTCAAACTGCAATATTCAGATCTCAGCCTCCCGAGTAACTAGGTTTACAGGCGTGAGCCACCAGAACCAGGCTTCATTTAGTCTTCATTAATGAGTCCATACTGGAGAGAAACACTACTAATGTAAGAAACGTGGCAGATCAAACACCTTGCTCATCGGAAAATTCATACAAGAGAGAAATCTTTTTGTTGTTGTTGTTGGTTGTAGGGCTTGAACCCTGGGCCTGGGTGTTGTCCCTCAGCTCTTCAGCTCAAAGCCAGCCCTCTACTACAGCACCACTTCCAGTTTTCTGGTTGTAAATTGGAAATAAGAGTCTCACAGACTTTCCTGCTCAAGCTGACTTTGAACCCTGATCCTCAAATCTCAGCCTCTTGAGTAGTTAGGATTACAGGCGTGAGCCACCAGCACCCAGCTTAAGAGAGAAATCTTACAAAGAATGCAGCAAAAACCTTCTGCCAGAAGGCATACCTCATACAATATTAGAAAATACACACCAGAGGGCTGGGAAGGTGGCTCAGTGGTAGAGCCTGCCTTGCATGCACGAGGCCCTGGGTTCAATTCCTCAGCATCACTTAAGCAGAAAAAGCCAGAAATGGCATTGTGGTTCAAGTGGTAGAGCGCTAGCCTTGAGCTGAAGAGCTGAGGGACAGCACCCAGGCCCAGAGTTCAGGCCCCATGACCAACAAAAAAGAAGCAAGAAAAAAAAAAAAAAAAAAGAAAAAGAAAATACACACCAGAGAGAAATCTTACAAGTGTCAGGTATCTGGTAAGACCTTCAGCAGACCGAACATCAAGTTCAACACCAGCAAATTCATTAGGCAACTGAACACCAGTGAATTAATTGTTAACGTACAAAGTGTGGGAAGGACTTCAGCGATGGTTCATCTTTTTCAACATCAGAGATTTTACACCAGTCACAAATCATATGAATGTCTGGAATGCGGGAAGCCATTCAGGCAAGACAGCATCCCTGACTGTCATCAAAGATGTCAGAATGGCAGAAAACCTTATGAATGCAATGCTTATGAGAAAACCTTGAGTCATCATAAATACCTTACTCTGTATCAGAGAATACATGCTGAGAGAATAAATACTGAAGAAAAAAGTTAAGAAGGGGCTGGGAAGGTGGCTCAGTGGTAGACTGCTTGCTTGCCTTGCATGCATGAGGCCCTGGGTTCGATTCCTTAGCACCACATAAACAGAAAAAGCTGGAAGTGGTGCTGTGACTCAAGTGGTAGGGCGCTAGCCTTGAGCTGAAGAGCTGAGGAACAGCGCCCAGGACCAGAGTTCAGGCCCCACAACCAGAAAAAAAAAGTTAAGAAAACCCAGCACTGGTGGCTCATACCTGTAATCCTACTCAGGAGGCTGAGATCTCAAGATCATTGTTCAAAGCCAGCCTGGACAGGAATGTTCTAAGACTTTATTATTCATTTTATTGTAAAGGTAATGTACAAAGGGGTTACTGTTACATAAGGTAAGAGTACATTTCTTATCAAACACTGTTACCCCTTCCCTCATTTTTCTCCCATTTTCCCTTCCCCTCAACCCCCCCACCCAAATTGTAAAGTTCATTTCCAACATAGTGTCTTGTGAGTCTGAGACTCTTATCTCCAACAAAATACCCAGAAAAAGCTGGAAGTGGCACTGTGGCTCAAGTAGTAGAGTGCTAGCCTTGAGCAAAGAAGCTCAGGGGGCTGGGAATGTGGCTTTGTGGTAGAGTGCTTGCTAAGTGTGCATGAAGCCCTAGGTTCAATTCCTCAGTGCCACATAAACAGAAAAAGCCAGAAGTAGCCGGGCGCCGGTGCCTTACTCCTGTAATCCTAGCTACTCAGGAGGCTGAGATCTGAGGATCGCGGTTCAAAGCCAGCCCGGGCAGGAAAGACTGTGAGACTCCTATCTCCAATAAACCACTTGAGCACTGTAGCTCAAGTGGTACAGTACTCGCCTTGAGCTGAAGAGCTGAGGGATAGCACCCAAGCCCAGAGTTCAAGCCCCACGACTGACAAAAAAAAAAAAAGAAAAAGAAAAAGGAAAAGCCAGAAGTGGTGCTGTGGCTCAAGTGGTAGTATGCCGAGCCTCTGGGCCCTGAGTTCAAGCCCCAGGACTGGCAAAAAACAACAACAACAAAAAGAAGGGGGCTGGGGGCGGCTGGGAAGGTGGCTCAGTGGTAGAGTGCTTGCCTTGCATGCCTGAGGCCCTGGGTTCGATTCCCCAGCACCACATAAGCAAAAAGAAAAAAGCTGGAAGTGGTGCTGTGGCTCAAGTGGTAGAGCGCTAGCCTAGAGCTGAAGAGCTGAGGGACAGTGCCCAGGCCCAGAGTTCAGGCCCCACAATCGGACCCAAAAAAAAAAGAAGGGGGCTGGGAAGGTGGCTCAGTGGTAGAGCGTTTGCCTTGCATGCCTGAGGCCCTGGGTTCAATTCCTCAGCACCACATAAGCAAAAAGAAAAAAGCCAGCAGTGGTGCTGTGGCTCTAGTGGTAGAGCTCTAGCCCTGAGCTGAAGAGCTGAGGGACAGCGCCCAGGCCCAGAGTTCAGGCCCCACAACCGGACCCAAAAAAAAAAAAAAATCACTAGAAGACTTCCCATATTCATGGAGTAGCTATCTATTATGGAAAGCAACTACAAGTTCAACACAATCCCCACAAAAATTCCAATGACATCCTTCACAGAAAATAAAACTCCAGTTGGGTACCACTGGATCACACCTGAAATCCTAGGTAGTCAGTAGGCTGAGATCTGAGGATCATAATTTGAAGCTAGCCAGGGCAGAATGATCTGTGAGACTCTGATCTCCAATTAACTACCAAAAAGCCAGAAGCACACCTGTGGTTCAATTAGCACAGCACAAGCTTTGAGAGGAAAAAGAATATCAGGGTCTACACCCAGGCCCTGAGTAGCACCAAAAGGGGGGGGAGGGGGAGAGAGAGAGAGAGAGAGAGAGAGAGAGAGAGAGAGAGAAAAGAAACAAATTAAAATTCATACAGAAGCACAAGAAACTCTGACTAGCCAAAGCAATCTTGGGCAAAGAGCAATGTTGGAGGTGTTACAACATTTGATTTCAAAATATACCACGGACTCATGGGCCAAAAACAGGCTCATTTACCAACAGAATAGAATACAGAAACCAGCTACCAAACCTCCTGAATCTCAACTAAGATGCCAAAAATCCACATTGGAGAAAAGACAATCATTTCAACAAATGGTGCTGGGAATATTGGTGATCCCTAGCTCTCATTGTGTACAAAAACCCCCAATTAGCCAAGCACTGGTGGCTCATGCCTGTAATCCTAGTTACTCAGGAGGCTGAGATCTGAGGGTCACAGTTCAAAGCCATCCTGAGCAGGAAAGTCTGTGATTCTCTTATCTCCAATTAACCACCAGAAAACCGGAAGTGGTGCTGTGGCTCAAGTGATAGAGCGCTCGCCTTGAGCTGAAGAGCACTGGGACAGCGTCCAGGCCGAGTTCAAGCCCCATGACTGACAAAAAAAAGAAAAAGAAAAAAAGAATGCTATTGTGTCATTTGCAGGGAAGTGGACGGAACTCCAGACTATCATGAGAGGTGAACTGCAGAAGCAAGACCACATCAAAGAGAGTCCCTATGCCTCTTCTAAAGACCCATTTTGGGCTGAAGCTGATTTATACTGGTTTCCATCATGCAAAAGACGACCAGCACTCCACTACAACATTCCATCTGAAAATCAGAAAGAAGAGCAGGCACCAGCCTAAATTTGGGAACAGCACTAAAATCCAGCACTGGGCTGATGTTCACCATGACACTATGAACCACTCAATCTGAAAAGTACAGAAGTAAATTTCAAGTAGGGAAAAAGATTACTTCTTGGAAATCATTAAGTTTTCTGTCAAAAACAATAAAACTGGGGCTGGGGCTCAATAGCTCAAATGAAATATTGTCTGTCTAGGAAGTATGAGACCAAAATCAAACACCAGTATTGCAACTGGGGCTGGGAAGGTGGCTCAGTGGTAGAGTGCTTGCCTTGCATGCATGAGCCCCTGGGTTTGATTCTGCCAAACCACATAAGCAGAAAAAGCCAGAAGTGGCACTGTTGCTCAAGCAATAGAGCATTAGCCTTGAGCTGAACAGCTGAGGGACAGTGCCCAGGACCAGAGTTCAGGCCCCACGACCAACAAAAAATAAATAAATAAACTGTTGATGGGAAGAGGGATAGGCTACTTGAACTTTTTAATTTTTAAGTTTATCAAATATTTAGTAAATTTCTGCCTGGTATATAGGTCAGTGACAGAGTATGCATGAGGAAAGAAAATAAAAATTGAGCATAAGCCAGGCACCAGTGGCTCATACCTGTAATGCTAGCTACTCAAGAGGCTGAGATCTGAGGATCGCAGTTCAAAGCCAACCCAGGCAGGAAAATCCGTGAGACTCCTATCTCAAATTAACCACCAGAAGACTGGAAGTGGCGCTGTGGCTCAAGAGGTAGAGGGCTACCCTTGAACTGAAGAGCTGAGGGACAGTGCCCAGGCCCAGAGTTCAATTCAAGCCCTACGACCGACCAAAAAAAAAAAAAAAAAAAAAAAAAGAGCACAGTGGTACATGCCTACAATCCCAGAATTTAGGAGGTAGAGACAGAAGAAACAAAACTGTGAGGCTAGCCTGGCCTACTTAGCAAGACCCAGACCAATTTGGGCTAACAAAAAAAAAAAAAAAAAAAGTTGGGTATGGTGAATTCCAGGTACAAGATCTAAGCCCAAGGCCAGGCACAGCCAAAAGGCTGAGACTCTTATCTGAAAAACAAAAGCTAAAAGAACTGAGCTATACCTCCTATGGTAGAGCACCTTCCCTACAGTGCAAAGCCCTAAGTTCAAACATCAGTACTGTCAAAAAAAAATAAGATATAAAGTCAGTCAAATATTACAGGGATAGGGTTGGGAATGTGGCTTAGTGGTAGAGTGCTTGCCTAGCATGCATGAAGCCCTGGGTTCGATTCCTTAGCACCACATAAACAGAAAAGGCCAGAAGTGGCTATGTGCATCAAGTGGTAGAGTGTTAGCCTTGAGTAAAAAGAAGCTCAGGGACAGAGCCCAGGCCCTGAGTTCAAGCCCAGAACTGGCAAAAAAGAAAAAAGAAAAAGAAATATCTATCTATATCTATCTATATGTATGGATAAGCAGAATACACATACACAGCCCAGTGGCTGCAGGCAGATCTTGGAAACCTGAATGCAAGGTGGTACACAAGGAAGCCTGACGATGACACAGGAGGCATGCAGGAGGGACTGTGAAAATGTCAGGAAATCAAGTTGACTACTTTGGATGAACAGGAAATACCAGGTTAATGGATGATCTTTTTCTAAAGAGAAAAACCTCATTTTCTTATCTTGCTGTTATGAGTAATTACAGAAATAAAATTAGTTTTATGCTGATTTATATCAATAATACACTAACTTACAGATCTTAGGAACTGTAATTACAGATAATACAAGCCAAAAGAATTTGTAGGATCCTCTGTACAGTATGTTCACAAATAAAATAAAATTAAATTAAAAAAAAAAGAAATCCAAAAAAAAAAAAAGAATTTGTAGGAGCCTGGGAATGTGGCTTAGTGGTAAAGTACTTGCCTAGCATGCATAGACACCCTGGGATTCCTCAGTACCACATAAACAGAAAAAGTCGGAAGTAGCGCTTTGGTAGAGTGCTAGTCTTGAGCAAAAGAAGCTCAGGGGCAGGGCTGGGAAGGTGGCTCAGTAGTAGAGTGCTTGCCTTGCCTGCATGAGGCCCTGGGCTCCATTCCTCAGTACCACATCAGCAGAAAAAAACAAAGTAGCGGAAGTGGCGCTGTAGCTCAAGTGGTAGAGCGCTCGCCTTGAGCTGAAGAGCTAAGGGACAACGCCCAGGCCCAGAGTTCAAGCCCCACGACCGACAAAAAAAAAAAAAAAAAGGGGCTGGGAAGGTGGCCCAGTGGTAGAGTGCTTGCCTTGCATGCATGAGGCCCTGGGTTCGATTCCTCAGCACCACATAAGCAAAAAGCCGGAAGTGGCGCTGTGGCTCAAGTGGTAGAGCGTTAGCCTTGAGCTGAAGAGCTGAGGGACAGCACCCAGGCCCAGAGTTCAGGCCCCACAACCGGACCCAAAAAAAAAAAAAAAAAAACCAAAGTAGCGATGTGGCTCAAGTGGTAGAGCGCTAGCCTTGAGCCAGACCCAAAGTTCAGGGCCCATGACCGACAAAAAGAAAAGAAAAGAAGCTCAGGGACAGCATCCAGGCCCAAAGATCAAGCCCCAGGGCTGACCAAAAAAAAAAAAAAAAGAATTTGTAGGGTGTGCAATGTGAAAGAGGGAATGGCTGACACTAAGCAAAAGAATGTACATGTCAACCAATTTGTAAAAACTAGTTTTATTGTTAAGTCAGAGTTCATAATGTAGATTATAATAATGATGACTATCATTGTAAAGATTAAAAGGTATTTGTGACAAAAAAAATAGATTAACAAGTCACTCATAAAAGTCATTGAAACCAGAAAAGTAAGTTTAAGCCTAGTACGTAAATGTGAATATAATTCTTAGGATTCCAGTTTGATTGATGTGTTAGTTACACATATAACAAAAACACTGAAAACGTGCATGTTATTAGCTCAAAAGACAAAATGTTGTATCATCAGGGGGATAATTCTGCAGGCAGCCTCGAGCCACGCAATTCTCATCTCTGCATTTCTCAAGAGTTACTACAGAACGCAGTGGAAGTACAACACTGAAATCAGAAGCTGCCCAGATCAGCCAGGCTCTGCTCCTGCTCCTCCCAGAGCAATCTTTCATTCAAACAAATCTGGCCACATGGGGTCCAGGGTAACTTTCTTTGTTGGATCCCTCAGATGCACAGCAATGTAGAGTGCTCCACAATGAAACTCCACCCACCCTCAGCAGCTCTTCTGAGCATTGGGGAGCTAGCTCATCATGAACCCTGGGATTCTACTGTCTCCCACTGCCCATCTATAAGCAATAGATCAGTGGGTCAATCTACTGGCCCTTGAAGTATCTGAGGCCACTCTCTTACAATAAGAAAGGTTTACTTAGCTCAGTTTTGGAGGTAGACAGCCCACCAACAAATCCCTTCAAGGGCATACCCCAGTGACCTAAGGACCTTTTGCTAGGTACAATATCTTTAAAGTCCAATGCCACTGGACACCAGTGGCTCATGCCTATATTCCTAACTATTTAAAAGACTGAGATTCAGAGGACCATAGTTCAAGACTAGCCTGGGCATTGAAAAAAAAAAAAAAAAGTCCATGAAACTCCATTTCTAAGGTGACCAGCAAAAAGCCAGTGTGAAGATGTGAATCAAGTGGTAGAAAGCAACTGTAGACAAGCAAGCAATGCAAATAAGCTCAAGGCCTTGAGTTCAAATTCAGATACAAGCTTTTAAAAGTCCAATACCAGCCAGGCACTGGTGGCTCACGCCTGTAATTCTAGCTACTCAGGAGCCTGAGATCTGAGGATTGTGGTTCCAAGCTAACCTAAGCAGGAAAGTCCATGAGACCCTTTTCTGATAAACTATTCTGAAAAAGCCGAATTTGGCATTGTGGTAGAGCATGAGCCTTGAGGATAAAGAGGCTTAAAGACAGCTCCCAGTTCCTGAGTTCAAGCCCCTGGACCAGGAAAAAAAAAAAAAACCTGGGATCTGGTAGCCCACACCTGGAAACCTAGCTACTCAGGAGGGTGAGATCTGAGGACTGTGGTTCCAGGCCAACCCAAGCAGAAGTAGAGCTGTGGCTCAACTGGTAGAGCACAAAAGCTCAGGGACAGCTTCCTAAGTTCAAGCCCTGGACCAATACAAAAACAAAAGCAAACCAAAAATAAATAAATAAACGACTAGCAAGTCACTGGTGGCTCATGCCTATAAACCTAGCTACTCAGGAGGCTAAGATCTGAGGCTCATGATTCCAAGCCAGCCCAGGCAGACAAATTAAGAGACTCATTTCTAACTAGCTATAAGCCAAAAGTGGTGACATGGTTCAAGTGGTACAGTGCCAGCCATGACAACAAGACCCTGGGTACAAGTCTCAGTACTAGCACAAAAAATAAAAAATATGAAAATGAATCCACCCAAAAAAATGACAGAAGTAAATAAGCAGGGGCTGGGAATATGGCTTAGTGGCAGAGTGCTTGCCTAGCATGCATGAAGCCCTGGGCTCAATTCCTCAGTACCACATACACAGAAAAAGCCGGAAGTGGCCCTGTGACACAAGTGCACGAGTGCTATATTATGGTTATGGGACAAGTCTTACCCCCCACGCTTGCTGGCTATCATGAAAACCCCCATCTGGGTTGCCCGACTTCAAGATTCCTAAGCTTTGTTAGCACTGCTCCCTCCCAGGTGCCCTTTGCTTCCAGTCACCAAGCACATGCCTCCTTCATTCCTTTTTTCAGTACCAGAGTTTGAATTCAGTGCCTCAAATCACTATTATACTTGAGCCCTATTTCCAGCCTAGCTTTTGCTGGTTATTTTTGGAAACACAGTCTCTCAGACTTTAATGCCCAGGCTACCTTCAAACCGTGATTCTCTGAATCTCAGCCTCCTGAGAGGCGAGGACTGTCTCTTTCGTTTTTTAAAAAAATCCCACTGGCAACTTATTTTAAGCAATGTTATCCCCAAAGCCCATGTAAAAGTCTTTCAACTTACTTTTCTCTGTATCTGTTCTTTTCAGCCTAGCATATATTCTGCAACTAAAATTATCTTTCTAAAATTATGACCTTACCACAATCTTCTTCAAAAATTCAGTGGCCTGCCAAGTGTGGTGATACATGCCTGCAATCTCATTTTTAAAAAAGGCTCAGGCAGACAGGAGTACTGGTTTTAACTGGAACCTTGCACTTGCTAAAAAGGCACTCTACCCCATGAGTCATGTGCCCAAACAAAAGCACCTAAAATGATTAAATATACTACAAGTTTCTATGTAAAGAGGTAGGTAAGTGATGCAACCATAGGAAGATTGCAAAAATGTGGCATGATGTTATAGTTAATTTAAGTGTCAACTTGACTGGACTTAGGGATACATAGAGAACTAGGAGAGCTTTCTTTTTCCTCCTGAGGAAACTAACTTTGAGTCTTATACAAAGTAGGGAAGATATGACCCTCAATGAAGGCAGCAACAGTTCTCTATTTTGATGTCAGGTTGTTTTGTTGTTGGTTTTGGTTTTGGGGTTGTTTTGGGGAACTACTGTTGTCCCTGAGCTTTTTTGCCCAAGGCTACATAGAGCTCTACCACTTGAGCCACAGCTTCACTTCTGGCTTTTTGTTTTTGGGGGGTTTTTGGCAGTTCATTAGAAATACGAGTCTCACTAACTTTACAGCCCAGGCTGGCTTCCTACTGCAATCCCCAGATCTCAGCCTCCTGAGTAGCTAGGGTTATAAGTGTGAGCCACCAGCAACCGGCTTTCTTTTCTGCTTAACCTTTAAGTAGTTGTACAAAGGGGTTCAGCTCAACATGTCAATTTAGGAGTACAAGCACCTAGGTGGCTTTTTTCAGCACAATAAAATGCTGGCAAGTTCCAACTCAGAGCCTTCCTGAATCTAGGGCTTGCTCTAAACTCAGCTGCCTTCAGCCACTGGACAACCAGGAATTTGATCTCCTCCCTGAAGAGACCTCACTGTACCAGCATCAGCCTGGA
This sequence comes from Dipodomys merriami, assembly GCF_024711535.1. NCBI lineage: Eukaryota > Metazoa > Chordata > Mammalia > Rodentia > Heteromyidae > Dipodomys > Dipodomys merriami. The sequence continues at coordinate 49,934,957 of NW_027202382.1, read as the reverse complement.
GGAAGGACAGACACAGCCCAGCTGGGTCCTCGCACCTCTTCAAGCCAGAGCTCAATACTAGCTCCAATGGTGCTTACAACTGCTCCATAGCCACCTCCTCCCATGCATGGCACCTCTCACCTCTTCTGAAGGACCAGGAAGAAAAAGACTACTAGACAGAAATTAGATACTTAGAAGAAAAGAAATTCGCACTCCTTTCCCCAAACCAGAAGCTGAACTCGACAAGCCTACCTGAAACAGTACAGACAGGTACACAGCAGTAGAGGTCTGGTAGACTTCGTGCTCTAGAAGACTTGGCCACAATTGGCACTGTTCACCAGATAGCATCCAAGGCACTAACAAAGAAGTAACAGAAACTCTGTGGTAAGAGTCCCTCTGATATAAGCCAGCCAGAGCTTGAACCTCATGTTCCTACCTTAGTCTCCCAGGTGCTAGGATTACAGACATTTGTCACCTAGACAGGCTTCACAGTAACGTTTTAATCACTCTACATGAGATAAGACCATACTAACCTGGAAGGAAGTCAGGATTCTTTGCTGAGTATTGTAACTTAAACTGGCCAAAAAGAAAAGGAAGGGGGAGGGAAGAAGCTGTCCACATAATAAAATTACAGTCCCTCATTTTCTAGGAAATCTCCAAACCAAGTCAGGCAGTTACTGGAACCAGGCTACCATCTTGTGGCTAAAACAGTAAATGCAACCAGGCCCCAGTAACTCAAACCTGTAATCCTAACTACTGAGAGGACTGAGATGAGAGGAGATGAATTGGGGTGGAGGTGGGGGTGGAGTGGGGTCCAAGCAGCCAGAACAAAAAAAGTGACACACTTATCTCCAATCAACCTCCAAAAGCCAGAAGTGGAGCTGTGGTTCAAGTGGTAGAACTCTAGCCTTGAGCAAAAAAAGCTCACAAATAGCACCAAGCCCCAGGACTGGTCCCCCCTACCTCCCTAAAAAATAAATGCAGGCTACATATAGAAACCCACATTTTGGTTAATAAACTCTTTGGCAATCAGAAAGATTATTATTTCTGCTTATATCAGAAGTATTTTTTAAATTTCCTATCGTACTTCTATTAGGATTCAGATGACATGAGAAACCCAAATATTTCTAGCTGAATTTGACGCAAATGCTGATACTGATAAACAGGACTGAGAACAGTAAAGAACAGAACCAAAGGAGCTGGGCATTTTGAAGCTTGTAACACAGAAATGTGAAATCTATCCCAGACCAGAAAGTAGGCTCTAGTACAAACAGGAACCTTGTTTGTTTTATTCATTAACATACTAACAAGTATGTTAATTTATTTCCATTTATGACAAAAGAGCAACTTTTATTTTTTGGGGGGGGGCCGGTCATGGGGCCTGAACTCTGGGCCTGGGCGCTGTCCCTCAGCTCTTCAGCTCATGGCTAGCGCTCTACCACTTGAGCCACAGCGCCACTTCCGGCTTTTTTTTTCTTTTTGCTTATGTGGTGCTAAGGAATCGAACCCAGGGCCTCATGCATGCAAGGCAAGGGCTCTACCACTGAGCCACCTTCCCAGCCCAAAAGAGCAACTTTTAAATTCCAGTCTCAGGGAAGTGACATAATCAACAGTAATGAGCCTACTTTTATTCAGTTTTATTCATATAATTACAACTTGGAGATAAAAGTCATTGAGGCTTTTATCTCCAATCAACCTCCAAAAGCCAGAAGTGGAGCTGTGGCTCAAATGAGTGCCAACCTTGAGAGGGGAAAAAACAGACAAACTAAGGGACAGCGCACAGGCCCTAAGTTAAAGCCCTAGGACTGGCACAAAAGGAAAGGAAAGCAGAGAAGGGGAAGAGGGAAGAGAGATGGGAAAGGAAAGGAACTATTACATTACAATACGGATGAACCTTGCTTGAAAATAGTAAAACCAGCTACTCAGGAGGCTGAGAGCCAAGGATCATCGTACAAAGACAGCCAGGGCAGGAAAGTTTGTGAGACTCTTATTTCCAATTAATCAAATAAAAAGCCAGAAGTGTTACTGTGGCTCAAGTGATAGAGCTCTAACTTTGAGCAAAAGGAGCTCAGGGACAGCACACAGGCCCAGAGTTCAGGCCCCAGAACTGGGGCAAGGAAAAAAAAAATGATGATGATTCCAAGATGACATGATTCCAAGAACAGGCAGGTGTAAAGGGAAAAACTAGTGCTTGTCAGGAGTTGAAAGAAGGAAGTAGAGAGATTAAGTGCTAATGGAATCACATATATCTGGGAAATGATAAAAATGTCCTGAAAAAAAAAATTTGGGGGGGGGGGTGTCAGTCATCAGGGAACTCTGGGCCTGGGCACTGTCCCTGCACTCTTCAGCTCAAGGCAAGTGCTCTACCACTTTTATCCACATCACCACTTCCAGTTTTCTGAGTCGTTAATTGGAGATAAAAGTCTCATGGACTTTCCTTGCCCGAGCTGGCTTTGAACCATGAACCTCAGATCTCAGCCTCCTGAGTAGCTAGGATTAAAGGCATGAGCCACCAGTGCCTGGACTATGTTGCAATTTCTAAAGGTGTTCTACCCTAAGGTAAGAATAATGTACAGCCCAGCACCAGTGGCTCAAGCCTGCAATCCATCATGGTTCAAAGCCAGCCCAGGCAAGGCCATGAGATCTTATCTCCAATTCACAACCAGAAAACCTGAAATGGAGCTGTGGCTCTAAGTGGTAGAGAGCTAAACTTGAGCAAGAGCTAAGGGACAGCACCCAGGCCCTGAGTTCAAGCCCCACAACAACAACAAAATTGCACATGAACTTTTCTAGATTCTGTAAAACAACAGAGTTGCACACACTTCAAGTAAGGCAAATTCCTCTAAGATTTCAGATGCCACAAAGTCCCAAATGACTACACAGCCACATACATTCCCTGTCCTACTTGGTTCTAAGTTATACAATGCTTTACCACATTGTTATTGTTTTGAAAAACATCACACTTTTCATACTTCACTTAAACATTTTTTATTTTATTTTTTCCATAATGCCATGATCCACAAAGCAGTCATAGTACTTTAAGCAGAAGATAAACATCTCTTGAGATGCCGGGTGCAACTCAAGTGATCTGGCAGTTACCTAGAAAACTCGAGATCCTGAGTTTAAACCCCACTACTGCCAAAAAATAAAATAAAAAATTGAAACTACATTTATTTGCTAAGCCGGGTGCTGGTGACTCATGCCTGTAATCCCAGCTACTCAGGAGGCTGACCACCGGGCAGGAAAATCTGTGACTCTTTTTTTTTTGGGGGGTCCGGTCGTGGGGCCTGAACTCTGAGTCTGGGCGCTGTCCCTCAGCTCTTCAGCTCAAGGCTAGCGCTCTACCACTTGAGCCACAGCGCCACTTCTGGCTTTTTTCTTTTTGCTTATGTGGTGCTGAGGAATCGAACCCAGGGCCTCATGCATGCAAGGCAAGCGCTCTCCACTGAGCCACCTTCCCAGCCCAAGTCTGTGACTCTTATCTCCAATCTCAGAAAAATACAAAAGTCGGATCTGTGGCTCAAGTGATACAGCACTTACCTTGAGCACAAAGCAGCTCAGAGACAGGCCCTGAGTTCAAACCCAAGGACAGGCAAAAAACAACAACAACAAAACCACTGCTTTAAAAAAAAAGTGCTGGGTACCTGTAATCCTAGCTACTCAGGAGGCTGAGATCCGAGGATCATGGTTCAAAGTCAGAGCCCAGGCAGTTAAGTCCATGAGACTGTAATCTCCAATAAACCACCAGAAAACTGGAAGTGGTGCTGTTGCTCAAGTGGTAGAGCACTAGTTTTGCACTGAAGAGCACAGGGACAGCACCCAGGTCCAGAGTTCAAGCCCCATGACTGACAAAAAAAAAGATAAGACAAGACTGGCTGGGAAGGTGGCTTAGTGGTAGAGTGCTTACCTAGCATGCATAAAGCCCTGGGTTCAATTCCTTAGTACCACATACACAGAAAAGGCCAGAAGTGGCACTGTGGCTCAAGTGGTAGAATGCTAGCCTTGCGCACTGAGAGCCTCAGGGACACTGCCCAGGCCTAGTTCAAGCCGAAAGAAAGAAAGAAAGAAAGAAAGAAAGAAAGAAAGAAAGAAAGAAAGAAAGAAAGAAAGAAAGAAAGGAAGGAAGGAAGGAAGGAAGGAAGGAAGGAAGGAAGGAAGGAAGGAAGGAAGGAAGGAAGGAAGGGAAAGAAAGGGGGGAGGGAGGGAGAGAGGGAGGGACGGAGAGAGAAAGAAAAAGAGAAAGAGAGATAAAGGGGGAGGGAGAAAGAGAGAGGGGGAGGGAGAGAGAAAGAGAGAGGGGGAGGGAGGGAGAGGGAGGGAAAGAGAGAGAGAGAGAGAGAAAAAGAAAGAAAGAAAGGAAGGAAGGAAGGAAGGAAAGGAAAGAAAGGGGGGGAGGGAGGGAGAGAGAAAGAAAAAGAGAAAGAGAGATAAAGGGGGAGGGAGAAAGAGAGAGGGGGAGGGAGGGAGAGGGAGGGAAAGAGAGAGAGAGAGAAAAAGAAAGAAAGAAAGAAAGAAAGAAAGAGAGAGAGAGAGAGAGAGAGAAAGAAGGAAAGAAAGACGGAAAGACAGACAAGGGAGGGAGGAAGGGAGGGAGGGAAGGAGGGAAAGAAAAAAAAGAAAAGGCAGACACAAAGGAAAGAAGAAAGGAAGGACTAGCCAGGCCCTGATGGCTCATGCTGTAATCCTAGCTGCTCAGGAGGCTGCCATCTGAGGATACTGGTTCAAAGCCAGCTCAGCCAGCAAAGTCCATGAGACTTTTTTTTTTTTTTTTGGCCAGTCCTAGGGCTTGAACTCAGGTCCTAGACACTGTCCCTGAGCCTCATTTGTGCTCAGGTCTAGCACTTTACTATTTGAGCCACAATGCCACTTCCAGCTTTTTCTGTGTATGTGGTACTGAGGAATCGAACCTATGGCTTCATGTATGCTAGGCAAGCACTCTGCCACGAAGCCACATTCCCTGCCTCTATGAAACCACCAGAAAACTGGAAGTGGAGTTGTGGCTCAAAGTGGTAGAGCACTAGCCTTGAGCAAAAGAGCTCAGGGACAGCACCACATTCTGAGTTCAGGCCTCACCCAAAACCAAAAGAAAAAAGAAAAAAAAATACTGAAATCTACCATCATCATCCCATCTGTGAAATTTTCTTATAATGGAAAACAACAGCCTGCTTCCCATGTCCAGTGTCTGCCTGCACTTCAGAACGGCAGTTGAGCACCTGCCAGTTGTGTCCTTCAAACCACCTCCCCGAGGGGCTCCCTTGAAGTGGAGAACTAGAGAGATAGAACCATCCACATGCCAAGAACACAGCCTAATAACCCACCTAGGAAAATGTCTCCCCCAAAATTAAACATCCTTGACTCAGAAAAAAATTAGAATAAATAATCTCTTTATGAGTTAGGCTGCTAATTACCCACCATTAAAAGCCAGTCACAGAAGATCACAGGTTACACGCTTGTATTTTTACATGAAATATCCAAATCAGGTAGGCATTAAGAGAAAGAAAGTAGATCAGTGCTAGTTGGGAGCTGAAAGGAGGCACAAAGACTGTTTTAAAAACATCCTGGAATCAGCACATTTGCATACCTGATTGGATAGTTCCTCTTAAAACCACTACCCAAACTGCCATTTTCCAGCCAAGTATCTCAACATATGAGCAGTAGCACTGCCTGACTTACAGTGGCTTCCATTACATTTCTTTTCAAAGGCAAGCACAAAGAAACCTTCCCTATTGTTTCTGCTTTCTCAATGCACAATGTGCTAAACTGGAGTTTCCTCAGATCCAGGGCCCCTCCCCCACTCTTTTGTTCCAAGAATAAGTTCTAGAACAGGCAGACTAGCAGCCAAACTATCTAATCCATCATTCAGAAAGAAGAGGTAAAAAACACAACTCTCATGGAATCTCTTCTCAACAAGTATTTCTGTATCTTCTTGTTTCCCTATGGAATCAATTAAAAACCCAAGTAGGCCTTGGTTCTGCATCTCTCACCCCTCCTTACTATCATTCCAAGGAAAATGGAGTTTTCACACCAAGCCAGGTATGATTACCGCAAAGTTGACATGTAGACTAAACAGACAGGAGGTCACTGTCTCCCTCTTTCCTGTTAATTAATGGTCAGTGCCATTCCCACACCCAAACTCTCCACTCATTGAACAACAGTAGTACAGCAGCAAAGCCCAGAACCCTGAGGCTAGATCACCTGGCTTTGTCACCCTTTCAGCCTCTACCACCACTGAGGACACCACAGACACAGGGAAGAAGAAAGAAACAAAAGACACGGTTAAATATCAGGTATTCTTACACCAGGCGCCGGTGGCTCATGCCTGTAATCCTGATACTCAGGAGGCTGAGATATGAGAATCATGGTTCAAAGCCAGCCTGAGCAGGAAAGTCCTGAGACTCTTATCTCCAATAAACCACTAGAAAACCAGAAGTGGCACTGTGGCTCAAGTGGTAGAACCCTCTCCTTGAGCTGAAGAGCACAGGGACAGCACCCAGGCCCAGAGTTCAAGCCCCACGACCGACCAAAAAAAAAAAAAAAAAAAAAAGAAAGAAAGAAAAAGGATAGGAGCTGGGTATGGGGTGGCTTACACCTGTAATCTTAGCTACCCAGGAAGCTGAGATCTGAGGACCATGGTTCAAAGCCAGCCCGGGCAGAAAAGTCTGTGTGACTCTGATCTCCAATAAACCACTATAAAACTGGAAGTGGCGTTGAGGCTCAAGAGGTAGAGTGCTAGCCTTGAGCTGACAAGGGCAGCGCCCAGGCCCAGAGTTCAAGCCCCATGACAAAGAAAGAAAAGAAAGAAAGAAAGAAAGAAAGAAAGAAAGAAAGAAAGAAAGAAAGAAAGAAAGAAAGAAAGAAAGAAAGAAAGAAAGAAAGAAAGAAGGAAGGAAGGAAGGAAGGAAGGAGAGAGACAGAGAGAGGGAGGGAGAGAGAAAGAAAATAAATAGACTGGGAATGTGGTTTAGCAGCACCTAGTATGTATGAAGCCCTTGGTTCAATACCTCATTTCCACATACACAGAAAAAGCCAGAAGTGGTGCTGTGGCTTAAGTAGTAAAGTGCTAGCCAAGCAAAAAGAAGCTAAGGGACAGTGCCCAGGCCCTGAGTTCAAGCCCCAAGACTGGCAAAAAAGAAAAAGAAACAAAGAAACAAAGAAAAAAATAATTTCATTTGCAGGGAAATGGATGGAATTAGAACAAATCATGTTAAGTGAGATAAGACAAACTCAGAGACAACATATGTTTTCTTTGATATGCAGAATTTAGATCTAAAAGACACTGGGATATGATAAACTATACAGGATTCCAGATACTTACAGATGGTGAACAAAAGAGGGTACTGGTAGGAAAGGAACACAAAGGCACCAGTCCCAAGTACCTCGTTCATATTTATATAAATATACACAATATACATACTGAAACGAACTCCAAGAAATGGACACAAAAGACTTTTTTTCAGTTTTTAGTGATCTTGTCATCTTTACCTTATGTATATTGTATTCATGTGTATATCTTTGGGAGGTTAGGGGGTCAGGATACAGAAAAAAAGGTTAAAAAATGCAGCATTGGAGCTCACTGGACATTGATCAAAGTCAACTATACAACTCATGGGTGGAGTCAGAAGGAAGGGACTAGGAGAGAGAGGGAACAGAAGACACTGAACACAGGAAATGTACCCATTACCTAACTGATGTAATGGCAATCTCCCTGTACTTCACCTCTATAATAAAGTAAATCATAAAAAAAGAAACATACCTAAGACTACAAAAATACAGGCCAGAAAAAAGCCGGGCACCCGTGGCTCACACCTATAATCCCAGCTTTGCGGTTCAAAGCCAACCCGGCAAGTCCACGAGATTCTTATCTCCAATAAATCACCAGAAAACCGGAAGTAGCGCTGTGGCACATGGTAGAGCACTCGCCTTGAGCTGAATGAAGAGCTGAGGGACAGCGCCCAGGCCTAGAGTTCAAGCCCCATGACTGACCAAAAAAAAAAAAAAAGGCCAGAAAAGGCAATGTGATGCAGAAATGATTAGAATAGTGATATTAGAGAAAAAATATCAACTATAAAACAAGACTTGAAACATCACTAAAGGCAGAACAACAGAACACATGGCTAATAACAACCTCAAAACACATGGCACAGCCATGGCCACAGTGGCTCACACCTGTAATCCTATCTACTCAGAAGGCTGAGGTCTGAGGATTGCAGTTCAAAGTCAGCAGGGGCAGAAGAGACTCTTATCTCCAAGAAACCACCAGAAAACTAGAAGTGGCGCTGTGGCTCAAGGGGTAGAGCACTAGCCTTGAGCTGAAGAGCGGAGGGATAGCACCCAGGCCCAGAGTTCAAGCCCCACAACAAGAAAAAAAGAAAAGAAAAGAAAAAGAAAAGCCAGGCACCAGTGACTCACATCCTATAATCCTAGCTACTCAGGAGGCTGAGATCTGAGGATCACAGTTTGAACTTAGCCAGGGCAGCAAAGTCTGTGAGACTCTTTTTTTTGGCCAGTTCTGGGGCTTGAACTCAGGGCCTGAGCACTATCCCTGAGCTTCTTTTTGCTTAAGGCTAGCGCTCTACCACTTGAGCCAGAGTGCCACTTTTTCTGTGTATGTGGTACTGAGGAACCAAACCTAGGGCTTCATGCACGCTAGGTAAGCACTATACCACTAAGCCACGTTCCCAGCCCCTGTGAGACACTTTTTTTTTTTTTTTTTTTTTTTGTCGGTCGTGGGGCTTGAACTCTGGGCCTGGGCGCTGTCCCTCAGCTCTTCAGCTCTAGGCGAGCGCTCTACCACTTGAGCTACAGCGCCACTTCCGGTTTTCTGGTGGTTTATTGGAGATAGGAGTCTCACAGTCTTTCCTGCCCGGGCTGGCTTTGAACCGCGATCCTCAGATCTCAGCCTCCTGAGTAGCTAGGATTACAGGCGTGAGCCACCAGCGCCCGGCTCCCTGTGAGACTCTTATCTCTAATAAACTACTCAGGAAAAGCCACAAGTGGCTTGTCACTCAAGTAGTAAAACACTAGTCCTAGCACAAAGAGGCTCAGGGACAGTGCCCAGGCCCGGGGTACAAGCCCCAGGATCAATAAAAGAAGGGAGGGGGGGGAGAGGGGAGGAGGGGAGGGGAGGAGGGGAAATGGGGAGGAGGAGAAGAAGAGAAGAGGGGGAGAAGGGAAGAAGAGGGGAAAAGAGGGGAGGGGAGTCATTAGCTACAAACTCATGCTTGTAATCCTAGCTACTCAGGAGATCCAAGTAACATGGTTCAAAGCCAGTCCAGGCAGTGAAGTCCATGAGACTCTTATCTCCAAATAACCACCAAAAAAGCCCAAAGTAGAGCTGTGAGTCAAGTGGTAAGAGTGCTAGCTTTGAGTGAAAAATCTCAGGCAGTGGACAGGGAGAGGAAAAGAGGGAGGAGAGGGGAAGAGAGAGAAAGCAAAAACCTGAGCAAAAAGCAACGTCCTGAGTTCAAGCTCTAGTACCAACACAAAATAAATTTTTAAACCAACATATAAAGGGTCATAAGGGAACATTATGAGCAACTGTATACCAACAAGAAAAATAATTTAGTTAACAAATTCCTAGAAACAAAACAACCGAAAATAACTTGGGAACCTAAACACCTGTAATGAGCATAAATTAAATTTTGTGTGGGTAGCTGGGCGCCGGTGGCTCACACCTGTCATCCTAGCTACTCAGGAGGCTGAGATCTGAGGATCTCGATTCAAAGCCAGCCCAGGCAGGAAAGTCAGTGAGACTCTTATCTCCAAATAACTACCAGAATACCGGAAGTGGTGCTGTAGCGCAAGCAGTAGAGCGCTTGCCTTGAGCTGAAGAACACAGGGACTGTGCCCGGGACCACAGTTCAAGCCCCACGACCGACAAAAAAAAACAAAGTGTTTTTGTGGTTTTCCACTGAAGGCTGTCAGTCCACCACTTGAGCCATACCACCACTTCTGGCTCTTTGCAGGTTTGAGATAAGTCTCGGATTTGTCTGCCCAGGCTTGCTATGAACTTCAAAGCTCAGATCTATTGCAATCTCTTGAGTAAGTTAGGATCATAGGCATAAGCCACTAAGCCTAGACTTTATTCAACACTCTACCTAACGTTTAAAAAAAAAAAAAAAAAACCTGGGCATTAGTAGCTCATACCTATGAACCTAGCTACTCAGGAAGCCTGGTTCAAAGCCAGCCTGGGCGGGAAAATTCATGAGACTCTCATCTCCAATTCACCACTAGAAAACCTGAAGTGGCCCTGTGGCTCAAAGTAGTATAGCACTAGCCTTGAACAAAGGTGCTCTAGGACAGTACACAGGCCCTGACTCCAAACCCCATTATTGACAAAAAAAAAAAAGAAATTCCTAACACCAGTCTTTCACAAGTATCAGAAAAGTACACATCCCAACTTGTAAGTATAAATGAAAAGCTTCAACAAGACAAGTACATTGGCACATACTTGTAATCTTAGCAAAAGAGAAGCTGAACAGGAAGATCATGAATTCAAGGATAGCCTAGGATATAGAACAAGACTCTTTAAAAAAAAAATACTAGGAAATCAAATCCAGCAAGATATAAAAAGGATTAGACACCACAAATAAATGATTTACTGCAGAAATGCAGAGCTGGTCCATAATACATCTCATTACTAAAAGGGAAGCTAGGGGCTGGGAAGGTGGTAGAGCACTTGCCTTGCATGCATGAGGCCCTGGGTTCGATTCTTCAGCACCACATAAGCAAAAAGAAAAAAGACGGAAGTGGCGCTGTGGCTCAAGTGGTAGAGCACTAGCCTTGAGGTGAAGAGCTAAGGGACAGAGCCCAGGCCCAGAGTTCAGGCCCCACAACCAGGCCCCCCCCCCCCAAAAAAAGGGAAGCTAAACATGTTGTTTGGTGATACAGCACATGCTTATTAGCATTTGTGAGGCCCAGGTTTAAACCCTAGCCAAAAAATAAAGGAAAGATGTAAAACCACACATCTCAACAGGTGCCCAAAATCCTTATAAGATTAATTTCACTTTATGATAAAAATGTTCAACAAATTGCAAATAAAAAAGAACTTCCTTAATTCAATAAGTTTTCCTAAAAACAGGAATGAGACTAAATCACTAGCTTTTACCACTTGTACTCACATCTCATTAAAGATTCTAAAGGGGTGACATTGATCAAGACACATTAAATTGATAAACTACTTTGTTGAATGGTAACTCCTTTATACGACTACTTAAAGATAATAACAATATTTTTTAAATATTAACAAATATTCATCTGGACACTGGTGGCTCACATCCAATAATCCTAGCTACTCAGGAGGATAAGAGCTGAGGATCACAGTTTAAAAGGAGCAGGGGCAAGAAAGTCCATGAGACTCTTACCTCTGATTAACTACCAGTGGAGCTGCTCCAAGTGGTAGAGTGCTAGCCTGGAGCGAAAGAGCTCAGGGACAGCACCCAAGCTCTGAGTTCAAGATCTAAAACTAAACAAAAGAAAAAAAAGTGAGAATAAAAAATCTTTTATAGGGTGGGAATGAATCTCTATGACAGGAATATCTAAAGTTCAAGGCCAGCCTAGGCTACTTCCTGACACAAAAGAAAGAGGAAGGAGAGAAGGAGGGAGAGAAAGCGGGAAAGAGAGAGGGAAAGAGAAAGAAAATAAACCAAGGATTCACACATCTTTGTTTCAAAACATTATTACAGGACTAGCCAGTGTCATAGTTCAAGTACAGTGCTTGCCTACCAAGTGTAGGCCAAAAAAAAAAAAAACTGCATGCTACAATAATCAATACAAATTGGTACTGTCGTAGGCACAGATAAATAGAACGGAACAGAACTAAGGATCCAGAAATAATCCTTCATACACACAGACAATTGATTTGCAACAAATAATGCCAAGACAATTTAGCATAGAAAGAATATTCTTCCCAACAACTGGAGCTGAGCCAAAGTGGTAGTCACATGCAAAGACTGAAGCTGAAACCCTATTTCACACCATATTCAAAGATTAAGAATGGTCAGGCACCACTGGCTAAGTCCTGTTGTAACCCTAGCTATTCAAGTAACTGAGATCTGAGGATCCAGATTCAAACAGTACAGGCAAGATTAGTCCACGAGACCCTTATCTCCAGTTAACAGAAATGGAGCTATGATTCAAATGGTGGCGCACTAGCCTTTAGCAAAAAAAGCTGAGGGGCAGTGCCATGTCCCGGAGTTCAAGCCCAAGACAAGCCAAAAAAGAAAAAGTCTTTCATGTTTTTTGTGTGTCATCTGTGGGGCTATAACTCAAAGCCTGGGCACTGTCCCTGAGCCTCTTCGTGCTAAAGGCTAGCACTCTAACACTTGAGCTACAGAAAAAGCCACTTCCACCTTTTTCTGAGTAATTTATTAAGAATCTCACAGACTTTCCTGTCCCAGCTAGCTTTGAACCATGATCCTGAGTAGCTAGGATTAAAGGCATGAGCCACTAGCACCTGGCTAAGATTTCTCTTTATCTGCTGATACCCGGGTTTGAACACAGGGTTGCTAGCTCAGCTACCGTCACACATCTCAGCTCCAGCTTCTTTGCTATTTTTGGAAATGGAGTCTAGCAGACTTTTCTCCTAGTCTGGCTTCAAACCACATGATTCTCCAGCTCTCAGCCTTTTGTTGGTGATGGTGGTGGTTGTGGGGCCTAAACTCAAGGCCTGGGCGCTGTCCCTCAGCTCTTCAGCTCAAGACTAGTTCTCTACCACTTGAGCCACAGCACCATTTCCAGTTTTTTCTGCTTATGTGGTGCTGAGGAATTGAACCCAGGGCCTCACGCATGCAAAGCAAGCACTCTACCACTGAGCCACCAAACCACTAGAAAACTGGAAGTGGTGCTGTGGCTCAAGCGGTAGAGCACTCACCTTGAGCTGAAGAGCACAGGGATAGCGCCCAAGCTGAGTTAAGCCCTACAACCGACCAAAAAAAATAAATAAAAATTAGCCAGACACTCATGCCATCAGTCTGTGAGACTCTTATCTCACATAAGCTACTCAGAAAAAGCTGGAAGTGGCACTGTGGTTCAAGTGCTACCTAGCCATGAGCAAAAGAAGCTCAAGGACAGCACCCAGGCCCTAGTTCAAGCCCTAGGGCAGGCAAAAAAATAAAAATCAATCAATCAAACTGGACTTCTCAACACCAACAAAGAAAACAATGGAAGACAGGGAGCCATGACTTCAAAGTGACTTCCATCCATCAGGAGGTTGAGATCTCTTGAGAGTCCCAGTTCAAAGCCAGCTCAGGCAGACAGAAAAGACAGAGATACTTATCTCCTAATAATAATCAAAAAGCTGGAAGTTAAGCCAATTACTGGTGGTGGTTAATGCCTATAATCCTAGCTATTCAGGAGGCTGAGATCAGAGGATCACAGTTCAAATCCAGACTCAGTAGGAAAATCTGGAATTCTTTTTTTTTTTTTTGGTAGGTCGTAGGGCTTGAACTCTGAGCCCGGGCACTGTCCTCAGCTATTCATCTCAAGGCAATCTTTTGACCATAGTGCCACTTCCGGTTTTCTGGTGGTTACTTGGAAATAAAGAGTCTTGTGGACTCTGCTGCGTGGGCAGGCTTTGAACTGTGATCCTCAGACCTCAACCTCCTGAGTATCTAGGATTACAGGCGGAAGACACCAGTGCCCGGCTGTCTGGGAGATTCTTAACTCCAAGAAACTACTCAGAAGCCAGGCGCTGGTGGCTCACACCTGTATTCCTAGCTACTCAGGAGGCCGAGATCTGAAGATCACTGTTCAAAGCCAGTCCTGGCAGGAAAGTCCGTGAGACTCCAATAAACCACCAGAAAACCAGAAGTGGCACTGTGGCTCAAGCGGTAGAGCACTCACCTTGAGCTGAAGAGCACAGGGTCAGCGCCCAAGCCCAGAGTTCAAGCCCCACAAACAACCAAAAAGAAAAAAAAAAAAGAAACTACTCAGAAAAAGCTGAAGTGGAGCTGTGGTCCAAGTGGTAAAACACTAGCCTTGAGCACAGAGAAGCTCAGGAACAGTACCTAGGCTCTGAGTTCACGCCCCAGGACCAGCACCCCAAAAAAGAAAAACCAGGCGCTGGTGGTTCACACCTATAATCCTAGCTACTCAGAAAGCTAAGATATGAGGACCATGGTTCAAAGCCAGTCCAGGCAAGAAACTGAGAGACTCTTATCTCCAATAAACCACCAGAAAACCAGAAGTGGCACGTGGTAGAGCACTTGCCTTGAGCTGAAGAGCTGAGAGACAGCGCCCAAGCCCAGAGTTAAAGCCCCAGGACTGACAAAAAAAAAAAAAAAATGCTGGAAGTGGAGGTGTGGTAGAGTACCAGTCTTAATGAAAAAAAGACAAGGGAAGTTCTCACCTGTAATCCTAGCTACTCAGTAGACAGATTTGAGTATTACGGTTCCTAGCCAGCCCCAGCAGGTAAGTCCCTGAGACTTTTTTTTTTTTTTTGGGGGGGGGGGTTAGTCATGGAGCTTAAACTAAGGGCCTGGGCGCTGTCCTTGAGCTCTTTCACTCAAGGCTAGCACTCTACCACTTTGAGCCACAGCGCCACTTCAGGGTTTTCTGGTTAACTGGAGGTAAGTCTCACAGCTGGGCACTGGTGACACACACCTGTGATACTAGCTACTCAGGAGGCTGAGAGCTGAGGATCAAAGTGTGAAGTCAGGCCTGGCAAGAAGTATGAGAGTCTTATCTCAAACTAACCACCAGAAAACCGGAAGTGGTGCTGTGGCTCAAGTGGTAGAGCACTAGCCTTGTGCTGAAGAGCCGAGGGTCAGCCCCCAGGCCCAGAATTCAAGACCCATGACAGACCAAAAAAAAAGTCTCTCCCAGAAGGCTGGGATGTAGCTCAGTGGCAAAGCACTTGTCCAGTAAGTGCAACATCCTGTGTTAGATCCCCAGTACCAAAAAAGAAAAGACAAATATATGCACACACATATATGTACATATATGTATACATGTGTACATATATATATATACACACACAGTTTTTTAAAAAGTCTCAGAACTTTCCTGATCAGGTTGACTTCTTCCAATCATGATCCTCAGATCTCAGCCTCCTGAGTAGCTAGGATTACAGGCGTGAGCCACTAGCGCCCAGCTGATACTATTTTTAAAAGCAAAAAATGTAAAAGCAAAAGATACAGAGTAGCGACACTGTAGGACAAGTACAGAAGGAATTGCTAGGAAAGGCCATGTGCTAGGACAAAAGCCTCCTGCACCACACCAGACTCTGCCTCAGTGATCCCGGACATATATTTAAAACCCAGGAGTGGAGCCCCCACTTATAATCTACAAAACCGGAGGAATATTTCAATCACTCTCTGTCTCAATAGCTCAGAGTGAAAATGTGTTGAACATCTTTGTAGGTCAAGAGAAAAAAGAACAAGTATGTAGTTCCAAGTGTCCGCTCTGCTGGGTTAATCATTCTGAAACTAATGAACCCTCACCACGAAGCATTTCCCAGATTCAGTGAAAATGACCTGTCTATTCCCTTCCGAGGGGGTCAGCAAGGCTGCACTGCAGACAAGCGGACCTTACCCCATCATCAGCACTTGGAATCACAACTCTAGAAAGATCTTTAAACTGACCACAAGTATAAGGTGTTATCACGCATGGCTCAGTGGCTAGAATATCTCATCTTCATCTTCTCTGCCACAAACTTTAACCCTGTTTCCTCATCCAAAAGAGAGGCGATAACAGGATCTACCGCCTGAGACTATCAGGGCTGGGAGTGGAGCTCAGGAGTAGAGTGCTGGCCTCGCGTGCACGAGGCCGTGGGTTCGATTCCTCAGCACCACATAAGCCTAAAGAGCCGGAAGTGGTGCTGTGGCTCAAGCGGTAGAGCGCCCGCCTTGAGATGAAGAGCTGAGGGACAGCGCCCAGGACCCGAGTTCAAGCCCCAGGACCCGCCAAAAAGGAAAACACCATGAGGACTAGGAGTGACTTCACACAGCACAGCCGGCCCAGGCCGGCCCCACGCACGCAGGGCGTCCTCAGCGGCCCCGGCCGCCGCGAGCGCCCTTCCTGCCGCGCGACCCGCGGCCCACCGCGGACGGCGCGACCCGCGGCGGGCGGCCACGTTCCTCCGCCGCGGCCGGGCCCCGCGGCCCCTCGCGCTCGGCCGAGGAACTACCGAGGTAACTTCGCCGTCCGCGCGGCGGGCGCGCGGGGCGCGGCGTTTCCGCGGTGCCGAACGGTGCTCGGGCGCCCACCGGGGCGCGCGCGGGCCCGGGCGGGCCGCGAGGGCGAGCGCCGCGCAGCCGGGCCCCCGCTCGGCCCCCGCGGGCCGCCGGCCCGGCCTGGCCGCCGCCGAACAAAGGCGGCGAGCGCCGCGCGTGAGGGAAACTTGGGCGGCCAGCGCCGGGCAGCGCCCGCCGGGCGGCGGCGCCTTTGTGCGGCGCGGGCGCGGGCGGCGCGCCGGGACCGACAACTTTTCCGCAAAGATGGAGCCCCGCTCCGCTCCGAGCGAAAGGTCAGGGCGCGGGCCCGCCTCGCCCCGCCTCGCCCGCCGCCGCCGCCGCCGCCGCCGCCGCGCCGCCCCAACTTCCCGGCCGCACTTTCTCTTTTGTCTCCGGCGCCCGCCGGCCCGGCCCGCGCGCCCGCAGGCGGCCGGCGGAACGCGCGGCGCGGCGCCGACCCGCCGGCGCCCACCGCCCGCCGCCGGGCCCGCCGCGCACAAAGCGCTCCGGCGGCGCGCGGGCCGGGCCGGGGCCTCGGCGCGGCCTGGCCGGAGCAGCGGGGTCGCGCGGCCCCGCCGAGCCCGCCGCCGCGCCCGCCCCCCGCCCCCGCGCCGCCGCCGCCGCCGCCGCCGCCACCGCCGGCCGTCGCCCCCGCGCCGCCCGTCAGCCCCGCGCCTCACCTCAGCATCGGCGGCGGCCATGGCCCGGGCCCGCAGCGTGGCCCCGCCCCTCCCGCGCGCCATGGCCCCGCCCGCGCCTCGCGGCCTAGAGACGGGGAGGGGCCGGCGCTCCGCGCCTGAGCTTGCGCTTGCGCGCGCGCCTGCGCACTAGCGCTGGGCTGCGCGGCGTCTGCGCGCGGAGCGGCCGGGTGGCGCCTGCGCGCTAGGCCGAGACGCCGGGCGGACGTCCGGCCGAGCTGGAGTCGCCGGGAGAGGCGGCGGCGCGGAGGCCTGCCTGCTTGTGAATGCCGCCCCGACCGCCTCCTCGGCCTTGCTTCCTTCTCGCTCAGTTCCTGCCACCCAAAAGCGTTGCAGGAGGAACCCTCTTGGTCGGTCGTGGGGCTTGAGCTCGGGGCCTGGCGCCGTCCCGCGGCGGTACTTCCGGTTGGCTGGTGTTGACTGGAGATGTGAGTCTCGTGGACTTTCCTGCCGGGCTGGCTTCGGACCGCGCTCCGCACATCGCAGCCCGGCCAGAAAGAACACCTACCTGCGGGGTGCCGCGCCCTCGCCCACCCGGCCGTCCGCACGGTGAGCGAGCCCCGCACGCCCCGGCCGAGCTCCCCCCGCACGCCCCGGCCGGCCGCACAGCGAGCGAGCCCCGCACGCCCCGGCCGGCCGCACGGCGAGCGAGCCCCGCACGCCCCGGCCGTCCGCACGGTGAGCGAGCCCCGCACGCCCCGGCCGAGCTCCCCCCGCACGCCCCGGCCGGCCGCACAGCGAGCGAGCCCCGCACGCCCCGGCCGAGCTCCCCCCGCACGCCCCGGCCGGCCGCACGGCGAGCGAGCCCCGCACGCCCCGGCCGAGCTCCCCCCGCACGCCCCGCACGCCCCGGCCGAGCTCCCCCCGCACGCCCCGGCCGGCCGCACGGCGAGCGGGCCCCGCACGCCCCGGCCGGCCGCACGGCGAGCGAGCCCCGCACGCCCCGGCCGGCCGCACGGTGAGTTTGGACGCAGGCATTAGACCGAGGACCAAGCACTGTCCGCCGCAGGCGTGGCTGTTGGACCAGGGTCTCAGTCTTTTGGGACGGGGCTTCATCGGGGAGCAGGAGCAATGACCTCATTCTGGGAGAGAGAGCTAAACAGTTCATAGCTTACAGTTTGCATAAAGCTTGGTCCACCCCCAGATTCCACACAGTTGAGGGTGGGATTAGCCCATACCCAGGTTTACTCCCAGTCCTTTCTGGGCTCTCACAGTTTCCATGTATCAGGTCTGGCCATTTCGCTATATAACATAGAGCTGTAATGAATAGAAAAAAGAGATGTAGGACAGGGAAGGTGGCTTAGTGGTAGGGTGCTTGCTCAGGGACAATGCCCAGGCCCTGAGTTGAAGACCCAGGACTGGCAAGAAAGAAACAAACCAACAAACAGAGGTGTATTAGTTGGTGCAGACATGCCATGGGAAGAGAGTATTTCAAAATAGTCATCTTCAGCCATCTTTATGGTATAGGTAAGGTTTGCCCCAGGCCTTACAAGCCCTGCGCAGACACCTCACCTCCCTACCTCTTGGCTCAATTTCAGCCCAGTATCTGTGTTACCTAGGTAACTTGCATACCTAGAAGCAGTCACCTCCCCTCCTGCTAGGTCATATCCTGTGCCTTCTCTGGTCAAACCTCCCATCTGACCATAGGAGGGTCCCAGGCCCCGAGGTCATATCCAGATCCACTGTGGCCTTCTCTTTCCCCTACCTGGCCACACCTCTCCCTGAAGTCCTGGCCCTGGGCTGAATCACCCTGTTTTCAGCCATGCCTCTTCACCACACATGGCATGGTATTCTCTTCATCAGCTACCTAATGAAACCTACTTAAATAGACAAAGCGTTAAGTGGCGCTGTGGCTCAAGTGGTAGAGCACTAGCCTTGAGCTGAAGAGCTGAGGGACCGTGCCCAGGCCCAGAGTTCAAGCCCCATGACTGACCAAAAAAAAAAAAAAAAAAGTGTTACAGTAGGGGTAAAAGGTGTACATAGTCTGTTTGGGAAGTGTTCAGAAGTTGTTACCACTGGTCCTGGGGAGGCTCTGATGTTTCCTTACTTTGGGAAAATTTCCTCCATCCTCTCCTTGTAAGCAAGTTTTGGGTAAGTCATGTTCTTCCTGGATTCCAGGGTGACAGTGAATTGCTTAGACAAAGACAGATGTATAATGGAGGCAAGAAAATCAAGTTTTTCTCTTGCCTTCATTTTAGTTAATTCATGGACCCAAGTAAGGAGTTAGTGCCTTGTAGGGAAAGTAGCTTATAAGCACTTGATACAACTTAAAGGACAAAACTGTGGGATATCCTTGGATGAGAGGCAGTGTTAGAGTTACGTGTATAGCCAGGTATTGTGGCATATACCTATAACGCTAGCATCAGGAAACTAAGGTAGGAAGACCTCAAGTTCAAGACCAGCTTCAGTTAAATAAAAACTTTGTCTCAAAAAAAAAAAAAATGAATTCGGGGCTGGGAAGATGGCTCAGTAGTAGAGCGCTTGCCTTGCATGCCTGAGGCCCTGGGTTTGATTCCTCAGCACCACATAAGCAACAAGAAAAAAGCTGGAAATGGCGCTGTGGCTCAAGCGGTAGAGTGCTAGCCTTGAGCTGAAGAGCTGAGGGACAGCGCCCAGGCCCAGAGTTCAGGCCCCACTACCGGACCCCCCCCCCCCAAAAAAAAATGAATTCATCTGTATGGTCACTTCTTCTAAGCTAAGAGTATAATGTTCCAAAAAGTCTTAGGAAAACACTGGGTGCTGGATGGCTCACATCTGTTACTCAGGAGGCTGAGACACGAGGATCATAGTTCGAAGCCAGCCAGAGTAGGAAAGTCCATGAGATCTTAACTCCTATTAACCATCAAAAAGCCAGAAGTAAAACTGTGGCTTCAGAAGTGGCGCTGTAGCTCAAGTGGTAGAGCGCTCGCCTTGAGCTGAAGAGCTGAGGGACAGCGCTCAGGCCCAGAGTTCAAGCCCCACGACTGACAAAAAAAAAAAAAAAACATAAAAAACTGTGGCTTCAGTGGCATAATGCCAGCCTGGAAGGAAAAAGCTCAGGGCTAGTGCCCAGTCCAGAATTCAAGCTCCCTTGCAAAAGAAAAAGCAAAACTGAGCCTGATGCTGGTGGCTCACACCCATAATCCTAGCTACTCAGGAGGCTAAGACTGAGGATCACGGTTCAAAGCCAGCCCAGGCAAAGAAAGTCCTTGAGACTCTTATCTCCAGTGAACCACCAGAAAAACGAAGTGGCACTGTGGCTTAAGTGGTAGGGCACTTGCCTTGAGCTGAAGACTTGAGGGACAGTGTCCAGGCCCATAGTTAAAGCCCTACAACCGACTGGAAAAAAGAAAAAAAAGGATTGTACATATGTCTGAAGTGCTAAACCATTTGTGTAGCAAGTTCGAAGCCGAGAGTTCAAACTTCAGCACTAAAAAGAAAAAAATGGGAGTAAGAGAAACTGCATTCGTGTATTTTTTATTACAATATATTGTTGTAATGGTCTACTTTTTATTAGTGTTCTTGATCTCTTCCTGTATCTAGTTTATAAGTTAAACTTCATCATATGTGGGCGGGGTTGGTGGTAGTGGGGTACACTTTACCATATGTATAAAACAAAATTGGGACTATACTAGAGGATTTAGTTTATAGTTTCAGGTATCTAGTTAGGACCCGCCTGCAGGTGCTCTCATTTTAAACTGAATCCCACATCCCAGCAAGCTGATGGAGGTGAAGAACCTGAGGCTTGTAGGTTGATCCCAACTGCCCTTATAGAGCTACTCAGGAGGCTGAGAGCTGAGGATTGAGGCTTGAAACCTGCCTAGGCAGAAAAGTCTGTGAGATGATTATCTCCAGTTAACCAACAAAAACCAGAAGTGGAGGTGTCACTCAAGAGGCAGAATGTGCCAGCCTCGAGCAGAAAAAAAAAAAAAACGAGCAGAGCACTAGCCCTTGAGTTCAAGCCCCAGTACCAATAAACACACATATACCAAAAACAAAACAAAAACCCACAGCCTATGACTCAACTCCTGACTTCCAACCCCAGAAACTGAAATTTCCTAGCCTTTCATGCCGGCTGAGAGGTGAGGATGGAGGCCGCCTGGTCTGGGGCTAGGGTTGCCACTAATTAGAAGGAATGCTTCAGCTGGGGAGAGGGATCCCAGTTAGGAGCCAGTTCCAATCTGAGGAAAGTGTCACTGCCAGGTTGGGAGGGCAGGCAGGCAGAGGGGCTTCCCCTGGGGGGGGGGGGGGCGTCTCAGCAGGACAGAGAGCCTCTGTTGAGAGCTGCCCCGGGGTTTTGGGGTTTTGAAATATTTTTATTGTTGTCTTAAAGGTGATATATAGTGGGGTTACCTTTGCGTATATTAGGTGATAGGTACATTTCTTTCCTTTTGCTTCGTATCAGCTGTTCCCTCTCCTCTTGTTTGCTCCTGTCTATCACTGCCCTTGAGTTGCTCTTGAGTCACATTCATCCATGTCCGGCGCCACTGAGGGTCCCTTCTGAGGTTTTTCACCGCTGATTCTGTGCCCTCCCACCTTGCCTCCAATGTGCACGCGTGCCCCTGTTGGCAGGAGCTCTGGTCAGAAATGGAGGCACCACTGAGGGTGTCTGGTTTGGGCTAGGCTTGGTGGGAAAGCCTATCCTAACTGGGCAGGTTTCTCAGATGGGGAGATGCTGCATGGGGTGAGGAAAGTAGAGTGAAATTGAGGTCCTCACAAAACTGAAGGAGCCTTCAGCCCACCAGTAGCCCCGGTTCAGTCTCATAGGAGACCCTCTGAACCGAGTTCTGCTAAGTCTGTCCTTGTGTACACAGACACGGAGGAAGAAGCAGATGGTCCTAAGGCCATCCCAGGTTTCTTCAGGAAAGATGAACTGTTCTGTCAAAGCCTAAGCCAGCATAGAACAGGCCACGGACTTAAGCCCTCCCAGACAGCACAGAGCACTCAGTCTGTAGTTCTCCGTGGCCTGCCTGGCACACCTAACCTGCTTTCCCTCACACCCACCTCTCCTAGACTGGTGCTTTGGCCCTCTCCCAAAACCTTTGATTTCAGTTATCTGTATAGCTTGCTTTACAGTCTGCATCTTAAATCAAGAGAAGTCTTTCCTTTTTAGTGAAAAATGAGGACATTCCCTATCCCTTACGTGTCTCTCTTGCATTGTGTATCTTGTGCATCATCTGACTCTACCCTACCCTTACTTAGCTTACACTTTGTGTGCCCTAGTGACTAGAACAATACTTTCTGGCATAAGGAAGACAAAGTAAATGCTTATCAAATGAATATGATGCTGGGCGCTGGTGGCTCACACCTGTAATCCTAGCTACTCAGGAGATGGAGATCTGAGGATTACAGTTCAAAGCCAGCCTGGGAAGGAAAGGGTGTGAGATCTCCAATAAACCACCCAAAAACTGGAAGTGGTGCTGTGGCTCAAGTAGTAGAGCGCTAGCCTTGAGCAAAAGAGCTCAGGGACAGCGCCCAGGCCCAGAGTTCAAGTCCATCACAAAAAAAAAGCTTAAAATGGAAACTTTTTCTAAAGAACGTGTCCCAAATAGGGTGTGGCAGCCTTCTCCTATTTGGAATAGCCACTGACTCTCCATCCGTCCTGAGAGGCACTGCTCAATGCACATTTTGTTTTACTTAGTTTATTGGTAATGGGATTGAATCCAGAGTCCAGGCCTTGAGCTATATCCCCAGACATGTTGTCTTGTTTCTGAAACAGTCTCAGTGTCTTTTTTTATATATAATGTATTACTTCCTTGTGTGATTCTGGGGTCTGAACGCAAGGCCCAACACTTGCTAGGCAGATGCCTATCAAGTCCTCCCTCCCTGCCCTTCCATAGTTTTGCCAGGGCTCCCTGGAGCTAGCGATCCTGCCCCTGCTTCTACAGTAACTGGGGTCACAGACACCGCACTGGCTCCTGCCCGGGTTTTGGTCGGTGGTGGGTGGGCCTTGAACTCGGGGTCCAGGCGCTGTCCCTCAGCTCAAGGCGAGCGCTCTCCGCTTGAGCCACAGCGCCACTTCCGGTTTTCTGGTGGTTCACTGGAGGTAAGAGTCCCGTGGACTTTCCTGCCCGGGCTGGCTTTGAACCGCGATCTCAGGTCTCAGCCTCTGAGCGGCGCCGCGGGGAGGGCCCTGGCGCAGGCGCCTTGGCTTTCCGCGGGCGCGGCGGCGCCACCAGCAGGCGGGGGCCTCTCGCAGGCCCGGGGGGCGGGGAATGGGGGGGGGCCAGGTGCCCGCCGCGCAGCCGCAGTTCAGTTGGCCAAGTCCAGCACCGGGCCGGCCTCTGCCGCTACCCCTGCCTGTCAGCTCGCTCCAGGCCTGAGGGCTCGGAGCCGGCCAGCCCTCCCCTCAGCCTCTGGAAGGGAGCGGAGGCGTCCTCAGGCACGCGAGGCCCCCAGGGGCCCTGGGTCAGAAGACAGAGTTGGAGAAGGCCAGGGCCTAGAGGTAGGACGGAGGGGCGTGGCCGGCGGAGGGGCGTGGCCGGCGGCTCCACAGTACCCCGCAGGGAGGGACCTGGCCCGGGGCGGAGGGGCGGAGCCCCAGCTTTGGGACCAGTTTGAGCGAGGACGGGCCGCCAGCCTCTGCCCCGCTTGATTGTAGGGCGCTTTATTTAGTCTGTCCAGACCCCAGGGCCCTGCCACTCCGGCCCCAGAAGAAGAGGGCCGACGCCCCGGGGCCAGGGGAGATGGGTCTGCGGGGGAGGCCGCCGGGCAGCAGCAGATCCTGAGGGCCGGGCCGGGCCGAGAACGAAGGCACGAGGCCCTGGGTCCGTCCCAGGGCAGAGGCCAGGCCCGCGGGAAAAGGCAGCGTGCGGTGAGGTCAGGGTTCAAGAGTCGGCTCCCCGGGTCAGGCAGCTCTGCTCGTAGGACGGCGGGGCCTCTGCGGGGAGAGCGCGGTCTAAGAGGGCGTCCCGGGGCTCCGGCCCCCCGTAGAGGTAGCCCCAGGAGCCGTACTCCGGGGGGAGGGCCAGGGCGCTGCCGGCCGGCACGGGGCCGCCGCAGGCTTCCGCGCAGTAGGGGACGGCGGCCCCGGGGGAGACGCGCAGGGCGCCGGGGCGGCCGTCCGCGGCGGGCGCCGGGGCGGGCGGCTGGGAGCGGCTCTTGGCAGAGAGGGAGACTGGGTCCAGGGCGTGGGGGACCCCGGCCACAGCTTCGGCCTCCTCCTGGGGAGGCGCCGAGGGCACCGCCGGGGAGGAGGCCCCAGGCGGGGCCTGGTTCACAGCAATATCGCCGACGAAGAGCGGGAGCATCACGGTGGCCTCGGGCGCCTTCAGGGCGACCTGGAGAGGAGGAGGCGGTGAGGCCGGGGCGTGGGCCTGGGGACCCCGGGCCGAGCCACACCCGACCTGCAGGTAGTAGTCGATGTGGATGAGGCTGCAGCCCGGCAGGGCCGACTGGGGCAGGGCAGGCACCAGGATCTGCTCTCGCCACTGAGCTCGCCTCCAGGCCTTCGCCCCCGCGCCCTCCACTTCCGCGATGGTCCGCACGTCGTAGATCCAGCGCTTGGCCTTATAGGACACTTTCTAAGGAAAGAGCGGCTGTGAGCCTGGCAGCCCGCAGGTCCACCCCTCTGCTGTCCACTGAGGACAGGCCCAGGCAGCCGGCGTAGGCCTGACCTGTAGCAGACTGGCCACCACAGGGCTGGTGTCCTTGCCCGACTGATTCTCGATATCCGCCTGCAGCCGCAGCACCTGCCCCGCAACATAGCCGCGGAGGTCAGTGCGCGCCGTGAGGACCACGCTGCCCGTCTTCACCAGCTTGTAGGAGAACCTCTTGGTGGCAGAGGCCACGTTGGGTTGCTTGAGGAAGGAAAATGGGGAGGAGTGACCACAGGCCGGGTCTCTAGGGCATCGCCCTCAGCCTGCCCTGGACACCTGCAGTCAGTTCAAGCCAGCTCACCGCCTCTGGGCATAGCGCTCTGGTCCAGACTCCCTCACCCTGGAGGCCCCCATCCCACCTCACCTCAATGTCTGGGATGCTGTTCAGGTTTAGTGGGCTCAGGACATAGAACACGAGGCTGCACTTGTGATCCTTAGAAAAACGTGGGGTGTCGATGGTGGCCTTGACCTGATGCACAACCCTCCCAAAAGGCCCCTCAAAGGATGTGGGTGCTGTGGCTGGGAAGAGAGGAGGGGCTGGCACCTGCACCTCCCACCCTACCCTTCCACTCCTCCCCTCCACAGCACCTGCGCCTCCCCCCTTCCCCTCCCCAGCAACCACTGCCAGAGACCATCCACTCACTGGGAAGCAGGAACTGGAAAGGGAAGCTGTGCTCTCCAGCAGTCAGGTTCCCTACAGGAACAATAGGGAGGTTGGAGCAGGCTTCAAGGGGCCCACAGTGGCCATGGACAAGGTGGAAACAAAATGATGAACATGGGGCTGGGAAGGTGGCTCAGTGGTAGAGCGCTTGCCTTGCATGCATGAGGCCCTGGGTTTGATTCCTCAGTACCACATAAGCAAAAAGAAAAAAGCCGGAAGTGGCCCTGGGGCTCAAGTGGTAGAGCGCTAGCCTTGAGCTGAAGAGCTGAGGGACAGCGCCCAGGCCCAGAGTTCAGGCCCTACAACTGGACCAAAAAAAAAAAAAAAGCAAAACATGGGAGCTTGGTTCAACCAGGAAAGTGGTTTGTGGTGGGGGACAGGGTGAATCAGGCAAATCAAGGCTCACAGCCCACTAGATCAATCACCAGGGCACGACACACAAGCGTCCAGGAGGCAGTGTTGGGGAAGAGAGTGGGCAGACAGGTCTCACTCTAGGTAAGGGCTACCCCTGGGGTGAGGTAGGGAGATGGGCTTCCAGACTCACCCTTGTCAGCCAGCGACAGGGAGCTGTTGAAGTAGCTTTCCTCCACCACCCATGCTCCATCATTGGCCTTGTTAGAGACCCCACAGGAACCTGTACAGGTCACCCGGATGGCTGAAAAGAGGGAGGACAGCATGAACCCCAGCTAGCTGGTGGCCATACACCCCTCTGTCTTCATGCAGGAATTCAGGGAGGGTGGCAGACCTGCAGCCAGGCAGCCTAACCTACACAGCCTGCAGAGGCCCAGAGGCAAGCAGCCTGCCTCCCAGAGAACACGTCCTAGCCATCCCTGCTCTTGTGCTGTTCTCTGGAGCCAGGCTGGCAGGGAAACGGGCACAGTTCCACCTGTCGTATAACCCAGAGGAAGCCCCATGCACTCTGAAGACAAGCCCCACGCTCCCTCCAAATTGGTACCTGTGGCTCCTATCCCTATGGTAGTCTGGCTCCCCTGAAATAAATGTGGGCTTTACCCTGATCCCCCTACCTTCTTCCCACAAGTGAGTTAGGCTGGAAGGTGCCCCTTCAGTCTCCAGGAAGCCAGCTGCCAGCCCTCCCACTGCAGGAATGTGGTCAGACCTGCCTGGACAGGTCAACAGTCTGGCACTGAGCAGGCCCTGACTTCCTGGGCAGCAGTGCCCGCAAGGCTGACTTTTTGCTCCATGAAATGGCTCCAACTTCCTCCAACAACAGGAGTGCCCGAACAAGGAACCATTGGGGGCAGAACTCAAATTCCTTACTCCACAGATGAATTACCTACGGTGGCCAGGCAACCATGGCTGGACGCTGATCACAGAGGAGGGCTGACCGTGCAGCTTGTAACCTACTCTCCTCCCTACAGGACAGGGTCACAGTCTACCCTTCCTGGTCCTTCCAGACTTGGCAGGGTCTTGTGAAGAGAAGATTACTCAGACTGACATCTTTGTGATGAAGCTACCAGGCAGGAAGAACCTGGGTGTTCCTCAGGGACCGAAGGGAGAGCAATGCCTGCCTTCCCAGCCTGTCTCCTTGCCTGGTGGTCCTGTTGCCTACCTTTGGTCATCTACAGCACCGGACTTCCTCCCACAAATTTTTTTTTTGTCGGTCGTGGGGCTTGAACTCTGGGCCTGGGCATTGTCCCTTAGCTCTTCAGCTCAAGGCGAACCTCCCACAAATCTTCAGCTCATCTTCAGCCCCGAGTGACCCTCCACACACATCCTGGCAATCCAAAGACTCCTGCCCCTGCCCCACTCCTCACCCCGTCTCTGCTCCTTGATGCTGCGAGTGACCAGCCCTGGTCCAGTTCGAAGTCCATACCTCTTCCATGCATTAACCACCCTTTCCCTGGAAATCTGGACTCAGTGGCACCTGACAGTTGTGAGGCCACAGGCTCAGAGTATATGTGCTGGGCAGGGGGAACTGGAATGCTCTCTAGTGGAAAGGGTGCATCCCCAAGGGGACTTGCAGTTCTGTGGATGACAGGCTCAAGCCCAGGTGCCAAAAGGGATAAGGAGGTCTGGGTTCAGGCCACATGCTGCCAGTTGTCCCAGCCCATAGTACAGAGCCAGCCAAACTCTCCATCCTAAGGTTATAGGCTGTAACAAAATGGCTGCTTTAGCAGTTTAATTTTTTTATGGGGGAGGGGGGATTTGTTGTTTGAGTGACTTAAGAGGCAACGGATGACTGGAACAGACACCCTGCCTCACCTGAAATTAGGGAAAACCCAGATTGCTTACATTTTAACTGCTTGAGACTAGCAAATATTTAGTACTTTGACCCATGTTGGGGAAGAAATGGAAAACCAGATGCTCCTTACACTGATTAACTCTAGGCTATGTGAAGCAGACCCACTGTAATTCCACCTGCACTGCCAAGATGCCTAGCAGCTTTCCGCATATCCACAGTATGGCCACGTAGCTCCTGTGACAGCAGTCAGTCTAGCCAGGCACCTTCCACACACCTGAGATCCTGAGGCCCAGCCAGCATAGCTACTATACTGCGCAGCCCACCCCCAGTGACGCCAGTACAGGACTTGGAGACAGATGACTTGATTTCTCTTTTTTTTTTTTGGTGGTTGTGGTGGTGGTCCTTGGGCCTGAACTCTGGGCCTGGGTGCTATCCCTCAGCTCTTCAGCTCAAGGCTAGCGCTCTACCACTTGAGTCACACAAAGCACCACTTCCAGCTTTTTCTGCTTAAGTGGTGCTGAGGCATTGAACCCAGTGCTTCATACACACGAGGCAAGTGCTCTACTACTGAGCCACCTTCCCAGCCCCTGACTTGATTTCTTGATAAAACACCTGAAGCTCCACCTTGGTCCTTAGTAGGGTCCCAGCAAGGCTGGGAGAATTCCCCAGGGACTAAGCCAATGTCACTTGTCAAGGCCAGGGGAACAACTAGATGTTTGCCTTCTTAAGTCACAGGATCACACGGGATCCCAGGGTGCAGTTCTACCCGAGGGGAAGGAGGGAGCCACAGGAATACCAGGAGGCCCTCCCTGCTAGAGAGGACATGGGCACACTGGCATGACTCTCCTTTCCGGCCTGCAGATGCTTGCAGTTGTAGGACTGACCAGACAAACACTGGTGACCTGGTTGGATACTATTTCTTCCAGGATTTAAAATCAGGCTCTCTTTGATTGCTGAGTTTTTGCTCCAGCCTGGCACACTTTTCTTCCCGGGCTGGCTTTGAACCAAAATCCTCTGCATCTTAGACTCTTAAGTAACCAGAATTATAGGAGTGAGCCACTAGTGCCTGGCTCACTTTCTGGTTTTTATTACTGAGCTGCTTTTTGTAATGTCCCTGCTGTCCCACACTTCCTCTTGCGCGTGGGGTGTCTGCTCCTAGAGGCAAGCATGGCGCTTTACTCTGTATGATGGCCGTGGACCAGCAGAAGCGTTCTAGCAGAGTCTCCCCCACAGAGCACCTAGTGGCAGGTGGCAGAAGATTGGGCACTATGAAGATGCTTCCTGCAGGATGCCAGTGGCTCACACCTATACTCCTCGCTACTCTGGAGACTGAGAGCTGAGGATCCCAGTTTGAAGCCAGCCCAGACAGGAAAGTCCCTAAGACTCTTATCTCCAATAAACTACTCAAAGTCCAGAAGTGGTGCTGTAGCTAAAGTGGTAGAATGCTAGCCTTAAACACAAAGAGGCTCAGGGATAGCTTCAAGGCCCAGGACTGTCAAAAAAAAGTTTTCCAAACTGTTCTTGCCCACCCGTTTCCACAAAAATGGGAGTAGCCCTGCCTTTGCTATGTTCTCCTACTAAAGCTGTGCTGCTTCCAAAAGCAACAATCTTCCCTGGGAGTTAGGACAGAGCTGGCCTGGGAGTGGGGAGACATACATGCAGCTGTACTATGAGTGAGCACACAAGACGTAAGGGTAGAGTGTGGAGCCACTCTACCCGCTCCGGGGCACAGAAGACATCTCCTTCTCAGCTCTCCTCCATCAACTCTAAGGCAGCAGGCAGCCAGTGTCCTCCTGACTAGGCACTGACCATCACTGCCGTTCACTGGACAAATATCCATGAGCAAGACTGGAAGCCCCAGGGCAGGCCTGCTGTCCTAGTGGGGAGTTCAGGACAGCTCTGCTGCACCTGCTGGGGCTGGCTAAGGCCCCACAAATACCCACTGAATGAAGGGCACAAAACAGTTGTGGTCCTTCCTTTCCCACCCCAGACAGGATGGAGGGAGCCCGATAGGAATCCCGCACACATCCCCCACCTCCAGCAACCTGAACCATCTGCCTCTAGCCTCAAGCTGTGCTCTCCATTCAACCACCTACTCACCACAGGGAGGCCAAAGTACTTAGCCAATCCTCTCACTGTGGCTAGCAATACCCTGCTTACTCCAAATCCATCCTGGAAGGGAATAACAAGAGACAGAGCTGAGTGGCAAGCTCCACAGGGCCTCTTTTCTGTCCTGTGTCTCCCGAGCCGGTAGGCCTGTCTTGGTTTCCCCACAGCCTAGCTGGGGTCCTCTCCTTGTTTAGTTTGTGCCTTGAGGAACTGAGCTGTTGCCCCAATAAACAGCCACAGCTGCTCCTCCTAGACCCTAAGCTCCCAGGGAGATGGGGGGGCGGAGGGACAGCGGTGGAGCCCTGGGGGGGGCAGCGGTGGAGCCCCGGGGGGGACAGCGGTGGAGCCCTGGGGGGGGCAGCGGTGGAGCCCCGGGGGGGACAGCGGTGGAGCCCCGGGGGGGACAGCGGTGGAGCCCTGGGGGGGGGACAGCGGTGGAGCCCTGGGGGGGACAGCGGTGGAGCCCTGGGGGGGCAGCGGTGGAGCCTTGGGGGGCAGCGGTGGAGCCCTGGGGGGGGACGGCGGTGGAGCCCTGGGGGGGACAGCGGTGGAGCCCTGGGGGGGGGACAGCGGTGGAGCCCTGGGGGGGCAGCGGTGGAGCCCTGGGGGGGGCAGCGGTGGAGCACTGGGGGGGGACGGCGGTGGAGCCCTGGGGGGGGACGGCGGTGGAGCCCTGGGGGGGGACGGCGGTGGAGCCCTGGGGGGGGCAGCGGTGGAGCACTGGGGGGGGACGGCGGTGGAGCACTGGGGGGGGACGGCGGTGGAGCACTGGGGGGGGACGGCGGTGGAGCCCTGGGGGGGGACGGCGGTGGAGCCCTGGGGGGGGACGGCGGTGGAGCCCTGGGGGGGGCAGCGGTGGAGCACTGGGGGGGGACGGCGGTGGAGCCCTGGGGGGGGACGGCGGTGGAGCCCGGGGGGGGGGGACGGCGGTGGAGCACTGGCCCGGGGTGTCCGTGAGCCCAGGGCCAGCGGGGGAGACCCGGGCCGCCCCCAGCGGCAAAGCTGGGACAGGTGTAGTCCCAGGCCCTGCTGGCTGCCACAATGGACTCCAGAAGTGCCGGGTCCGCAGGGAAGTGGACACCGGAAGCAAAGGTGGAGCGGACCCGGCCTCGACACCCACAGCCTGGCGCCGGAGCCGGGCCGGGCACCGACTTCAGCCCACCACGCCGGGGCCCGGCGGCAACCCGACCCCCGGTCCGCCGCGGCGCGGGAAGCGGCTCAAGACCCCTCCCTGCCGGCGGCCGGGCCGGAGCCGGGGCCACCCCGCGAGCCTGGGCTCGGGTGACAGCCGGGCAGGGGAGGCCGGAGGCCCGCCAGCGCCCAGGTCGGGGCGGCCTGAACCAGGTGACCGGCCGCCCGAGGCGGAAGAACCGGGCCTCGCGTCGCCCGCCCCAACGGCCGGCTCCCCCGGCGCCCCCCAGGACCCAAGGCCTTCGGAGGGCCCCACTTCCGGGATCCGCCCCGCCGCAGGTGCAGCCCGGCCGCCGCCCACCCCAGAGGGCCCCGCGCCCACCTCGGAAGGGGAGCGGCGCCCCGAGGCGCACGCGGACGTCCCCGGCCAGAGGCTCCCCGGGGCTGTAGACGACTCGGCCGTGGCTCAAGCGGATCTCGAAGAGCTGCACCCGCCCCATGCCGCGGCCTCCCGCGCGGCGAACTGACGCCCGCCAGGGTTGCTTCCCCGAGGCCGGCCCCGGCCCGAGGCCCCGCCCCCGGTCCCACCGAGAGACACGCCCCAAACGCGTGGCCACGCCCCTGGCCAGAGGCCTCGCCCTTGACGCAGGACATCCCAGACTCATGGCCCCGCCTTGCCCCCGCCCCTGCCGCAGGACACGCCCAGATCTCGAGGCTCCGCCCCCGACCTGAAGGCACTCCTCCTACAGGAAGACACGCCCCCTGTCCCCAAGGACCAGCCCCGCCCCGCGGGGACACGGCCAGCGCCGCAGCGGGAGAGCCGGCCGTCCTCCGGCCGGCTCCGGCCCGCTCTGCACCGAGCTCCTCTCTGCCCGGCTGCAGGCTGGACGCCGCGCCCTCGGACTCGGCTAAGGGAGCCGCCGTGCGCAGGTCCAGCAGCCAGGAGAGACCTCGCCCTCACCTGCCGGCGGGCCCGTCCCGCCTTCCCCCTTACCCCCTCCTCCGCCCCTCCGGGAGACGGGAGCCGGAGGGGCCGGCAGGCGGCCGGGAGCGGGGTCTGCGCGCGAGCCCGGCCCTGCGGTTTGCACCTGTGTTCCTGGGGGCGTGAGTCCTGAGAGCCGCGTGCCAGCCCGGACGGCGAGGACGGCGAGGGCCGCCATGGCAAGCAAACCCGGGCTGCGGAGGCCGCCATAGCCCCGAGGGCCACGAAGGCTGCGAGGGCCACGAAGGCCGCGAGGGCCGTGAAGGCTGCGAGGGCCACGAAGGCCGCGAGGGCCGTGAAGGCTGCGAGGGCCGTGAAGGCTGCGAGGGCCACGAAGGCCGCGAGGGCCGTGAAGGCTGCGAGGGCCGTGAAGGCTGCGAGGGCTGCGAGGGCCGCGAAGCTTGCGAAGGCCGTGAAGGCCGCGAGGGCCGTGAAGGCCGCGAGGGCCGCGAAGCTTGCGAAGGCCGTGAAGGCTGCGAGGGCCGCGAAGGCTGCGAGGGCCGCGAAGGCTGCGAAGGCCGTGAAGGCCGTGAGGGCCGCGAAGGCCGCGAGGGCCGCGAAGGCCGCGAGGGTCACGAAGGCCGCGAGGGCCACGAAGGCCGCGAGGGTCACGAAGGCCGCGAGGACCACGAAGGCCGCGAGGGCCGTGAAGGCCGCGAGGGCCACGAAGGCCGCGAGGGCCACGAAGGCCGCGAGGGCCACGAAGGCCGCGAGGGTCACGAAGGCTGCGAGGACCGTGAAGGCCGCGAGGACCACGAAGGCCGCGAGGGTCACGAAGGCCGTGAAGGCTGCGAGGTCCACGAAGGCCGCGAGGACCACGAAGGCCGTGAGGGCCACGGAGGCCGCGAGGGTCACGAAGGCCGTGAGGGCCACGAAGGCCGCGAGGGCCACAAAGGCTGCAAGGGCCGTGAAGGCCGCAAGGACCACGAAGGCTGCGAGGGCTGTGAAGGCTGCGAGGACCGCGAAGGCCGTGAAGGCTGTGAGGGCCACGAAGGCCGTGAAGGCTGCGAGGGCCACGAAGGCTGCGAGGACCACGAAGGCTGCGAGGGCCACGTAGGCCGCGAGGGCCACGAAGGCCGCGAGGACCACGAAGGCCGCGAAGGCCGGGAGGGCTGCGAGGGCCACGAAGGCCGCGAGGGCCCCGAAGGCCGCGAGGGTCACAAAGGCCGTGAAGGCTGCGAGGGCCACGAAGGCCGCGAGGGCCACGAAGGCCGCGAGGGCCACGAAGGCCGCGAGGGTCACGAAGGCCGCGAAGGCCGTGAAGGCTGTGAGGGCCACGAAGGCCGCGAGGGCCACGAAGGCTGCGAGGGCCGTGAAGGCTGCGAGGGCCGCGAAGGCTGCGAGGGCCGTGAAGGCTGCGAGGGCCGCGAAGCTTGCGAAGGCCGTGAAGGCCGCGAGGGCCGTGAAGGCCGCGAGGGCCGTGAAGGCCGCGAGGGCCGCGAAGCTTGCGAAGGCCGTGAAGGCTGCGAGGGCCGCGAAGGCTGCGAGGGCCGCGAAGGCTGCGAAGGCCGTGAAGGCCGTGAGGGCCGCGAAGGCCGCGAGGGCCGCGAAGGCCGCGAGGGTCACGAAGGCCGCGAGGGCCACGAAGGCCGCGAGGGTCACGAAGGCCGCGAGGACCACGAAGGCCGCGAGGGCCGTGAAGGCCGCGAGGGCCACGAAGGCCGCGAGGGCCACGAAGGCCGCGAGGGTCACGAAGGCTGCGAGGACCGTGAAGGCCGCGAGGACCACGAAGGCCGCGAGGGTCACGAAGGCCGTGAAGGCTGCGAGGTCCACGAAGGCCGCGAGGACCACGAAGGCCGTGAGGGCCACGGAGGCCGCGAGGGTCACGAAGGCCGTGAGGGCCACGAAGGCCGCGAGGGCCACAAAGGCTGCAAGGGCCGTGAAGGCCGCAAGGACCACGAAGGCTGCGAGGGCTGTGAAGGCTGCGAGGACCGCGAAGGCCGTGAAGGCTGTGAGGGCCACGAAGGCCGTGAAGGCTGCGAGGGCCACGAAGGCTGCGAGGACCACGAAGGCTGCGAGGGCCACGTAGGCCGCGAGGGCCACGAAGGCCGCGAGGACCACGAAGGCCGCGAAGGCCGGGAGGGCTGCGAGGGCCACGAAGGCCGCGAGGGCCCCGAAGGCCGCGAGGGTCACAAAGGCCGTGAAGGCTGCGAGGGCCACGAAGGCCGCGAGGGCCACGAAGGCCGCGAGGGCCACGAAGGCCGCGAGGGTCACGAAGGCCGCGAAGGCCGTGAAGGCTGTGAGGGCCACGAAGGCCGCGAGGGCCACGAAGGCTGCGAGGGCCGTGAAGGCTGCGAGGGCCGCGAAGGCTGCGAGGGCCGTGAAGGCTGCGAGGGCCGTGAAGGCTGCGAGGGCTGGACGCTGGCGCGGGCAGCTGCTGCTAGGCCAAGTTCCACGTCCAGCCCCCTTTCCTGAGGCCCTGTGGCATGCGAACCCCAAGGTTCCCCTGTGCCCCTCTATGCTGCAAAAACCCTCCTTGGAGCCCTAGCTTGCACCGCCATCCCAGCTGCTCCGCAGGCTAGGAACTGAGGATCGTGGTTTAAAGCCAGCAACAGCTCTGGGCTCAAGCCCCAGGGCTGAGACCTAAAGAAATATGAAAATATCATCCCTTAACTTTTACCTCAAGACAAGTACTGTAGCGCTTGAGCTAGCCCCTGGCCGACTTCTGGAGAAGTGCTCAGCTCCAGCTATCTCTCCACCTCCTTTAATTCTGATGTTACCTTTTTTTGGGGGGGGCTCCGGATGTGGGGCCTGAACTCTGGGCCTGGGCGCTGTCCCTCAGCTCTTCAGCTCAAGGCTAGCGCTCTACCACTTGAGCCACAGCGCCACTTCTGGCTTTTTTTTTTCTTTTTGCTTATGTGGTGCTGAGGAATTGAACCCAGGGCCTCAGGCATGCAAGGCAAGTACTCTACCACTGAGCCACCTTCCCAGCCCTCTGGTGTTACCTTTAAGCAGGTGAGGAAAGCGCCAACAGGACCTAGATGCTGTTATCACATTCTTAGCTTTAGGGCCAGGAGAGGCCTGAGCCCACCAAACTTAGTGCACATCCCCAGAGTTGTGTCTACTTGTCACACCCGTGAGAGGAGATGCCAAGGTGGGTAGTAAACACTGCAGCTGTTAAAGGGACTAAATGATGATGGCTGATTTTCCACATGCCGTCTCTCCACAATCAAGCACTGGATCCACTAAACAAGACCAGTCTGCAAGTATTTAAATACACAGACAGCTTCATTATTTTTATTTTTTAAAGTGTGTGTGTGCTGGTACTAGAGCTTCAACTGAGGACCTGGGTACCTACCGATCCTGAGCTTTTTTGCTCAAGGCTACTGTTCTACCACTTAAACCACACCTCTATTTCTTGGCTTTTTGGTGGTTAATTGGAAAGGAGAGTGTCAAGGGCTTTCATGCCTGGTGGCTTCAAACCACAATCCTCAGATTTAAATTTCCAGAGTACTAGATTATAGGCATGAGCCACCTAATGCCTAGTTTCAGATGTAGCCTCAAATTTACACTGCTCCTTCTATTGGAAATGTGCTACTTGGCTGGTTATCTTCTGGACATCCTTGGGGGCAACTACTCCCCTAGTGCCTGAGACTTCAAGAAGATCCTGAGCCTATGCTGGTGCCTCACACCTGTAACTCTTTTTTTTCTCTATTAATAAGTTTTTTTATTGTGAAAATACCAGAGGGGTTAAAATTACATGAGCAAAGTAATGAGTACATTTCTTTTTTTTTTTTTTTTTTTTTGGGGGGGGTCCGGTCATAGGGCCTGACTCTGGGCCTGGGTGCTATCCCTCAGCTCTTCAGCTCAAGGCTAGCGCTCTACCACTTGAGCCACAGCGCCACTTCTGGCTTTTTTCTTTTTGCTTATGTGGTGCTGAGGAATCGAACCCAGGGCCTCAGGCATGCAAGGCAAGCGCTTTACCACTGAGCCACCTTCCCAGCCCATGAGTACATTTCTTATCAAGCATTGTTGCCTCCTCCATTGTTTCCCCTTACCATCTCTGCCCTCCCATCTCCCCCCCACCCCCCCCCCACACACACACCTGTAATTCTTGAGACTTTTTTTTGTGGCATTCTACCACTTGAGCCACAGTGCCACTTCCAGTTTTCTGTTGGGTAATTGGAGATAAGAATCTCATGGGCTGGGCTGGGAAGGTGACTCAGTGGTAGAGCGCTTGCCTTGCATGCATGAAGCCCTGGGTTCGATTCCTCAGCACCACATAAGCAAAAAGAAAAAAGAAGTGGCGCTATGGCTCAAGTGGTAGAGCACTAGCCTTGAGCTGAAGAGCTGAGGGACAGCGCCCAGGCCCAGAGTTCAGGCCCCACGACTGGACCCCCCCCCCCAAAAAAAAAAAAGAATCTCATGGGCTTTCCTGCCTGGGCTGGCTTTGAACCAAATACTCAGATCTCAGCCTGCTGAGTAGCTAGGACTACAGGAGTGAGCTACCAGCGCCTGGTTCTGGAGAGACTTTATCTCCAGTTAACTAGCAAAACTCAGGGCTTCATGTATGCTAGGCAAGCACATTCCCAGTCCAAAAAATGTTTTTGTTTTGGGTTTTTTTGTTGTTGTTGTTGGTCGTAGGGCTTGAACTCTGGGCTTGGGCGATGTCCCTGCACTCTTCAGCTCAAGGCGAGCTCTCTACCACTTGAGCCACAGCACTACTTCTGGTTTTCTAGTGGTTTATTGGAGATAAGAGTCTCACGTGCTTTTCCTGCCTGGGCTGGTTTTGAACCACGATCTTAGATCTCAGCCTCCTGAGTAGCTAGGATTACAGGCGTGAGTCACTGGTGCCTGGCTCCAAAAATGTCATTTTGATTTACAGTTTAGGAA
Organism: Dipodomys merriami; assembly: GCF_024711535.1. Taxonomy (NCBI): domain Eukaryota; kingdom Metazoa; phylum Chordata; class Mammalia; order Rodentia; family Heteromyidae; genus Dipodomys; species Dipodomys merriami. Next base: position 49,898,612 of record NW_027202382.1, on the reverse strand, counting down.
GTTTCAGTCCATGGTAAATTGGCCAAGTTGCTCTTTGATCTGTGGTGAGGCAACATTTTCTGGCAGGAGCACATGATGGTGGAAGCAGCTGGAATCACAGAGCAGGAAGTGAAGGGAGGGATACCCTGTCACTGTCCTCTTCAAAGACACTCATCATAGGATCAGAAGACTTCCCAGAATCCCTTCCTCTCATAGAGCCAGGAGCTGGTAAAGCCCTGCATCACACAGGCCTTGGAGGGCCAGGACCCAAACCACATGCCACTCATTCTCTGCCTGAGCTATTTGCACTGACTCTGAGATTGCCGATGTGTTGAGCTTTGGCCAGTGGATACTAGTGAGCATGCTTCCAGGAGGAGCTCAGTAAGTATTTGTCAGTGGGAACTGTCACTTACAATACAGCCTCAGTGTTGTATGGGAATCCTGGACATATGGCATGGCCATGGGAAATCCTGGGCAATGAAATGCTACAGAGAAGTCACACAGCTGTGAAATGAGAAGTCCCAGAGTGAATTCCCAGCTGACACCAGAGGGGACAGAGATTCCCAGTCCCATTCATTTGGGCCAGTCTTGTAATCACTCTTCCAAACTCCCAGATTCTGGCCCTTCACAGCAGCATAAGCACACTCTTAGTTACATTTGATCTCTTCTTTCTCCTTACTTTCTCTGAGGTAGCTTGCAGAGGCTGAGAAATCATGCAGGCACACAGACTGGTTTCCCTTCATACTGTGGGGCCATCCATCCTCCTGTGCTCTCTGGGTTTTGCTGACTCTTGTGCCCCAGTGGGTGTCCCATTCCAGTCCTCTCTGCTTGGGTCCTCCCCCCTGATGCTTTTTCAAATCCTCATCATACTGAGGTAAGAGCCAGTACTGATGGCTCACGCCTACTTTTTTAATTTTTTATTGTCAGTCATGGGGCTTGAACTCGGCCTGGGCACTGTCCCTGAGCTTCTTTTGCTTAAGGCTAGCGCTCTACCACTGGAGCCACAGTGCCACTTCTGGCCTTTTCTGTTTATGTGGTACTGAGGGCTTTGTGCGTGATAGGCAAGCACTCTACCACTATGCCACATTCCTAGCCTCACACTTATGTCCTAGCTACTCAGGAGGCTGAGATCTGGGGATTGCATTTGGAAGTCAGACCGGGCAAAAAAGTCCCATCTTCAATTAACCACTCAAAAAGCCAGAAGTGGAGTTGTGGCTCAAGAAGTAAAGTAGTAGTCTTGAGCAAAAAAGGCTCTGAGAGCATTCATGCCCTGAACTCAAGCCCAATGACCAACAAGAAAAACAACAACAACAAAAATAAACCTGAGGTGAATTCCCCATGCACCTCTCTAAAACTAGCTCCCCGTTTGTTTCCATTCTGTGTTAGTGACTTTTTCTTTGCCATAACAAATATCTCATGGGGAAGAATGGTCAAAGGAGTGAAATTAATCAAAATTCATTGTATTTAATACAACTTTGTTGAATGGTCAAAGAGATGAGATTGATCAAGATTCATTGTCTTTATATACAACTTTATGAACGGCAATTCTTTTGAACAACTACTTAAAGATAAAAATAAAATTAAAAATAAAACAAAAGGGGCTGGAATGTGGCTCAATGGTAGAGCACTTGCCTAGCATGCATGAAGCCCTGGGTTTGATTTCTCAGTACCATATAAACAGAAAAAGCTGGAAGTGGTGCTGTGGCTCAAATGGTAGAGCGCTAGCCTTGAGTAAAAAGCTCAGAGACAATGCACAGGCCGTGAGTTCAAGCCCCAGGACCCAGTGATAAATAAATAAATAAATAAATAAATAAATAAATACGACCCGAGAGACAGTTTAAAGGAGGGGAGACTTATTTTGGCTCACAGTTTGAGACTTCAGTCCATACTCAGCTGACTTGCTTTTAGAGCATGCTGAGGCAGAACATCATGATAGAAGATTGTAGAGCAGAGTTGCTCACCTTGTAGCAGTCAGAAGCAGAGAGAGTGATAAGGGTCAAGAGACAAGATATCCTTCAAAGGCACACCACTCCAACCAGGCTCCATTTTCCATCATCTCTCAATAATATCAGCAGAGCCTTTGTGATCCAATTACCTCTGTCATTCCATTCACCCTCTGGGTACCAAGTCCCCAACACATGAGCCTTTTGGGGGATATTTCATATCCAGGCCAAAACATCTTCAGCAATTCTCCCATCCTTTCTTACTTCATCAGGTTCTCTTCTATGGAGTCATTCTCACCAGGAAATAGACATGCTATACTATTCCTCTGTAAAAACAAACTCTCCTCCTCTCCCTCCCTTCCTTCTTCTTGGGTTTGATCTCAAGGATTGCTTGCTTGGGCAGTACTTTACCCTTGAGCCATGCCTCAAGCCTTGCTTTTTGTTGGTTATATTGGAGATGGAGTCTCAAGGACTTTTCTGCCCAAGCTGGCTTCAAATCTCCATGCTGTGGTTTTCAGAGACCTTTTGAGAAGGTAGGATTACAGGTGTGAGCTACTGGTTTGGTGCCTGGGATAACACCCTCTCTTGACCTCCTTCCTCTTCCTGTCTTCTATTTCTTTCATCAGCAAAATGCTTTGAAACATTTGTGTATTTTATGGTCTTCAATTTCTGCCCTTCCATTACTCTGTGTATGTGTGTATGTGTGTATGTGTGTATGCGTGTGCGTGTGTGCCAGTCCTGGGGCTTGAACTCAGGGTCTGGGCATTATCCCTGAGCTTCTGTTTGTTCAAGGCTAGCACCCTGCCACTTGAACCACAGCGTCACTTCCAGCCTTTTCTGTTTATGTGGTACTGAATCAAAACCCAGGGCTTCATGCATGCTAGGCAAACACTCTACCACTAAGCCACATTCCCAGTCCTGTGTATGTTTTGTTTGACAGTCTCATTGTGTATTCCAACCTGGATGCCCTCAAAGTTGGAAATCTTCCTACTTCCACCTTCCTAGTGTGATTACATGTGTATGTTAGTATGCTTGGCCTTCCATGTCTTCTTCTTCTTCTTTTTTTTTTTTTTTGGTGCCAATCCCGGGGCTTGAACTCAGGGCCTCTGCATTATCCCCCATCTTTTGTGCTAGCACTCTACTTGAACCACAGCTCCATTTCTGACTTTTAGGTGGCTAATTGGGGATAAGTCTCCTCAGATCTCAGCCGCTTGAATAGCTAGGATTATAGGTGTGAGACACTCATGCCAAGCTATTCTTGTGTGTGTGTGTGTGTGTATGTGCCAGTACTGAGGCTTGAACTCAGGGCCTATAACTCTTGCTTGACTTCTCTGCTCATGGCTAGTTCTCTACCACTTAAGCCATATCCCTACTTCTGGCTTTTTGTTTGTTAACTGAAGATAAGTCTCTCAGATTTGTCTACTTGGGCTGGCTTGAAATTGGAATCCTCAACTCTCAGCCACTGGAGTAGCTAGGATTACAGGCATAAGCCACTCAGCACGTGGCTTATCTGCAAAATCTGCCACATATGCTATCCTTACTTCCCTGTTTCCTTCCTACCTAGGAAGAAGGGCCTCCTCTTTCCAGTCTCTTCCTGACTTGATACAGACATGTTCTGTGGTTCAGTATTTTCCTTTCTCTCTGTCCATATTTCTCCAATAGTGATCTCATCTAATTTTATGACTTGCTATGGTTTGAATCTTAGTGTTCCTCCAAATAATATTAAGTTTAATCCCTGGTGCTCTATTACTAATAGTATTATGTGAATCCTTCAGGGGTCCTCTCTCTCGTGGGTGAGATTAGAAGCTGTATCAACGTATCAGACCCTACATGTCTCCATGTTCATGTCCTGGACCTTCTCTGGTCACCATGGAGTTGAACTGTTTGTTGGTATTGTTTTTGTTCTTTCTTTCCTCTCTGGCTTTCATGGCTCAGTTTCCTAACAGTTTGAAGTATATTTGCTGGATGCTGGTTTTTGAGACAGGAGTCCATCATGCAGTTGCCAGCCTCTTAATAAAGACTCCAAGATTCAACCTCTCAAAAACAAAACAACACAAAACGAAAAGTTGTATCAAAACTCTTAGAGTCCAGGTACTGGTGGCATATGCCTGTAGTCCTAGTTACTCAGGAGGCTAGCAGAAAAGCCCTTAAGACTGTGTGTGTCTTGGTGCTTGAACACAAGAATTTAGGTGCTGTCCTTGTGCTTTTGTGCTCAAGTCTAACGCTCTACCACTTTGAGCCACAGTTCAATTTCCAGCGTTCTGGTAATTAATTGTTTGTTTGTTTTTTGTCGGTTGTGGGGCTTGAACTCTGGGCCTGGGCACTGTCCCTCAGCTCTTCAGCTCAAGGTGAGCGCTCTACCGCTTGAGCCACAGCACTACTTCTGGTTTTCTAGTGGTTTATTGGAGATGAGTCTCACGGACTTTCCTGCCTGGGCTGACTTTGAACCATGATCCTCAGATCTCAGCCTCCTGAGTAGCTAGGATTACAGGCCTGAGCCACCGGCACCGCTTTTTTTTTTTTTTTTTTTTTTTGTCGGCCGTGGGGCTTGAACTCTGGGCCTGGGCGCTGTCCCTCAGCTCTTCAGCTCAAGGCGAGCGCTCTACCACTTGAGCTACAGCGCCACTTCCGGTTTTCTGGTGGTTTATTGGAGATAGGAGTCTCATGGTCTCTCCTGCCTGGGCTGGCTTTGAACCGCGATCCTCAGATCTCAGCCTCCTGAGTAGCTAGGATTACAGGTGTGAGCCACCAGCACCCGGCTGGATTTTTTTTTAACTGTATTTTTTTGTCTCTTCTTTTTTGGTACTGGGGATTGAACCCAGGACGTTGCACTTGCTAGGCAAGCGCTTTGCCACTGAGCTACATCCCAGCCCTTTAAATGTGGGAGAGAAATAATTTCTTGTTTTTTCTTTTGTCGGTCACGGGGCTTGAACTCTGGGCTTGGGCACTGTCCCCACTCTCTTCAGTTCAAGGGAAGCACCCTACCACTTGAGCCACAGTGCCACTTCCATCTGGTAGTTAATTGTATATGAGAGTCTCACAGACTTTCCTGCCTGGGCTGGCTTAGAACCACAATCCTCAGATCTCAGCCTACTGAGTAGCTAGGATTACAGGTGTGAACAATGGGTGCCTGGGCTTAAGACTCTTATTTCCAGTAAGCCACAAAAACCCGTATCAAAAACCCAAAAAAGCAGAGTGCCAGTGGCTCATACCTGTAATTCTAGCTACTCAGGTTGAGATCTGGTTCAAAGCGAGCCACAGTTCAAAGCCAATTGGACTCAGATAAGAATTATCTCCAATTAGGGCTGGGAAGGTGGCTCAGTGGTAGAGTGTTTGCCTTGCATGCATGAGGCCCTGGGTTCGATTCCTCAGCACCTCATAAGCAAAAAGAAAAAAGCCAGAAGTGCTGCTGTGGCTGAAGTGGTAGAGCACTAGCCTTGAGCTGAAGAGCTGAAGGACAGCGCCCAGGCCCAGAGTTGAGGCCCCACCACCAGACCAAAAAAAAAAAAAAAAAAAAAAGAATTATCTCCAATTAACTAGCAAAAAGTGGAAGTGCTGGGGATAGAACTCCACACCTGCTGGTGTGTGTCTATGTGTGTGTGTGTGCGTGTGCACATGCACACGTGCTTGCCAAAATGTGTGTGTGTGCGTGTGCACATGCACACGTGCTTGCCAAAATGTGTGTGTGTGTGCGTGTGCACACACGCACACATATGCTTGCCAAAATTAGGGCTTGAATTCAGGGCCTGGGCACTATCCCTTAATTTCTTTTTTTTTTGACGGTCCTGGGGCTTGAACTCTGGGCTTGGGCGCTGTCCCTGTGCTCTTCAGCTCAAGGCGAGCTCTCTACCACTTGAGCCACAGCGCCACTCCTGGCTTTCTAGTGGTTTTTTGGAGATAAGAGTCTCACGGATTTTCCTGCCCGGGCTGACTTTGAACCATGATCCTCAGATCTCAGCCTCCTGAGTAGCTAGGATGACAGGCGTGAGCCACCGGTGCCCAGCTATCCCTTAACTTCTTTTGCTGAAGGCTGGTACTCTACTGCTTGAGTCAAGGTTCAAGGCTTTTTGGTGGTTAATTGGAGATAAGAATTTGTTGCCCAAGGGGCTGGGAAGGTGGCTCAGTAGTAGAGAGCTTGCCTTGCATGCCTGAGGCCCTGGTTCGATTCCTCAGCACCACATAAGCAAAAAGAAAAAAGCTGGTAGAGCACTAGCTTTGAGCTGAGGGACAGCGTCCAGGCCCAGAGTTCAGGCCCCACGACAGGACCAACACGGGACCAAAAAAAAAAAAAAGAATTTGTTGCCCAAGCTGGCCTTGAACCACAATCAGATTTCAGCCTCCTAAGTAGCTAAGTTACAGGTATGAGCCACTAGTACCCAACTCCAGCTGAAGCTATACCTGAAAAATGCAGGTGGACTGTAGAAGCTGAAATGGGCCCTGGCTGACAGTCAGCAAATGGAAACCTCACATAACCATGAGACTGGATTTTGTGGATGTGACTGAGCCTAGACAGAATTCTCCCCCCAGAGGCCCTAATAAGAGTTCAGGCCCACTGAAAAGACCCTGACTTCATCCTTAAGCCTTGGAGTCGAAAACCATCTAAACACACAAAGCCATAATGTATTTACACGTTTTATGTCTCTGTATTTGTGGTAAAATGGTACAAAGTCATAGAAAACTAATCCACTAGCTTTCTTGATGGGAAGATAAGCAGCAAGTACAGATAACTCTTAAGAATTTGAGCTGTGATAGGAGTGAGGTAGTGGTTGGAGGAACTTGGGAGCTAAGAGGGTTTTTTTTTTCTTTCCAGAACTGGGGTTTGAACTCAGGGCCTGGGCTGTGACCCTGAGTTTCTTTTTTTCTTTTTTGTCGGTCATGGGGCCTGAACTCTGGGCCTGGGCGCTGTCCCTCAGCTCTTCGGCTCAAAGCTAGCGCTCTACCACTCGAGCCACAGCGCCACTTCCGGCCTTTCTGCTTACGTGGCGCTGAGGAATCGAACCCAGGGCCTCATGCATGCAAGGCAAGCGCTCTACCACTGAGCCGCCTTCCCAGCCCCCCCCCCCCCCTCAGTTTCTTTTGCTCAGGGCTAGCTCTTCCACTTGAGCCACAGCGCCACTTCCAGCTTTCTGTGGATGTGGTGCTGAGGAATCGAACCCAGGGCTTCATGCGTGCTAGGCGAGCGCTCTACCACGGAGCCGCCGCCCTCCCAGCCCCCCACAAGCTCACTGTACCGATCTCTACACGGAGGGGTGCACTTTGAGCAGTGAGGAGGGACCGGCCAGATCGAGGCGTGTCTCCGCCCTCCTGGCCTCCCTCGTGAAAGCCCAGAAACCTCTGGGCAGCAGCCGGGCCCGCGCGGCCTCCGTCCCGGCTGGACGCAGGCCCGCCACGGCTCTGCGGTGGGCTCCGGTCTCCCCAGGGGGCTTCGCCGGACTCGGCCTCCGCACGCACCGCGGCGTCGGGAGCTGTTTCCGGAGACCGGGCCGGCGCAGCTGCGGAGCGGGAAGCCCGGGGCCCGGGAGGCCGTGTGGGGAAGACGCGCTGCCGTCCTACCGGCCTGCGACCGGCGGCTGCGGCGGACGGCCGCTCCTAGCGGCCCTGCTACGCCCGGCTCACGGACGCGGGCTCCACAGGCCGGGGCGGGCTGCGGAGGCCACGCGGCTGCCAAAGGTAGCAACCCTGGCCTCGGCCCCACAGCGCGGGCGCCGCAGCCACCGCCCGCACAAAGCTTCCCGCGAAACTGACGTCGCGCCGGCCGTCGCGCAGGCGCCGCCCCCGGCCGGCCCCTCCCCCTCCTGGCCTTTTCCAAGAGCGCCTGCGCAGCCTCCTTGCTTTTATTGGCGGCTGCGTCGCGGCGCGCGCCGGCCGGCGAAGGGCGCGCCATACGATTGGCCAGCTGGTGGCGACGGGGGGTGTGTCCCGGGCCGCGCCCCGCCCTCCGCTCCGCTCGCTGGGGTGCGCGCGGCGGCGGCGGCGGCGCGTGGCAGGTCCGGCGGGCGCGAGGCGGCGGCGGCGGCGGCGGCGGCGGCCCGAGCCCGGACCAGCCTCGTCCGCCGGGGGCCCGCCCTGCCCGACCCCGGCCCCGGCCTGCCCCGGGGTGCTGCGGCCTCGCCCGAGCCCGGCCGGGCGCCTCCTGAGGGAGCGTCGCCGCCGGCCGAGAGCGCAGGCCCGGCCATGACCGACTTCAAATTGGGCATCGTGCGGCTCGGCCGGGTGGCCGGGAAGGTGAGCGGCGCGGAGCCGCGGTCAGGCCTGCGTGGGCCGGGCCGGGGCGGCGGGGCGGGCGGGGCGCGCCGGCCGGGCTCGGGCCCGCCTTCCTCGCGCCCGCCGGCGGCGCGCCCCTCGGGCTCTGGCGCTCCTCGTCCGGCCGGGCCGGCCCGGGGCGAGGCGGCCCCGCGCCGCGGGCCTGGACTCCGGCTGCACCTGCGGCCGCGGGGTTCGAACCCGGCGTCCCGCCCGCGGCCGCGCGCCGCGCCGCCCCTCGGCGGGCCCGCCCGTGGGCGGCCGCGCTTCGCGACCGGGCTCGGTCGTGTCCCGCGGAGCCCCGGGCTTCCCCGCCAGGAGCCAGCGTCCTGACGCCGGCCGACCCGGGGCCCCTCGCGGTCTCCGCCCGGCCCCGGCCCCAGCGGGGCGGCTTCGCTCGGTGGGCACCTGTGGGCTCCGAGGCCCGGCGGAGCCCGGGCCCAGGGCTGCCCCGGCCCCTGCCCCTGGCGGCCGCGGAGGGAGGCCGGGAGGAGGAGCAGCGGTAGAAGTCGGGCCGGCGGGTGGCTCCGATCCCAGGAGATCCCACGAGAGTGAGACGGGCCCATCTTGAGAAGCGTTTCCTGCCATTTTTGCAGAATCTCAGGCAGAGGCTCTGGAGCTGTCTGAGCAGAGTCGTAAGACCCGGGTCTTGTCCGAGACCTTCTAACTCAGAAACTGGTTGCATGAACACCAGCCCTTGAGAAGCTTTTCTTTGCTACGTCTCAGATGGAAAGCTGAGCCTGACTATCCAGTGAGCACATGTCTACTGCCCTGCCTAGTGAATACACTCTGGAACTTGTATGCTCTGCTCGGTCCCACCCCCTCCCTCTACTTCACTGACAATGCCTCTGCCTGGGCTTATTGCCACATGAAAGGCCTAGTGCCCCCTGTCGGGGTCGGTCCTGTGTGGACGGGTATAGAAGCCTGATACCTGCCACTCGTGGGCATGACTGACTTTTAACATTTCCTGCCTGCATTTTTGGCCCCATGCCCTGAGGCTGATGTGTCTTAGTCTGAAGAGGCATGTGGTTGGTTACCTTCTGCTTCACAAGATAAAGGAATCAGGTTCCTGGTTACAATGTTATTGTTCTTGTGAGTATCTTTTGAATGATTTTGAAATGTGTGGTTAATTTTCAGACCAAGTACACTCTGATAGATGAGCAAGACATCCCCCTGGTGGAGAGCTACTCCTTTGAGGTAAGGATGACTAGATCTTTCGTGTTGCTTCGATCTGTGCCCCCAGGAAGAGTCAAGAATGAGTTTCTGTCTCTGTTGGGGGAGCTGGAGACCTCACCTGGATGGAGCCAGCCAGGGTTGGCCTGGGATCCCTCAGGGCTGCCTTGTCCAGAACCCAGATATCAGCAGCCTGCCTGTCACTGCTCAGCAAGGCCTCTGGTAGCTGCCCAGCTCCATGCAGCCTCTGTGACTCTGACTGCCTCATGTTCACCCTGGTTGCTGGCTCTGCTTGAAAACATACCAGAATGTCCGAGTTTGATTGGATGTCTGTTAAATCAAGTGAGCATAGTTCTGTAGCTGCAGCTGTTGTGAGGATTTTGCCCCTTCCTAGTGTTCCTCTAGGAGCTGTTTCCGCCACCCACTCCCCACTAAAGCAACCCTGATCAGTAGTGGTCATCCTGCCCTCTACCTCCATCTCAGCACCTCACACTAACACGGCCAGTGCTTGGCTAGGAGTTTTTCTTCCTCCATGTATTGGGGTGTGCGTGTGCGTGTGTGTGTGCGTGTGTGTGTGTGTGTGTGTGTGTGTGTGTGCTTGGCTAGGAGTTTTTCTTCCTCCATGTATTGGTGTGTGTGTGTGTGTGTGTGTTACTGGGGATTGAAGCCAGGACTGTGGGCCTGCTGGGCAGGTGGTTACCACTTGAACCACTCCTCCAGCACTGCCAGTTTTGTTGTTTTTGATCAGTCGTGGGGCTTAAACTCTGGGTCTGGGTGCTGTCCCTGATCTTCAGATTTTCTGGTGGTTTATTGGAGATAAGAATCTCAGGGACTTTCCTGCCAAGGCTATCTTTGAACTGATATCCTCAGATCTCAGCCTCCTGAGTAGCTAGAATTATGGGTGTGAACCACCCCCCACCATTTTTTAAATCAGTCTTGGAGCTTAAACTCAGGGCCTGGGTGCTGTCTCTGAGCTTTTTTATTCAAAGCTAGTACTCTACCACTTTGAGCCACAGTGCCACTTCTGTGTTTTCGGGTGGTTAATTGAATATAGAGTCTCATGGACTTTCCTGCCTGGGCTGGCTTTGAACTGCAATCCTCAGATCTCAGCTCCCTGAAATGTTCCTGAGAATTGGAAGCTTTAGTTGATTGTGGGGCTTGAACTCGGCCTGGGTGCTGTTACTGAGCTCTTTTTTTTTTTTTTTTTTTGTCGGTCGTGGGGCTTGAACTTTGGGCCTGGGCGTTGTCCCTCAGCTCTTCAGCTCAAGGCGAGCGCTCTACCACTTGAGCTACAGCGCCACCTCCGGTTTTCTGGCGGTTTATTGGAGATAGGAGTCTCACGGTCTTTCTTGCCCGGGCTGGCTTTGAACAGCGATCCTCAGATCTCAGCCTCCTGAGTAGCTAGGATTACAGGCGTGAGCCACCAGCGTGAGCTCTTTTGTTCAAGGCTAGCACTCTACCACTTTAAGCAACAGCTCCATTTCTGGTTTTTGTCTGGTTAATTGGAAGTAAGAGTTTCACAGGGACCTTTCTGCCTGGACTGGCTTTGAACTGCTATCCTCAGATCCCAGCCCTTCTTGAGTAGTTAGGATTACAGGTGTGAGCTATTGGCTCCCAGCTTGGAAGCTTTATTTTATTTTATTTTATTTTATTTTTTTGAATCAGTCATGGGTCTTGAACTCTGGGCCTGAGCCCTGTCCCTGAGCTCTTCAGCTCAGTGCTAGCGCTCTATCACTTTGAGCTATAGCACCACTGCCAATTTTCTGGTGGTTAATTGGAGATAAGTGTTTTGTGGACTTTTCTTTTTTTTTTGATCCGGTCGTGGGGCTTGAACTCTGGGCCTGGGCATTGTCCCTCAGCTCTTCAGCTCAAGGCTAGCACTCTACCACTTGAGCCACAGCGCCACTTCCGGCTTTTTTAAATTTTTTCTGCTTATGTGGTGCTGAGGAATCGAACCCAGGGCCTCAGTAATGCAAGGCAAGCGCTCTACCACTGAGCCACCTTCCCAGCCCTCTTGTGGACTTTTCTACCTGGGCTGGCTTTGAACGGTGATCCTCAAATGTCAGTCTTCTGAGTATCTGGGATTATAGGTGTGAGCTGTTGGAAGCTTTTTAACAGACTTTTTCTCTATTCTATCTCAGGCTCGAATGGAAGTAGATGCTGATGGAAATGGTGCTAAGATATTTGCATATGCCTTCGACAAAAACCGAGGAAGGGGATCGGGTAGACTCCTCCATGAGCTGCTGTGGTGGGTTGTTATTATTATTATGTTGTTGTTGTTTTGTTGTTGTTGCTGTTGTTATTGTTGTACAAAAGAGGTTATAATTCCAAAAGTCAGGTTATGAATATATGCATCTTGATCAGTCAACCCTTCCATGGTCTCCCTAGTTTTCACTCAGTGAGTATTTTTTAGCTGCCTTAGTTCTCATGTGGGGTCTCTGTGAGCTCTAGAGTGTGCAGGATGTTTGGAGGCAGGAGAGCTACCTGCCTAGTAGAGTCAGATTTGCCTTGCCATCCCTGGGTCTGAAAGTTGTTTGTTTGTTACTTTTTTATTTATTGTTGGTTGTGAGGCTTGAACTCTGGGCCTGGGCACTGTCCCTGAGCTCTTTAGCTCAAGGTAAGTGCTCTACCACTTAGGCCACAGAGCCATTTCGGGTTTTCTGGTGCCTGGTGGTTAATTGGAGGTAAGAGTCTTAATGGACTTTCCTGCCTGGGTTGGGTTTGAACTGTAATCCTCAGATCTCCTGAGTAGCCTCCTGAGTAACTAGGGTTACAGGCGTGAGCCCCTGGCACCCGACTGAAAGTTTTTTGTTGTTGTTGTTGGTCACAGGACTTGAACCCAGGGCCTGGGTGCTGTCCTTGAGCTCTTTTGCTCAAGGCTAACTTTACCACTTTGAGTCACAGTTCTACTTCCAGTTTTTGAGTGGTTATTAGAGATAAGAGTCTCATGGGGACTTTTCTGCCCCGGCTGACTTGGAACTGTGATCCTCAGATCTAAGTCTGCTGAGTAGTGAGGATGTCAGGTGTGAGCCACTGGTGCCTGGCTGAAAGTTATTTTTCTGTCCTTTACCACTAACCTAAAGGAATGACAAGTTTGCATATTGTACTTGAAATGCCTAGTGGATTCAGCTGGTATGGGGCTTCCTATGGAGGGAGGGGTTCTGCTGTCCGCTGAGCTCTTGCTGAGCTTGTTGAGATGTAGACTGACTCTGGGAACCATGGCTACTCAGTATGCAAGGTAGGACTCTGAAGTATTGGAACTTGTCTTTCAGCTACTTGTCTTGGCAGTTTTGGGGTTTTATTCTTGCTTCTTTGAGACCTGCCCATAAATCCAAGGCTAGACTCATCAATGTGGCTCAGCAGCCCCTATCAGCAGAGTGAGGACCCAGGTTAGACTGTGTGGCTGGTATTTCTCTCTGGGTGTGGGTCAGAGGTGGCCCCTGAGTGTTGTCTTTCCCTAGGGAGCGGCACAGGGGAGGCGTGGCTCCTGGGTTTCAAGTGGTGCATCTCAACTCAGTGACAGTGGACAATCGCCTGGACAACTTGGAGCTGGTACCATGGGGCTGGCGACCCAAAGCCGAAGAGACCTCCAGCAAACAGAGGTGGGTCTTCCTCTGCTAGTATCTCCTCCAGGTGCTTGGTGTCTGATAACTCTGATGGCTTTGGGACATGAGTTATTTTTCTCCAACATGTGAGGCTTCTGTGTGTGGCTGCATGTTTGCACACACACCACACACGCACAGTCCTAGGGCTAGCTAGGACTCTGAGCCCTATACGCTCCCATGGCTTTGTCACACTCAGGGCTGGCACTCTACCACTTGAACCATGCTCTAATTCTGGCTTTTTGTTGGTTAATTGGATATAAGAGTCTTACAGATTTGTCTGTTTGTCTGCCTGGGCTTGCTTCAGGAACTTTGATCCTTAGATTTCAGCCTCCTGAGTGGCTAGGATTATAAGCATGAGCCACCAGTGCCTGGCTGAATGGGAAGTTTTGATGATTGTATTTTGAGGGGGTTGATCTTGTGATACTTGGCTTTAGGAGCACTGTAGTGGATCTGATGGAGTGGAGCCAGCCTTGGACCTACTCCTTTATACACAGATGGGTCTCTATCTTGTTCTGCCTAACAATTTTCCTTGAAGTTTAAGGGAAGTAGGACATTTGTAGTTTAGCTTGTCCTCTAGCATCCTGTGGTCCTGAAAACAGTGTTCTGCACAAGTGTTCTACTCTGGAGGTTAGTACCTGCTCTCCACACCATCAGCCCAGCTATGACCCTTATAGATCGCCCAGGAAGAGCCAAGGGACCAGTAGGAGAGTGTAGAACCAAATTGAGAGCAGTCTTTAGACACGAATTGCTGATGTGCTCCTAGGGCTTCTTGGTCGTCTATGTATCTTAAGTTCCTGGGTAGCATTGGCCACCCCAGGGGGTGTTAGTGGCATTGGTGGGGTTGATGTTCAGAGAGTATGCAGACCTTTGCAGTTGCCTTTGGGTCATCCTGCTGTGGAGGAAGAGGTGGTGGGAGGGCTCAGCAGGCCACAGTTGATGTTGTAAGGAGGTGGTTTCTAGATCCTTAAAGGGCTTCCTTCATTCTGCCACTCTTAGCCTCTCATTGTCCTTTGCTCCACACACTTGCGTTTCCTTGTGGGCTTGCAAGGTGAAGGCAGCCTTGTGAAGGTCTGTGTCTTCTATCAATAATTTATTCCCTATTCTTGTGTGTATGTGTGTGTAAGTGCATGGGCACGTACACATGCTGGTCCTGAGTGCTTAAATTTAGGATGTGGGCACTATCCCTGAGCTTTTTTGCTCACTACTAGTGCCACTTGAGTCACATCTTCTAGCTTTTTGGTGGTAATTGGAGATAAGAGTCTCATGGGTTTTTCTTCTCAGGCTAGCTTTGAGTTAAGATCCTCAGATCTCAGCCTCCTGAGTAGCTAGGATTATAGCCCTGAGCCAGTTTGTTTCCTATCTGATGTCAGAATTTTGACCCTTCAGTTGCCTGTTCAGTGAAACTTAGTAGAGTTTTATGCTTTGGAGGATTATGTTGGTTTGGACTTTGGGTTACAAGTAAAAGAAACTGATCTCAATTTGGCTGAAGCAAAAATAGTGCATTTATTGACTCTGACTAGAGTGGGGAAAACAAGGGAATATGTGGCTTCCTCTGATTCTGTTTGAGTGTGTGTGTATGAGAGGGGGGGGAGACGAGGGATCCTGGGGCTTGAACTTGGCTGGCCTGGGCATTGTCCTTCTGCTTCTTTTGTTGAAGGTTTGCACTCTACCACTTGAACCACAGTACCACTTCCAGCTTTTTAGTAGTTAATTGGAGCTAAAAGTCTCCAGATAGCTGAGTGCTGGTAGCTCAAACCTATAATACTAGTTACTCAAAAAGCTGAGATCTGAGGATCATGGTTCAAAGCCAGCCTCTACCATTTGCTTGAGCCATACTTGCACTTTTGGCTTTTTGCTGGTTAATTGGAGATGAGAGTCTCACAGAACTGTCTGCCCAGGCTTCCTTCAAACCAGTCTTGAGATTGAAGTTCTTAAGTGAAGCTAGGGTTACAGCTATGAGGCACTGGTGATTGGCTAGGTTTCTGGGCCTTGAACTCAGAGCCTGGGCGCCGTCCCTGAGCTTCTTTTGCTTAAGACTAAAGGTCTACCACTTGAGCCACAGCACAACATCTGGCTTTTTCTGAGTAGTTGATTGAAGATTAGTGTCATGGACTTTGCTGTCCCAGCTGGCTTTCAACAGCAGTCCTCAGATATCAGCCTCCTGAGTAGCTAGGATTACAGGCATGAGCCACCAGTGCCTGGATAGTCCTTTCTTAACATATATACGTGTGTGTGTGTGTGTGTGTGTGTGTGTGTGTGTGTGTGTGTGTGTGTGTGTGTGTGTGTGTGTGTGTGTGTGTGTGTGTTTATTGAATATATACTTATGTATACATGTATACGTATATGTACGTATTGCCTGTCCTGGGGCTTAAACCCAGGGCCTGGGCAGTATTGTTGAGCCTTTATGCTCAAGGCTGGCACTCTACCACTTGAGTAGCTCCACTTCCTGCTCTTTTGTGTGTGTGTGTGTGGGGGGGTGTTAATTAGAGATAAGAGTCTCACAGACTTTCCTTCCTGGCTGGATTTGGACCATGATATTCACATCTCAGCCTTCTGAATAGTTAGGATTACAGATATGAGCCACTGGCACCAGGCTATTATTGTGTATTTTTTTGTACTGGTACTAGGTCTTGAACACAACTCTTTTTTTTGCTGGGGGAGCGGGGGGCAGGAGGGTTGGTTGTAGGGCTTGAACTCTGCCAGGGTGCTGTTTCTGAGCTCTTCAGCTCAAGGAGAGCACTCTACCACTCGAGCCATGGCACCACTTCCAGTTCTGGTACTTAACTGGAGATAAGAGTTTTACGGACTTTCCTTGCCTGTGCTGGCTTTGAACCAAGATCCTCAGATCTCAGCTTTCTGAATAGCTAGGATGACAGGCCTGAGCCTCAGCACCCAGCTAGGGCCTCATATTTTGCTCAGCTTTTTTGCTCATCACTGGTGCTCTAACCCTTGATCAATGCTGTGGTCCAGCATTTTACTGATTAATTGTATTATTTATTTGTTTGTTTATTTATTTTGTCAGTCATGGGGCTTGAACTCTGGGCTTGAGTGCTGTCTCTGCACTCTTCAGCTGAAGGCAAGCAATCTACCGCTTGAGCCACAGAGCCACTTCCTTTACTGATTAATTGGACATAGAGTCTTGTAGACTTTTCTGCTAGAGTTGGCTTTGAACTGGGTGCTCTAGGTCTCATCTTCTTTAGTAGCTAAGTTTTCAGGTAAGAGCCATTGGCACCTGACTATATTTTGTTTTTGAGATAGGGTCTAGAATTACTGATCCTCCTGCCTTTGGCTCCTAAGAAACTGGGATTTGCAGGTATGAACCCACTGCCTAACTCGGAATACCCTTTGTTGTCATGAGAAATTAGAAAACTGTCTCATTTATAGAAGGGGACAGTTACAGACCCTAGGTTGAAACTGTCCCCTAGGGTCAGTGGACTGCCAGCCTGGTGGCCCTTTGTTAGGCTATTCCTCATAGGCTGTTGGGGATGAGCGCTGCTGGTTTTGTGCTTTGAGTCACCTTGGTGGAGGTGGGCTCTGGGTCGCCCAGGATCCGTTCATACGTGTGGATATTCTTGACTTGTTGGTATAGGGTCTGTCCACTTGGACTGATAGCTGGGAGCAGCAGTCTGGCTCACTCCTGAGTGGGCTGGAAGTCCTAGCTGGTCTGGTCTGTGTATCCTGGTTCTTGGCTTGTGGCTTCCATGTCAGCTGGTTCTTTGTGGTAGGGTCACATTGCCTTTGGCTGGCTAGGACTAGACACTGGCTTCTCCCAGGCCTGAGTTTTCTGTTGTTCCCTGGAACTGATTAGTGGGACTAGGAGTACAGCTCAGCTATCTATGTGACCCCCTTTTTTTTTTTTTTTTTGGTCAGTTGGAGGGGCTTGAACTCTGGGCCTGGGCGCTGTCCCTCAGCTTTTCAGCTCAAATCAAGCACTCTACCACTTGAGCCACAGAGTCACTCCCGGTTTTCTGGTGGTTTATTGGAGATAGAAGCCTCATGTACTTTCCTGCCAGGGCTGGCTTTGAACTGCAATCCTCAGATCTCACCCTCCTGAGTAGCTAGGATTATAGCTACTCAGCTATAATCAGATTATAGCACCTGACTCCAGGTGGCTTCTTTACAAAGGTATCTTCCCACTTTAGAAGGATGCATCTGAATCTTGCCTGACTTGTAGGACCTCAGAGAAGGTCTTAACTTATAAAACAACCTCTCTGTTGGCTGCTGGTGGCTCACACTTGTAATCTAGCTACTTAGGAGGCTGAGACCCAGAGAATTTTAGTTCAAAGGTAGCCTGGTGAGCAAAGTCATCTCCAAAATAACCAGCAAAAAGCCAAGCTGGGAGTATGGCTGAAGTGGTAGAGCACCAACCAAGCAACTGAGTTGAGTGTGAGGCCTTGAGTTCAAATCCTGCTACTAGGAAAAACCCCAAACATAGCATAGAAGCATGCCTCTGTCTGCTTGCTCACCTTCCTTTGTAACCATGTGCCCGCACAGTCTGGCTTCTGTCAAGACCTGACTGTGAAACCTGCACACGTATGAGCAACTGGCAGTCATTCTGGGGCCTTCTGCATGTGCGGGTCACATGCAGATTTCAGTTGTTCGTGGAGTGTGCAGTGGCTTACGGAGAGGTTTCTGTAAGGATGCAGGACAGCCACAACACCGAAGGAGAAGTAAGCTGACAGGGTAATAGCAGGTACCTCCCAGGGTCAAGGGTAAGGTGGCAGGGCTTCCTGGCTTCACCCAGGGGCCATGTTTGCTTATGTACCTACGTTGGAGAGAGTAGTAGATAAGTGCTTATTTGTTAGAGGGTGCTAAATAGTTCATGTTATGTAGTGGTAAGTATACAGAGTGGGGATGGGCCAACAACTCAGAGTTGATGGAGTGAAAACATTTCGGCTGACCTGGGCAGGACACATGGGTCCCAGAGTTACAACTTCCTCCCTTGTACTGACCTGATCGGGTTGGAACATAGAGGTTTCTGCTTTCTTTCAGAGAGCAAAGCTTGTACTGGCTTGCAATCCAGCAGCTGCCCACGGACCCCATAGAAGAGCAGTTCCCTGTCCTGAACGTGACGCGGTACTACAATGCCAATGGGGATGTGGTAGAGGAGGAGGAGAACTCCTGCACCTACTATGAGTGTCATTACCCTCCGTGCACAGTAATTGAGAAGCAGGTACCACGTATCGCAGCAAGACCTTGGCTCGTGGCCAGCTCTGCCCAGCAGTTCAACTGCAGTGTGGAGTCTTACCCTACAACCCCCTACGCGTCCCTGGGTTCTCCTCAGGGTGGCTCTCCCTTTGCTGTTGTGCCTGTCCAGGAAGGGCCATGCACTCCAGCCATGGTGTCTGGATTTTTTTCTTTTTGTGTGTCCATCATGGGACTTGAACTCAGGGCCTGGGCTGTCCCTGGGCTCTTTCACTCTGCCACTTTGAGCCACAGTGCCATTTCTGGCATTTTCTGAGTAGTTTATTGGAGATAAGAGTCTCACAGACTTTCCTGCCTGGACTGGCTTTGAACCATGATTCTCAGGTCTCAGTGTAGCTAGGTTTACAGGCGTGAGCCGCTAGTGACTGGCATGCCTTGGGCGGGGGGGGGGGTGAGGGGTGTTTTTATTTATGATGTTAGGATCGAACCCTGGGTCTTGTACATGCTAGACCAGTGATCTGCCTCTTAGTTATACCCCCATCCTGCTGCATGGAGCTTTGCTGGGTCCTTCCAGATTCTGAAATGTAACTTCAGTCCTACACTCTGACCCAATGTGAAGGTGAGCCATGGTCTTCTGTGTTTCAGCTTCGGGAGTTCAACATCTGTGGGCGTTGCCAGGTGGCACGGTACTGTGGTTCCCAGTGCCAGCAGAAGGACTGGCCTGCCCACAAGAAGCACTGTCGAGAGAGGAAGCGTCCCTTCCAGCATGAGCTCGAGCCGGAGCGATGACTGGCAGGAGGGCCACTGCTGCTGCAGGGTTCTGACCCTCTGTGGGCACAGCAGAAGTCAGACTATCAGTTGAACCTGGAGGTGCCAAAGAAGCTAGCGGCGGGCCCCCGAACAAACACCATGAGGCTCCCCAGGCACATGCTGTCTGTGGGGACAGCTCCCCTCAAGTGTTATCTCCAGCAGAGACAACGGGGAGGCTCCCCAGGACCTTTCTCATTATTTATATGTTAATATGTTTGTAAACTCATGTACAGTTTTTTTTGGGGGGAGGGAGAGGGGGTTTAGAAACTACAAATAGAATCATTTGCTGTAATGTTCAAATGGCAAACAGTCAGCCACACGTCTAGAAACTGTCATGTAGCCAAGCTTCTCTCCTGGGCATAGGAGCTCCAAGAAGCGGCCTGTACAGTTGTGTCTGAAAGGGCAGAGTAAAGGGGAGGAATCACCTTCTGAGTTGACCATTCTCTACTCTTCAAATCCTGCAGTTTAGGTTCAACCTTACTTTCAAGAATTTGTCACATAGTGCAGAGTGGCAGAAGGGTCCTGGCTCCTGTTGGTGCCTAGGGTAGACATGCTGGGCTTTTGTCCTACCAGAAATGTAACTGAGACTCAGATCATCCCATCTGACAGCTGATATGGTGAGGCTAGCCACAATTCTAGTGGCTGAGGGCTGCCCTGGACCCCTGCGTTGATAATTCATACCTTGCTTACACATGGAGTCTCTGGAAGCCAGCAGTGAGTGAGATTCTGCCCAAAGAATCAACAGGACATGCCAAACAGGACTGTGGGTTCCTACAGTGGGCTAGGGCAGGGTGCTGGGTCCCTTCCCTTTTCCACTGTACAGGTGTGACCACCAAAACAAGATATCCCCTTTCTCTTAGGAAGTGCAGGTGACTGAGGGCTGTTTTAAGATCTTGTCTACACAGAGTCACGTCAGGAAATGAGCCAGCTATGTGGGTTGGAATATTGTCTGACAGGAGGTCCATTTGGCCCGCCTAGCCCAGTCCTTTATTGGTCCTTAGATCCCTGCTATACCACCACCCTCCTCTTTTCCCCCCCAATCCTGGGGCTTGAACTCAGGGCTTGGGTACTGTCCCTGAGCTTCTTTTGCTCACGGCTAGCACTCTACCACTTGAGCAACACCACTTCTGGCCTTTTCTGCGTATGTGGTAATGAGGAACCAAACCCAGGGCCACATGCATGCTAGGCGAGCACTCTACCACTAAGCCACTTTTTTTGTGTGTGTGTGTGGTGGGGGGTCTGGTCATGCAGCCTGAACTCTGGGCCTGGACGCTGTCCCTCAGCTCTTCAGCTCAAGGTGAGCACTCTACCACTTGAGCCACAGCGCCACTTCCAGCTTTTTTCTTTCTGCTTATGTGGTGCTGGGGAATCGAACCCAAGGCCTCAGGCATGCAAGGCAAGCACTCTACCACTGAGCCACCTTCCCAGCCCATACTACTAAGCCACTTTTCTGTGGGCCTTCCACTTTTTTTTTTTTTTGCCGGTCCTGGGGCTTCTTGAGCTCTGGGGCTTGGGCTTTGTTTGTACCTGAGTCTTTTTTTTTTCAAGGATAGTGCGTCACCACTTGAGCGTCACTTCTGGCATTTTGTGAGTAATTTATTAGGGAGATAAGAGTCTCATGGACTTTTTCCTGCCTGGGCCAACTTCGAACTGTGATCCTCAGATCTTGGCCTTTTGAGTAGCTAGGATTATAGACATGAGCCACCGGTGCCCAGTAACTGTCCCCCTTTAACAGCTATCTTAGAACACAGTTCATTCAACCATAGGTTGAATGGCACTCAGATTTTGTCAGGGGAGGTTTGTGAGTGTATCCTAAGAGATGGTGGTTGCTACAGAGATCCCTTTGGATCTACCAGTTTTGTTAAACCTCCTGTTTTCAAAGTCAAGTTGTGTCAGGACTATTGACATAGGAAATCTTGTGTTGCATTTTGTATTTGTGGTAGTCTCCACACAAAGAGCACTGAGTTATCCTTAGGTGTTCTTATGGGGATAAAGCACATGGTAGCAGGCCCTGTAATCTTTGCCCCTATTAGTGAATGGCCAAGTGGGCATGTCAGTCATATCCTTGACCAACAAGAGTTGTCTTATTTACTCTCCGGGTGTGTGTGTGTGTGTGTGTGTGTGTGTTGGTCCTAGGTCTTGGATGCTATCCCTGAGCTTTTATGCTTAAGGCTAGCACTCTACCACTTGAACCACAACTCTACTTCCAGCTTTTTGGTGGTTAAATTGGAGATAAAAGTTTCAGGGACTTATCTGCCCTCCCTGGCTTTGAACCATGATTCTCAGATCTCAGCCTCCTGAGTACTAGGATTTTAGTTGTGAGCCATTGGTGCCTGGCTGCACTTAGCTTTTGATCAGAAAATTACACTGGAAGAAGTACCCAGGGCTTCACAACCAGCCAGTAAATATTGCACTGAGGAAGGTGGTCAGATTTTAGGGTGCCTATTGGCTTCCTTTATCATGCTGTTCAAGTGAGACTGCTTTTAAAAAATGGTTTGCATCCGTATCCCTCTGTTTAGTTCTTGGTAAAATAATCTAGGCAGCTGTATGAGAAGATGCTGAATATTCAAGTGGCTCAGATACACTGCTTGTTTTTGCCCCAAGTACTGCTTGAGTCTTCTTGCCAGTGGCAGTCAGGAGATTGAGGTTGGTTCCTCTGCACAGCTGCCTGCTGCTGGTTCTGGGATGTTTTTAGCTACAGTCTCCCTTCTATCCCATGCCGACACCCAGGTAGCAAGTGAGTTTACTGCTTCAACCTAACTGCCTGGAGCCGCCCCCAAGCGAGTGTTGCTAAAACTGAAGTGCCTGAAACGAGGCTGTGGGGCCGTCTGAAGGTGCCCGAGGCCACAGTCTCGGGTTGCTGCCAGGGTCACTTCCTGCACAGATGCAAGGACCTTTCCGACACCTCAGCCGTGTGTGTGTGTGTGTGTGTGTGTGTGTGTGTGTGTGTGTGTGTGTGTGTGTGTGACTGCACAGATGCAAGGACCTTTCCGACACCTCAGCCGTGTGTGTGTGTGACCATACAGAGGGATTCCGCTTACATGAGTAAGGTAATGAATACTGTTAGCTCCAGGGCTTGTAGGTCAGGCTTTCCATTTGTCACGGTCTAGCCTCTGGCTGTCCTATTTCCCTCCCCACTCATTGGTGTGGGTCTTGAACGCATGGCCTGGGCTGCTTTTTGCTCTAACACGAGCCAAAGCTCCAATCCCTACCTCCCCCCGCCCCCATCAAGGGGTTGGACGCGGCCTGGGCGGCCTGCGCCCCGGCGCCCCTCCTCGAACCGGCGCCCGCTGCGGTGTGGCTGGCGCTGAGCCCGGCTCCCGTTTCCTTTCTCTTGGGTTTATCGGTGCCCGCGACGTCTTGGAGCCGGGATCCTCAGGCTCCGGAGCGGGGCCCCGTTCCTCGTTACTAGGAGCCCGGCGGGGCTCTCGCCTGTCGCCCCGGCTGCCGGGGCAGGACCGTCCCCGGACTGATCTCCGACCAGCCACCGGAAAGCCGAGGCGGCGCCGGGCCTGGTCCGACCCCGGCACCGACAGCGCGCAGGAGGAGTTCGGCGGAGCGGTCCCAAAGCCCCCGCCGCGCCGGGGGGGCGGGACACGTCGGCCCGGAAGCGGCCCGTGCGCGGGGTGCCCGGGATGCCGGCCGGCCGGAAGTCCCGCCCAGTTCCGGGAGGGCGCGGCCGGGGTGGCTGGCGGAGCGAGGGCGCGGCCTTCCGGGCGGATGGCGGGCGGCCGCGTGCGGGCGCTGCAGGCGGTGGACACCGAGCTCACGGCGGACGCCGTGGAGTGGTGCCCGCTCGACGGCTGCCAGCGCCTGCTGGTCTGCGGGACCTACCAGCTGTGCCGGCCGGAGGCCCTGCTTGCGGGGCCGGGGGCCCAGGTGTGTGTGTGTGTGGGGGGTCCTGCTTGCGGGGCCGGGGGCCCAGGTGTGTGTGTGGGGGGTCCTGTCTGCGGGGCCGGGGGCCCAGGTGTGTGTGTGGGGGGGGTCCTGCGGGGCCGGGGCCCAGGTGTGTGTGTGGGGGGGTCCTGTCTGCGGGGCAGGGGGCCAGGTGTGTGTGTGGGGGGGGGTCCTGCGGGGCTGGGGGCCAGGTGTGTGTGGGGGGGGTCCTGTCTGCGGGGCCGGGGGCCCAGGTGTGTGTGTGGGGGGGTCCTGTCTGCGGGGCCTGGGGCCAGGTGTGTGTGTGTGGGGGGGGGTCCTGTCTGCGGGGCCGGGGGCCCAGGTGTGTGTGTGGGGGGTCCTGCAGGGCTGGGGCCCAGGTGTGTGTGTGGGGGGGTCCTGCGGGGCCGGGGGCCAGGTGTGTGTGTGTGTGTGGGGGTCCTGTCTGCGGGGCCGGGGGCCAGGTGTGTGTGTGTGTGTGGGGTCCTGTCTGCGGGGCCGGGGCCCAGGTGTGTGTGTGTGTGTGGGGTTCTGTCTGCGGGGCCGGGGGCCAGGTGTGTGTGTGTGGAGGGGTCCTGCCTGCGGGGCCGGGGGCCAGGTGTGTGTGTGTGTGGGGGGTCCTGTCTGCGGGGCCGGGGGCCCAGGTGTGTGTGTGGGGGGTCCTGCGGGGCTGGGGCCCAGGTGTGTGTGTGGGGGGTCCTGCGGGGCCGGGGGCCAGGTGTGTGTGTGGGGGGGGTCCTGTCTGCGGGGCCGGGGGCCAAGTGTGTGTGTGTGTGGGGGTCCTGTCTGCGGGGCCGGGGGCCAGGTGTGTGTGTGTGGGGGGTCCTGTCTGCGGGGCCGGGGGCCAGGTGTGTGTGTGTGTGGGGGTCCTGTCTGCGGGGCCGGGGGCCAGGTGTGTGTGTGTGGGGGGTCCTGTCTGCGGGGCCGGGGGCCAAGTGTGTGTGTGTGGGGGGGTCCTGTCTGCGGGGCCGGGGGCCAGGTGTGTGTGTGTGGGGGGTCCTGTCTGCGGGGCCGGGGGCCAGGTGTGTGTGTGTGTGGGGGTCCTGTCTGCGGGGCCGGGGGCCAGGTGTGTGTGTGGGGGGGGTCCTGCGGGGCCGGGGGCCAGGTGTGTGTGTGTGGGGGGGTCCTGTCTGCGGGGCCGGGGGCCAGGTGTGTGTGTGTGGGGGGGGTCCTGCGGGGCCGGGGGCCAGGTGTGTGTGTGTGGAGGGGTCCTGCCTGCGGGGCCGGGGGGCCAGGTGTGTGTGTGGGGGGGGGCTCCTGCCTGTGGGGCTGGGGGCCAGGTGTGGGGAGGGGGTGTGGGGAGGAGGAGTGCGGGGCGGTCCCACGGCTGGGCTCAAGAGTGAGGGCAAAGGAGGAGTCAGGATCAAGCCAGCATGGAACTGGGACTCCTGCTCTAGCACGGCCAGCCCCACACTTCCCAGCAGCTGCCCTGGCCGTGGGGCCTTGGCAGCCATCTACGAGCCCTGCGGTCTCCCCAGGAAGGAGACCTTTCCTCGGCTTAGGGCTTCTGAGTCTAGGCTGAGGGCTCTCCGACGGTCTTGGCCACATCTGCGTCCTGAGTTTGCCCGTGCATAGCTGCCCGGGGTCTGTAGGGTGATGGAGTCTGTGTTTTGTAGGGTGGACCTCAAGTTCGTTCAGGCTGCCTCTACCTGTACAGTTTCAATGAGGACAGCTCTGGGACGCCCCTGGTTGAGGTCCAGAGAAGAGATACCTCCGCAATCCTGGACATGAAATGGTACAATTTTGGTTAAGTCCACTTCAATTTTGGTTAAGTCCACTTCAGAATTTGTCACCAGCTGCTTTCTGTTCATTAACCAGGTGTGCCTCCTGCCTGAGGACTTGAAGAGACAGACAATAACTGATCTCTGGATCTTGCTCTTTTCTCTCCAACCCATCTATTGCTTTTTCTTTTCTTTTCTTTTTTTTTTTTTGGCCAGTCCTGGGGCTTGAACTCAGGGTCTGGGCTCTGTCCCTGAGCTTCTTGTGCTCAAGACTAGCAATCTGCCACTTGAGCCACAGTGCCCCTTCTGTCTTTTTCTGTGTGTGTGGTACTGAGGAATGGAACCCAGGGCTTCATGAATGCTACAAAAGCACTCTACCACTGAGCCTCCTTCCCAGCCCCCTACCCATCTCCTGGCAGGCAGAGGGCACTTCACTTGGTCACTTGGGCACATCTCCCTGGTCAGTTTCGCAGCCCAAAGTCAAAACCAGTCTGGGAAATGTTACTTCTGACTTCATAAGCTGGAGAACACATTGTTTAGGAACAAAATCGTTTCCAACCTGCTTTCGTGCTGAGACTTAAGTAGTAAATCACCTGCCTGCACAATGCTCTTCTGAGCGTCCTGTATCTTCACATGTGGTTCTCTCCTCAGGTGCCACATTCCTGTGGGAGGCCATGCTCTTCTAGGAGTGGCCAATGCCAGTGGGTCTATAGAGTTGCTTCGCCTGGTGGGGTCTGAGGTCAGTGATGATGGAAAGGCTGCCAGGCGGGGAAGAGACCTGAGTGGGGAGCATTGGGGAGGGGAGTATGTGGATACAGCGGATACATCTGTTTTTGTCAGTCGTGGGGTTTGAACTCTGGGCCTGGGTGCAGACCTTGGGCTCTTCAGCTCAAGGCAAGACTCTGCCACTTGAGCCACAGCATCACTTTTGGTTTTCTGGTGGTTTATTGGAGATAAGAGTCTCACGGGCTTTCTTACCTAGGCTGGCTTTGAACCGCAATCTTCAGATCTCAGCCACCTGAGAGGTGAAGATTACAGTTGTGAGCCACCAGCACCCAGCTAGTGGATTGTCTTAAGGTTCTAAGAAAGCATGAAATCTGTTTTAAATCATACTGGGTTCTGGTGAGAGGAAGGGCTGTCATAATAAACTGCTATTGTATAGAAAAGTAGGGCAAGCATGACCTGAGTTGATGCTAGGGATAAGAACAGCAGTGAAGGGGCTGGGAAGGTAGCTCAGTGGTAGAGTGCTTGCCTTTCCATGCATGAAGCCCTGGATTCAATTCCTCAGCACCACATAAGCAGAAAAAGTTGGAAATGGTGCTGTGGCTCAAGTGGTAGAGCGCTAGCCTTGAGCTGAAGAGCTGAGAGATAGCGCCCAGGCCCAGAGTTCAGGCCCCACAACCGACAAAAAAAAAAAAAAAAAGAACAGCAGTGAATTCCCTGGATGCAAATGTTACTTCTCTTGAGTATTGAGAGAACATAACGTTTCCTATGTGTGATCACTGCCCCCAAAGTGCTTTATAGTGGTCCTGTACAATGCTTTTGCAGAGCTGGTTATTATGTTTGCAGAAGTCTGCTGTAGTGGGCTGACATCAACATTCCACAGGTCTTGTCCTAACAGGGAGGCAGGGACATGCACAGAGGCTAGAGTATCGGTCCAGCAGGCATTGATTCATGGCACTTAAAAGCCTGTGTAGAAAGTATCTTGCTTTAGGTTAGCTTTGTACTAGAAATGGGGGAAAGGACTGTCTACAGAAGATTGGACCCAAGGACCAGGTTTTAAGACAGGAAAACAAATACCCAAGCAAGGACTTTGGTCCTTTCTCCAAGTCAAGTGCTCTCTGGGTTGTTTAGGTAATAAAACTCCATAAATCTGGGGCTGGGAAGGTGGCTTAGTGGCAGAGTGTTTACCTAGCATGCATGAAGCCCTGGGTTCCATTCTTCAGTACCACATACACAGAAAAGGCCAGAAGTGGCACTGTGGTTCAAGTAGTAGAGTGCTAGCCTTAAGCAAAAGAAGCTCAGGGACAGTGCCCGGGCCTTGAGTTCAAGCCCCAGACTGGCAAACAACAACAAAAAATCATAAATCTTTTTGTTTAATTTATAAGAGAAGGAGTGTGAGTCTATGTGTTTTGGTAGTAGGGCTTGATAAACTTATACACCAAGCTTTTGAGTTCTTGCTTGGTGTTTTTAAGAGGTAGCATTTTAATGGCTGTGTGGTTTTGGAAATAGAAAACACATGTTCCCAACTCTGGGACAGCCAAGCTTCCCAGAGGCTCCGTGGGCCTCAATGGCGGAGCCTGCAGCGGTAGTTAAAGGTTGTAGGTGTATAGAGGTCAAGTGTGTGGCAGAGTCCTCAGGTGTGAGCCAGTCCATCTTCAGATCCTACTCAATGCCTGGGACAGGACAGGGTGTTTAGTGTCAGGTGTACTCTCCTTGGCAGATTGCTTGCCTAGCATGCACAAAAAAACAACAAAAAACCCAAACAAACCCAAACCAACACCAACCAGGTGTAATGGTACATGTCTGGCAGTGTCAGTAACTCCGGAGATTGAAGTGACAAGTGTTCTTGAGCATGTAAATTCGAGACTGGCCTGGGTAGCACAGCCAGGCTCTATCTCTAAACAAACAAGCTTGTTAGTAGCTGCCACACGTTGCTTGTGTGTAAAGTAACTGAGGAACAGAGGGCTGCTTGGACAAAGTGTCTCTTTCTCTCCAGCAGAAGAGCAGTTACACCCTACAGCCAATATCCAGCCTTACTGTGGAGGAGCAGGGTTTGTCTTTGTCCCTGGACTGGTCTACTGGGAAATCTGGAAGGTAACGAGGCCAGATGTGGTCAGGGGCCCTGAGGACCAGTTCTTGGTTCCACACCAGAGAGAACTAAAGCCTCTTTCTGCAAGTCTTAATTCCTTAAACTTGGACTGTCACTGATCCTAACAGAAAATCCTTGCATATCACCATCAATGTGATAGTTTTTTTTTTGTTTTTGTTTTTGGGTCCGGTCATGATGCCTGAACTCTGGGCCTGGGCGCTTTCCCTCAGCTCTTCAGCTCAAGGCTAGCGCTCTACCACTTGAGCTGCAGACCACTTCCGGCTTTTTTCTTTTTGCTTATGTGGTGCTGAGGAATTGAACCCAGGGCCTCAGGCATGCAAGGCAAGCGCTCTACCACTGAGCCACCTTCCCAGCCCGTGATAATGTTTTTTTTTTTTGTTGTTGTTGGTCGTGGGGCTTGAACTCTGGGCCTGGGCGCTGTCCCTCAGCTCTTCAGCTCAAGGCGAGCGCTCTACCACTTGAGCTACAGCGCCACTTCCGGTTTTCTGGTGGTTTATTGGAGATAGGAGTCTCACAGTCTCTCCTGCCTGGGCTGGCTTTGAACCGTGATCCTCAGATCTCAGCCTCCTGAGTAGCTAGGATTACAGGCGTGAGCCACCAGCGCCCGGCTTCGGCTTCGTGATAATGTTTTTATCAAGAGAAGCTAACACCGATTTCTGTGACAAACTAAATGATAGTTTAGGCCTTTGCCACATAAACAGTGAAACCTCTCAAATGTGAAGGGTCTCTCCTAGGACGTGTTTGGGAACAGGAGAGGGTAGTGAGACCTGAGTGTGGTGACATACACAGTGATTCCAGGTTTTGGGAAGCCAAGGAATCAGGATCCCAAGTTCCAGGCTGCCAGCCTCACTGTACAGACTAGACCCCGACACTCTGGTCTCCAAAACAGAGAGGATGGGCACTGGGAGTGTGGCTCAGTGGTAGAGTGCTTGCCTAGCATGCATGAAGCCCTGGGTTTGATTCCTCAGTACCACATAAACAGAAAAGGCCAGAAGTGGCACTGTGGCTCAGATGGTAGAGCACTAGCCTTGAGCAAAAGAAGCTCAGGGACAGTGCCCAGGCCTTGAGTTGAAGCCCCAGGACTGGCCAAAAAAAAAAAGAGGAGTTTAATATGCTCTTCATTGAGTTTAATAAACTCTACTAATGAGTAGTTTAATATGCTCTTCATTGGCTCCCTGCATCTAGGGTCAGTGACCAGCCCTTGAACATCATCAGCAGTGACTCCAAGGGGCAGCTGCACCTCCTGACGGTGAACGAGGCAGGGTCTGGACTGCAGTGCGTGGCCTCCTGGCAGGCACATCACTTTGAGGCCTGGGTTGCTGCTTTCAATTACTGGCAAACCGACATTGTGTACTCAGGTCAGCACTCCTGCACTGGACATTGGGGCCTTGCCATACGTCTCCAGAGGAAGACATTCTTGCGTAGTGCTGGTGATGGGGCCTGAACTCAGGGTCTGTGCCCTTTCTCTGTTTTTTCACTGGCATTCTATCACTTGACCCATGCTTCTAGTCTGGCATTTGGCTGGCAAATTGGATACAGAGTTTCACAGTTTTTTCCCCTAGTTTGGCTTTGAACCTCTGTTCTCTAGATCTCAGCCTCTTTAGTAGCTGGGGCTTAGAGGCCTGAGCTATAAGTGCCTCGCTTCAAAGGAAAACCTTTTTTGTTGATTGAGGAAGGCTTTGGGGAGAGGGCGACAAGTGGGCTGGTGATAAGGCAGTAATTTTGGGTGACTGTCAATGGAGGGTGTGCCATGGCTAGAACTGTGTCTTCTCCAGGAAGTTACCACAGGCTTTCCGCAGGCTGGCTGGAGTTGGAGGGAGCAAGCGCCCTGCGGGCTGCTGTGTACCCACAGTGCTCTGGGGTAGAGTTCTGGCTTGCATTCTGTCCCAACTTGGTCATAGTAGATTGCAGGTGGATGGCTTCCTGGATGTAGCTTTTCTTCCAAAAGGACAGGACACATCAAAATAGATATGTCCTGGTCTTTTGAATGGTTTGTACTTGGGGATGCTGATAAGGAAATGAAAAATGGACAGCACTGGCCATTTGGGCAGTTTTGCTCTCAGGTAGAGCTGACTCATGAGCCAGGCTGTGCTCTGGACAGAGGAGCTGCTAAATTCTGCCTGTTCTGCCCTGGTTTGGCATAAAGAAACGAACCTGTCCCCTCCCCCCAACACTAGAGTAGATAAATTCCAGAACAAGAGGCTTCTGGTCGTGCGCGCGCGCGTGTGTGCGTGTGTGTGTGTGTGTGTGTGTGCGCACGTGCGCGCGCTGGTCCTGGGGCTTGAACTCAGGATGTGGCGCTGTCTGAGCTTTTTCATTCAAGGTTAATGCTCTACCACTTGAGCCACAGCTTCATTTCCAGTTTTTGTTTTTTTGTCAGTTGTGGGGTTTGAACTCTGGGCCTGGGCACTGTCCCTGCACTCTCCAGCTCAAGGCGAGCACTCTACCTCTTGAGCCACAGTGCCACTTCCCATTTTCTGGTGGTTAATTGGAGATAAGAGACTCACAGACTTTCTTGTCCAGGCTGGCTTTGAACCGTGATCCTCAGATCTCAGCCTCCTGAGTAGCTAGGATTAAAGGCGTGAGCCACCAGCTCCCAGGCCATTTACAGCTCTTTGGTGGTTAAAGAGAGAGTCTCAGCCCTGCCGGGCACTGGTGGCTCACACTGAGCTTATATTGAATTGGAGGGAGATGGAAAATAAGCCTGAGGCATAATGTATAATGAGGAAGTTATACAGTATGTCAGAAGTGGCAGTGGTGGACAGAGAGGGTAGAAGAGGTATGCTGGGTAGGTGTGGTGATTACCCTGTTGCAGTTCCAGGCTGGTGGGCAGCGTCTACATAGGCACAAGGGACCTGGTCCTGTAGAAGGGCAGCTAGCATGTTCAGCAGAGAGTTGAAGGGGTTGAGGTCAGAGGCAACACGTCCAGGTCCCAGAGCCTTGCAGGTTACACCAACGACGCTAGCTTCTACTCATAGTGAAAAGGAGTTACTTCTGGGTATTAAGCAGAGAATGATGTGTTTGGAACACAGAATCTTGTTCTTGTTAGCAAGCCACTACTTGAGCCATGCCCACAGCTTTATTTTTCCAATAAGGTCTCATGTTTTTACCTGGGACTGCTGGCCCAGACTGCAATCATAGCTGCATACCACCATGTCCAACTCGTTAGTTGAGATGAAGTCTCACTAACTTTGCTTTTTTTTTTTTGTGCCAGTCCTGAGGCTTGAATTCAGGGCCAGGGCACTTTCCCTGAGCTTCTTTTGGTAGGGCTAGTACTCTACCACTTGAGCCACAGCACCAGTTCTGGCTTTTTGTGTGTATGTGGTACTGAGGAATCAAACACAGGGCTTCATGCATGCTAGGCAAGTGCTCTACCACTGAGCCACCTTCCCAGCCCCAAGTCTAACTTTTTGCCTAGGCTGGCCTTGAACCATGGTCTTCCTGATCTCCACCTTCCAAGTAGCTGTTACAGGGTCCACACTGTGTACTTGATAAATACTACTGGATGGGTAGACAGATGGTAGTGAGTGATGGATGAATGGTAGACAGGTGGATGGAAGATGGTGGATAATAGAGGATGTATGGTGGGTGAGTAGATGGGTGATTGTGGGTGGTAGTGACATTAGAAAGTCCTTGGAAATTTTCCTTTGTCAGCCTTTTTGTGGGTCCACTCTGAAGCTTTTTTTTTTTTTTTTTTTGTCGGTCGTGGGACTTGAACTCTGAGCCTGGGCGCTGTCCCTCAGCTCTTCAGCTCAAGGTGAGTGCCCTACCACTTGAGCCACAGTGCCACTTAAGGTTTTCTGGTGGTTTACTGGAGATAAGAGTCTCACAGACTTTGCTGCCCAGGCTGGCTTTGAACCATGATCCTCATATCTCAGCCTTCTGAGTAGCTAGGATTACAGGTGTGAGCCACTGGTGCCCAGCACTGAAGCCTTTTTCTTTGTTGTTGTTGTGGTTGTAGGGCTTGAACTCAGGGCCAGGGCACAGTCTCTGAGCTCTTTTACTCAAGGCTAGTGCTCTACCACTTTGAGCCACAGCGCCATATCCAGCTTTCTGATGATTAATTGGAGATAAAAGTCTCATAGGGACTTTTCTGCCAGGGCTGGCTTTGAACCACCAATCCTCAGATCTCAGCCTCCTTAGTAGCTAGGGTTATAGGCATAAGCCACCAGCACTCTGCTTTCTGAAGCCTTTCCTTTTCTTAAACCTTTCTTCTCCCATCAGGATGTCTTGCTGTTGCGTTTCTTCCAAGACTGTTGTTTATCAGGATACCAAGCACCCAATTAGTGATTATCCTTCAGTTCCTCTAAAATGAATGTGTAGGCCGGGCGCTGGTGGCTCACGCCTGTCATCCTAGCTACACAGGAGGCTGAGATCTGAGGATCGTGGTTCAAAGCCAGCCTGGGCAGGAGAGACCGTGAGACTCCTATCTCCAATAAAACCACCAGAAAACCGGAAGTGGCGCTGTAGCTCAAGTGGTAGAGCGCTTGCCTTGAGCTGAAAAGCTGAGGGACAGCGCCCAGGCCCAGAGTTCAAGCTCCACTACGGACCAAAAAAAAAAAAAAAAAAAAAAGCTTTATAGTTAAAATGAATGTGTAGGGGGGAGGTGCCTTTTATTGTAAGGCTTTAAAGGGTATATTTGTTTTTGTTTTTGCCAGTCGTGGGGCCTGAACTCTAGGGCGCTGTCCCTCAGCTTTTCAGCTCAAGGCTAGCACTCTACCACTTGAGCCACAGTGCCACTTCTGGCTTTTTTTCTGCATATGTGGTGCTAAGGAATTGAACTCAGGGCCTCATGCTTGCGAGGCAAGCACTCTACCACTGAACCACCTTCCCAGCCCCGTTATATATGTTTATAGCCCAGTGGAGTGTTTTCAAGCTTCCAGAACCTTCTAGAGTTCTATGTCTACTGCTTCCTTCATGTTGTTCCTGGGCAGGGATCTTGGGATATGGCCACTCAGGCTCTGGGCAGCTGAGGCTCAGACTCTGGGGCCCTTTGAAGGCAGCATGGTCAGGTGTGACCTGCAGTGTCTATGATTTATTAGGGAGGCTGATGCCGGACCACTTTTTATTACTGCAGGCACAGCCATAGCCCATCGATTTCCTCTCTCGCTAAGCCCACCTCAACCTGAAGACAGGACACAGCAGTGACCTTTCCTGAAAGCACATGGGACATGCTGAGAAATGCCAATGCTGTCATCACTGCCACTGGTGATGGCTTCTCTGTGTCCACACAGGAGGGGATGATGGTCTTCTCAGAGTCTGGGACACCAGGACTTCTGGCACGTCTCTCTTTATCAGCAAGAGGTATTTGGCTTGGGTTTGGCCCTCTTGGCTCCTTTCCCAGGACCTTGCCCTCAGTGCCACCTTCTGTCTGCAGACACTCCATGGGTGTGTGCAGCATCCAGAGCAACCCCCACAAGGAGCACATTCTGGCTACAGGAAGGTGAGTCCTGTAGTCTGCGTTCTCTAGTCCTTACATCCTGCCACCTTCCCTCCACAAGGACTCTGATGTTCTGTTTGTAGCTCTCAATCCATAGCACAGGTATCTGGGTCTGGAAAGAGGGGCCATTGTCTGCAAGGGGTGAGTGGGATGGGTTCCTGGGAGGTGTTCCCTGCCACTGAGGGGCCTTGAGGAAGTGAGCACTGACTGACTTTTCTGCACACCTCTGGTTGGATGTTCCAGCTATGATGAGCACATTCTACTGTGGGACACTCGGAACATGACTCAGCCGTTAGCTGACAGGCCCGTGCAGGGTGGGGTGTGGAGGCTCAAGTGGCACCCAGTCCACCACTATCTTCTCCTGGCAGCCTGCATGCATGGTGGCTTCAAGATCCTCAACTGTCAGAGGGCCCTGGGTGAGTAGGGGTGCACAGCTGGCCTCTAGGCAGGAAGTCTGTCCAACTTCCCTGCACTTACAGGCCACACCCATGTCTTGCCCCCTGCCCCTGTATCAGAATCAGACCTCAGTTTTAAAAATCTACTGTCTTAGCTAGGCATTGGTGGCTCACACAAATCCTAGCTACTGAAAAGGCTGAAGATTATGGTTTGAAGCCAGCTGGGGCAGCAAAGTCCATAAGACTTGCTTCTACTTAATCACCAAAAAGCTGTGGCTCCAGTGGTAAAGCACTAGCCTCCTGAGTAGCTAGGATTACAGGTGTTAAGTCACTTGCAGCAGTGACTGGTTAAAAGCCAGCCGTGTGCTGACTCCTCCAGTGGCTTCTTACACCACGCAGAACAAAATCTCAGCCTGCTCACGCCTATAATATCATGAGGCTCTACAATTCAGGACATTGAGAGCTGTAGAATCACAGTTGAGGCCAATTGGGGTAGAAATGTCTGTTAGACTCTGTCACCAAAATAACTGGCAAAAAGCAGGGCTAGGCGCATGGATTAAGTAAGAGAGCCAACTGAGCCAGCAAGCTGAATAAGCACAAGCCTCAAGTGCCACTAAACCTCAGTTACCAAAACAAAAAACAAATCAACAGAAAAAATAGACCCTCAGTTCTGAGCTTCTGTGGGATTCAGCCTGGTCTTAACTCTGGCTGCATCTTTACCTTGCTTCTTGCACATGCCCACGACCCTCCCTGCGGTCACTTCAAGCCTGGATGGCTGCTAGTCTTCCAAGCAGACATCTCAGCTCACTTCCTCCTAGTTCTTGAGCTTTTTCCAGCTTTGGCCCTGCCCAACTGGTTGCAGTGCCATGTGGCTACACACTGGAATGCTGTTCAGGCTGCCTTCTGACCCTGCTATCACCCTCCAAACGGCATTCAGAATTTCAAATTTTGAGGTGTATCTCCCTATGAAGATTTTGCCAAGTTTTCCAGCTTGGAGAAATACTCCCCCCATTTGTTTCTACAGCTCTAGCTTTTGCTCTGAGGTACACGTTGTGAGAAACATGTCCTTGTCCTAGTGATTCTTCTGCACATGTGCTAGCTGCCCCGTGAACTTTTTCTGAGGGAGCAGCTGTTCTTGTTGGAGTGAGGCTCCCTTTGGAGGTGGATGGAGACCGTCACTGGGAGTGATTTCTGTT
The DNA here is from genome assembly GCF_024711535.1 of Dipodomys merriami. Lineage (NCBI taxonomy): Eukaryota > Metazoa > Chordata > Mammalia > Rodentia > Heteromyidae > Dipodomys > Dipodomys merriami. The sequence continues at coordinate 49,864,253 of NW_027202382.1, read as the reverse complement.
TCTTGTTCTTTCTCTTGCTCCAGAAGAGAAGCAGGAAGTGACAGTGTTGGTGTCTCACACGATGCCCAATTCACTGGTGTATGGGGCTGACTGGTCCTCGCTCCTCCAACCCATGCAGCCCAGACCCTGCACCTTTCCTCCATGTGACACGGGAGCCAGGGTGGCAGACCAGGCCTGCAGCCGGAAGGTTGCAAGCGGACTACTAACGTCCTCATTTGAGCAAAGAGTGGACACAGTGGACTCAAGTGGCAGCTGGTGCCAGCATCACACTACTGCCAAGATCTGTGACTCGGACCTCCAGTCCGAAGGGGATGATTTTGACATCCACTTCCTGGCCACCTGCTCCTTTTATGATCACATTCTCCACCTCTGGAAGTGGGAGGCGAGCTGAGCCTGACCACATGACTTGGTGCCAGCTCTTCTGGCTGGGCCTTTGTGATTGTACCTGACAGTGGAATGGCATTTCCCAACTACATAATTTTTAAGCTGTATTTTAACTTTCAGCCCATCATACATTTAAGCAATTGTTTATACTAAATTCTTTTTATTACCTTGTAACATGAAAAAGTTTGTTGTAGTTTTTGTTTTTTTGGTGGAGTGTTTCTTTGTAGAATAAAAGGTGTATACACATTCTAGTCACTTTGTGTGTGTCTGTTGGTTCTAGAGCTCCTACTGGGTTTTTTCACTCCTAGCTGGCACTCTTAGCACTTGAGCCACACCTTCACTTTCTGCTTCTTGCTGGTTAATTATGATATTGTTCCTAGCCTCAACCCCCAGCCTCCTAAGTAGCTAGGATTTAAAGGCATGAATCACTGATGCCTGCCTTGTGCCACTATTGAATCTTAGATTGTCAGCAGGACACACATTTAGAAAACATTCTAGCCCCTTCCTCTTTTGTTTCCCTTTCTATGTTGGAATTAAATCCCAGAACAAGCACCTGGTAGTGTTCTACCAGCACCTCCCCATCCCCCCATCTTGTTTATCATGATACCAAACAACCTGCTAACATAGATCAGTTTGGTTACAACACACTTTTCTGTTAAAATGGTAATTTTCTTAGTGGCCCACTTATTTTAAATAAGATCTATCCTTGTAAATCTATTTTCTAAATTTGTGTTGTGGACAAAGTTCAGGTTCAGCTAAGCATGAACTCCCAATACCCATTTGAGGGACTGTGAAATAGGCAGACACTGGGCATAAGAGAGCCCAGTTTAGTACCAACTGTCTGAACGGCCTCTCTTTTTTTGGCAGTACTGATGTTTGAATTCAGAGCCTTAAGCTCACTAGGCTTGCTGGTTCCTTGGATTAGTGCTTTACCGATTAAGCCACACCTCCAGCCTGACTTTTTGTTATTTTGGAGATGGAGTCTGGCAGCCTTTTATGCTTGAACTGGCTTTGAACCATAACCTTCTAGATTTAGCCAAGGAAGCATGAGGCCCTGATACTCGCGCCCCACCCCCCCCCCAAAAAAAATTCCCAGCTGGGCACCAGCGGCTCAAGCCTGTAATCTTAGCTACTCAGTAGGCTGAGATCTGAGGATCCCGGTTCAAAAGCCAGCTCAGGCAGGAAAGTCAGTGAGACTTTTTTTTTTTTTTTTTTTTTTGTCGGTCGTGGGGCTTGAACTCTGGGCCTGAGCGCTGTCCCTCAGCTCTTCAGCTCAAGGCGAGCGCTCTACCACTTGAGCTACAGTGCCACTTCCGGTTTTCTGGTGGTTTATTGGAGATAGGAGTCTCACGGTCTCTCCTGCCCGGGCTGGCTTTGAACCGAGATCCTCAGATCTCAGCCTCCTGAGTAGCTAGGATTACAGGCGTGAGCCACCAGCGCCCGGCTGTCAGTGAGACTTTTATCTCCAATTAATCACTGAAAAAGCCAGAAATGCCAGGCTTTGGTGGCTCACATCTGTAATCCTAGCTACTCGGGAGGCTAAAACCTGAGGACTACGGCTAAAAGCCAGCCCAGGCAAGGAAAAGTCTGTCCGCCAAGAAACCACCAGAAAACTGGAAGTGGCGCTATGGCTGAAGTGGTAGAGCGCTTGCCTTGAGCTGAAGAGCTGAGGGACAGCCTCCAGGCCGAGTTCAAGCCTCAGGATGGGTGGGAAAAAAACAAAACCTGAACATTTCCCTTTCACTTGGCTAAGAGTACATGCTGTTTGGAATAGGACTTTTTTTTTTTTTTTGCCAGTCCTGGTGCCAGCACCACTTCTGGACTTTCCTGCTTGGCTGGCTTTGAACCGTGATCCTCAGATCTCAGGCTTCTGAGTAGCTAGGATTACAGGAGTGAGCCACCCGTGTCCCACCGGATTGACTGTCTGGGTTATGTGTGAGCTGAGTGCTGTGTCCAGACCTTATGTGACTTCCGCATGCTGGGTAAGTGCTTTGCCACTTGAGCCACACTCAAGCCCTTTTTTGCTTTCGTTATTTTCTGAATAGGGTTTCACACTTTGGTCCTTATCCGATTCAGACTTCCATCTTCCTACGTATGCCTTCTAAGAGATTACAGGTGTGTGCCACTACGCCCAGCCTCGTGCCACACGTTCAACGACCATATTCCAAACGCACTGTACAGGGTAACAAAGGCCTTTAATAGACACGCATGAAGACGCTTCCCCATACCTCCCCAGAGAGTGGTGATCTGAGGTTGGGTTAGTATGGGCTCCGGCTGAGAAGCCTGTGGACACTGCTTTCTAGCGTGGGAAATTCTTGGGATACAGCTGGAAGAGTTTGCCTTCCTGGGTGGGCTCGAAGCCATACTTCTCAAGGCGGTCGGGGTCGAAAGCGCCTTTTTTAAAGTCCTTTTCGATAGCAGGTGCAACGGCTTCCAGGAAGAGCGCTCTGGCAGTCAGCGGCGTCTCCGTGCCTGCGGGAGTGCGGTAATTCACGTAGGGCTTGAGCTTGAAGCCAGTCAGGTCTGGAACCACGAACTCTGGGACCATCTCCTTGATCTGCACGAACTTGCGGCCGGGGGCGAGGACGCCGGTTCTCTTGGCGCCCCGGCTCTTGTAGAAGGTGCGCGGCCCGCGCTTGCTGGTCCACCGGCTCATCCGGTCGGCGCCGCGCACCAGGCCCTGCGTCACCGCCGTCAGGAAGCCCATGCTGCGCCCTGCGGGAGGGGACGGCTTTCAGGCGGCCAGCGAGGGCCGGGGCGGAAGCGGCCCCGCGAGGAGCGGCCTGACCCGGGCAGTGGGTCTAGCTCGGCCCGCAGCCCGGCATCCCCTCTCGGCTCGGGGCGGCTCGAGCGCCGAGACTGAGCTCCGCGCCACTCGCCACTCCGCGACCGCACGGCGACCCCGGCGCACTTCCGGCGGAAGGCCGTACGGCCCCTGAGAAGCAAGAGCCGCTCCGATTGGCTCCCGCCACTCCCGACGCACAACCTCAGCCAATGCGTGGACAGCTCCAGGACGAGGGGCGGGGCGTCAGGAACGTGGGCAGCGGGACGGCTGGCTGGAGCCCGAGGGGGCCCCGCCCTGAGCCTCGGCGGGCGCCGCGGCCTGGCCGGCTCCGGCCTGACGGCCTCTGCTCACCCGCGCCACGACATGCGCGACAGCTGCGCCTTCGGCCGTCCCGCGCAGCACCGCTTCCGATCCTGCCCCGCGGCCCCGTCGGAGCCCGCCTTCTGCACCGCGCCCGGCGTAGCCCGCGCCCCAAAGCTCTTTTCTGGTCCCCGCACACCCACCCCTGCTCGGCCCAGGCGCTCACCGCAGCTCCGTCCTCGAAGGGCTGGGACCGCCACCGGACAGCCACGCCCCCTGCGCGACCTTCCGGCTCTGGTCCTCCGGGCGGCCACGCCCTCCCCGCGGACGCGGCCACGCCCCGCGCCGCCCTCCCCGCGGACGCGGCCACGCCCCGCGCCGCCCTCCCCGCGGACGCGGCCACGCCCCGCGCCGCCCTCCCCGCAGAGGCGGCCACACCCCGCGCCGCCCTCCCCGCAGAGGCGGCCACACCCCGCGCCGCCCTCCCCGCGGACGCGGCCACGCCCCGCGCCGCCCTCCCCGCGGACGCGGCCACGCCTCCCGGCGTTCTCCAGGCCGGCCTCCGCCCCAGGTGGCGCGCCGCGCGGCGGAGCGGCCCCGGGGTCGGGCTCCTCGTCCTCCAGCCCCGACGGGCCTCCCGCCGCGCCCCCTCCCCGGCCCGCGTGGGTCCCCGCCGCGGGCCGCCCCCCCCGTGGTCCCCGTGGCCTCCGTGGATCCCCGCCGCGGGCCGCCCCCCCCGTGGTCCCCGTGGCCTCCGTGGATCCCCGCCGCGGGCCGCCCCCCCCCGTGGTCCCCGTGGGGAGGCACAGCGGGATCTCCTCTGTCAGAGCGCTGACTGGTCGCTGCGCAGCCGCCGTCAGTTCTCAGGGTGCGCAGCGGAGTGGGGCTGTGGGCATTGAAGCTGCTTTTTTTCCCTTAGAGTCGCGATGGTTACTTCCCATGTCCCCTTGGGACTCTGCTTGCTTTGCTTAGGTTCTTCCTTGCAGTCCAACACTGTAGCCACATCTCAAACAGAAAAGTTGATCCATTAAGACAGCAGCGAACAGCTAGACACGCTGAGGAGCCTGCCGTCAAGGACAGAAGTAGAGGTCATAGGACTGCCAGGGACAGGGGCCACTTGGTTAATGGAAGGTGTGGTTGGAGTGTGCACGTGCAAACTGCTTGAGAGCTGAGGCAGACAGAACGAGAGGGAGGCTGGGTGCCTCAGTTCTGAAGCAACAAGTCCAGGCCTTGCACGATGGCTTTGTTGACAACACAGTTCACGGGTGAGGGTTCGCAGGATGGTATCATTAGTTAAAGTCACAGACATCCCTCCTGTCTGGTCCATGGACTTCTGAAGAGCTGCGGTGCCCTCTTTGGAACAATGGCGCAGGCAGACTTCTCTGATGTTTCTTCTATGGCATTTGCACTATTGGTATGGGATGTTTTCAAAATACAGACGTTTTCTCCCTTGTGGTTTCTTTTTTCTTTTTTGCTTGTGTGTGTGTGTGTGTGTGTGTGTGTGTTGGTACTGGGGCTTGAACTTGAACTCAGGAGCTGGTACACTGCCCCTGAGCTTTTTTTTCTCTCAAGGTCACACTATAACCACTTGAGCCACAGCTCCACTTCTGGCTTTTTGGCAGTTAATTGGAGATAAGAGTCTCATGGACTTCCCTGCCTTGACTAGCTTTGACTAAGGGTCACAGTTGTTAGGATTATAGGTGTGAGCCACTGGCACTTGGCTGATTTTTTTTACTTTTTGAGACTGAGTCTTGCTGTGTGGTGCAGGCTGGCCTTCAGTTCTTGGGCTCAAGTGATCCTCCTGCTTCTTTCCAAGTGGCTGGGATTAACTGAATGCAGGCCTAGGGAGCCTCACAGACTCTCAGGGTTTCTGCCTATAACTGTTTGGTGGGCCCACATGGAACTTGGAGTCTTGGTCCCAGTTCAGGAGATATCAAGAGATGGCTGTGCGGGGCTGGGAAGGTGGCTCAGTGGTAGAGCGCTTGCCTTGCATGCCTGAGGCAAAAAGAAAAAAGCCGGAAGTGGCTCTGTGGCTCAAGTGGTAGCGTGCTAGCCTTGAGCTGACGAGCTGAGGGACAGCGCCCAGGCCCAGAGTTCAGGCCCACGACCGGAACCCCCTCCCCCCCAAAAAAAGAGATGGCTGTGGACTCCTTGGTGGTTAAGGCTTGCAGCTCCAGTATTGAGGTGTGTTAGTGTGATGCAGGGTGTTTGTTCACAGTAACTGAGCATCCCAGTGCTTGAATAAGGAAGGTTGCTCTCTGCATCTTGCAGAGGGACCGAGGACCTTAGTGTTTTGCAGTGGGACGGAGGAAATTAGTGACATATAAAGATTGCTTCTCTGGAATTTCCAGCATCGCTGACATCTTCCTTACCTTCCTTAGCCCTTTTACCCTGACCAAAGCCCGTCTGGGAAGCCAGACTAGTAGCCTGCCCAACTACTGCTCTTTTCTTTTTTTTTTTTTTTTTTTTACAGCGCCACTTGCGGCTTTTTTTTTATTTTTATTTTTTCTGGTTATGTGGTGCTGAGGAATCGAACCCAGGGCCTCATGCATGCAAGGCAAGCGCTCTACCACTGAGCCACCTTCCCAGACCCTACTGCTCTTTTCTTAGGCTGGCTTCTGTCTGGGCACCACCCTGTGTTCCTGGGGGCTGCAGTTTCTGGAAGAGCACTCACAGTCCACAATGGTAACAAAACGAGGGCTTTCTAGGGAGGACCCAGGTGGGCTGGAGGTTGTAGTGGCTTGGCTGACAGGTGCACTGCCTTGTGTCCTTCTAGCTTATGGGGATTGCAGTTGGAGCCCTCCTGGCACTGGCCTTTGTTGGCATTGCTATCTTCTGTGTACAGAGGTTGACAGAGTCTGTGAGTATCTAGTTCTAGACCCTAGGGAGAAGGATGTTTGTATGTGTGTCCTGCACAGTGTTTTTAGCTCCTGATGTCTGCCCTCAAGGCATCTGGGTTTGTTGGAACCTGGTGGCCTGTCTGGGTTTAGACTGAGGTTCTCAGTCTGTCCATAGCTTTTCTGTCCCATTGTCCTAAGCTGGGACACCGTGTGAGAGAGATTCCTCCCTCTTCTGAGATGAGTCAAGCAAGAACCCAGCTTATTGTACTGCCTTTCCATGACCTGGCCAGTGCTGCACTTCACTTACTCATTTGCAGTGCTGGGGATGGAACTCAGAACCTTGCGCTTCACTTTAGCTCCAGCCTCCACTCAGGGCTGAGCTCACAGACCTCTGTCACCTCACAGTGTCCTCGGCACAGGACGAGCCCAGCCCACCTCTCAGTACAGGTTTCGGAAGAGGGACAAGGTGATGTTCTATGGTTGGAAGATCACGAGGAAGATAACACACACGCAGGTTGTGGTCAGGCTCCTGAGCTGGCCTCTAGGGATGGGGACATGGTGTTTGCCAGGCTTCCGAGCCCCTGGTCTCTGCAGCGACTCCTCCTCTGGCTCCATGGCCCCTGCCTCTGGGTGCAGGATTTGGGGGCTGTTTGTAAGGCATGCTGAGTGTTACCAGTCTCCCCCAGCCAAGCACCGCTGGCCTGAAGGTCAGTTTGAGGAGGACATGGTACAGAATGACATCAGGAGGGGTGGACATCTGGCTTGAAGTAGTTGAGCCTGCTTCCACAAGTGCCAGGACATAAGGTCCCTGGGCTCTCTGAAGTACAGTTGTGTGTGTTAACAAGAAAAGAGGGGCTGGGAGTGTGGCTCAGCAGTAGGGTGCTTGCCTAGCATGCGTGAAGCCCTCGGTTCCATTCCCCAATACCACACACACACAGAGTGCCTAGGTCCTGAGTTTAAATCCCAGGACTGGCAAAAACAAAACAACAAAAAAACAAGAAAAGAGGACAGATGGCTGCTCTTTTCTGTGGACAAGGTGGGGATTCATAGAGCCTCTATCAGGATTCCTGAGGTTGATCTATAGAAGGAGACTAGTCCTCTGGGGCTCAGGGGGCTGCAATTCACTAATGAACCCTTCAGTGAAAGCTGTGTGGCCCACTTTTCAGTACCTATGGTAGTTCTGGAACCTTCAAAACACAGATCCTAGCCTGGCATTGGTAGCTCATGCCTATAACCTAACTACTCAGGAGGTTGAGAACTGAGGCTCACAGTTTGGAGCTAGCCCACTCAGAAAAAGTCTCTGAGAGTCTTGTCTCCAATTAACCACCAGAAAACTGGAAGTGTGCTGTGGCTCAAGTGGTAGAGAGCTCGCCTTGAGCAAAAAAGCTCAGGGACAGCGCCCAGGCTCTGAATGTAAGCCTCATAACTGACAAAAACCCCACAAAACCCAGACCCAAAACCAAAAGAACACAGATCCTGATTTACCTTGCACTGAGGTTCAAGAATTAGAGTTTAATGAGCCCCATCTGGTAATGAGCAGGCTGAGCTGAACTCATTTGCCTATGGCCAGCTGTGTCCTAAAGGGTTCCAGGTTTGCAGAAACAGCAGGCATGGAGCCACAAACTCTGAAGGCTGTCTCCTTTGAGACAAGGAGGCTGGTCCTGTGGGGTGTGGGGCTGTGTGCTACGCCGTGTCCACACTGGTGTTCCCTGTGGTGTCTGTGTCCTAGTCAGCAAGCAGCCAAGCGGGTGTTGGCACAGTCACCCTCCGGCTGCTACCAGGCAGTGGAAGCCTGTGGGCAGGCTGGGGGCGGGGAGTTCTGGTCCCCAGGTCAGCAGCTTATCCTCTCCTTTGGCTCCTCAGGTGACTGGCTGGGAATACACTGCACCCGGCAGCGCTACAGGAAGAGGACCAAGAAGTATTGGGAGTGGGTACTGTGAGGTCAGGAGATTCTCACACCGCCCAGACCCCCCTCCTCAGACACATGGATTCTCACACTGCCCATACTCTTCCTCCTCAGGCTACAGCAAACATGAAGCTGCCCAGAGCTTTAGAGAACTCAGGGCACTGGTTGTAGACCCCTGGGCTTTTGCTCAAGTTGAATGTGTCTCTGTTTCATAGGCTCCTCCGTTTCAAGAAGGAGTACCCTACCTTGCAGCCCAAGAGCCCCCACCTCCCTATTGGAGGCTGATCTCACAGAGTTTGATGTGAATAATTCTCATTTGCCATCAGAAGTATTGTACATGTTGAAAAATGCCAGTAAGAGAGAAGATGGGCCTGCAGGCCCCGCAGGAGTGGCCCTGGGTCCTCATGGGGCCTAGGGCGGAGGCCTTCACAGGCCTCTCGCTGGCCGTGCTTGGTTGGGCTGTCAATGTCAGGTGGTAGTTGGCAAACCTGTCTCTTTTCTGCCTCAGAACTGCTGGTCGTGTGTTAGTGTGGTCAGTGGTAGCGGGATGCTTAGCACCATCATTGTAGTGCAGTGCCTAGCTTCGCCAGTAGAATGGGTGCCTTGCACAGTTAAGATGCTTGTGGGTCAGTGTGGCTTTGTGTCTGCTCCCCTCTTCACCTGTTCCATTTTATTATTTCTTTTGTGTGTATGGTGGTGGTTGATTTGTTTTGTCTTTCTTTGTCAGTTGTGGGGCCTGAACTCTGGGCCTGGGCGCTGTCTCTCAGCTCTTCAGCTCAGGGCCAGCGTTCCAGCACTTGAGCCACAGCGCCACTTCCGGCCTTTTCTGCTTATGTAGTATTGAGGAATGGAACCCAGGGCTCCATGCATGCTAGGCAAGCACTCTACCACTAAGCCACATTCCCAGCCCTGAATTTTTTTGGGGGGACAGGGTCTTTGTATGTTGCCCAGTTTGAACTCACTATGCTGCCCAGGCTTGCCTGGGGTTCAGATCTTCCTTTCTCAGACTTCTGAAATAATGGGCATATGCTATACTGGCCCAGATATTAACAACCCAGTTTGGCAGATGGATCTTCAGCTTTGGCCACGGCATGGTGGGGATGAGGCTTGAGTCCCTGCAAGGCTTTTCCTAAGGCTGCTCTTACCCTGTCTTCCCTCGGAATGTGTCCCACAGTGCATTCTGCTTGTTTCAGAGTTCTGGGCCACTTTGAGAAGCGACTCTTCCTGGAACTTTGCAAACACATGGTCTTTTTTCAGCTGCATGAGGAAGAGCATGTCTTTCAGCCAGGATACCAGCATTTATATTGTACAGGATGGACGGCTGGAGGTCTGCATCCAGGGTACTGTGAGTCAGGGCTGCGGAACTTCAGAAAGAGACTGAGGCTACTGTGTTTTTACTTATCTACCTGTTATCTTAAAACTTGGAACAGTTTCCATCAAAAAGTTAGTACTGGGAAAAAGTTAGGGCTGGGAAAGTGACTTAGTGGTAGAGTATTTGCCTAGCACGCATGAAGCCCTGGGTTTGATTCCTGAGTTCCACATAAACAGAAAAAGCTGGGATTGGTGCTGTGGCTCAAGTGGTAGAGTGCTAGCCTTGAGCACAGAGAGGCTCAGGGACAGTGCCCAGGCCCTGAATTTAAGTCCCAGGACTGGGGTAGTAGGCAGGGGAGGAAGAAGGGAGAGAGAGTACAACTGGAGCTGGGTACTGGTGGCTCACTACTAGCTGCTCAGGAGACTGGGATCTGAGGATCATGGTTTGAAGCCAGCCCAGGCAGGAAAGTTTGTGAAAGTCTTATCTCCAGTAAACCACCAGAAAACTGGAAGTCATGCTATAGTTCAAGCAGTAGATCACTCGCCTTGAGCTGAAGAGCTGAGGGACAGCGCCCAAGCCCAGAGTTCAAGCCCCACAACCGACAAAAACAAAAACAAAACAAACAAACAAACAAAAAAACAGTACAGCTGGGCTCCTGTGGTTCATACCTATAATCCTAACTATTCAGGAGGCCAAGAAAGGCCTTCTTCTTCTTCTTCTTCTTCTTCCTCTTCTTCTTCTTCCTCTTCTTCTTCTTCCTCTTCTTCTTCTTCTTCTTCTTCTTCTTCTTCTTCTTCTTCTTCTTCTTCTTCTTCTTCTTCTTCTTCTTCTTCTTCTTCTTCTTCTTCTTCTTCTTCTTCTTCTTCTTCTTCTTCTTCTCCTCCTTCTCCTCCTTCTCCTCCTTCTCCTCCTTCTTCTTCTTTCTTTTCCTCTTCCTCTTCCTCTTTTCTTCCTCTTCTTCCCTTTCCCCTTCCCCTTCCCCTTTCCCTTCCCCTTCCCCTTCCCCTTCTCCTTCTCCTTCTCCTTCTCCTTCTCCTTCTCCTTCTCCTTCTCCTTCTCCTTCGCCTTCTTCTCTTATTTATTTTGCTAGTCCTGGGTCTTGAACTCAGGGCCTGTGCCCTGTCCCTGAGGCTCTCTGTGCTCAAGGCTAGCTCTTAAGCCACAGAGCCACTTCTGGCTTTTTCTGAGTAGTTTATTAGAGATAAGAGTCTTGGGCTGGGAAGGTGGCTCAGTGGTAGAGTGCTTGCCTTGCATGCCTGAGACCCTAGGTTCGATTCCTCAGCACCACATAAGCCAAAAGAAAAAAGCCGGAAGTGGCGCTGTGGCTCAAGTGGTAGAGCGCTAACCTTGAGCTGAAGACCTGAGGGACAGTGCCCAGGCCCAGAGTTCAGGCTGCACGACCAGACCCAAACAAAAAACAAGAGTCTTGGGGCTGGGAAGGTGGCTCAGTGGTAGAGCGCTTGCCTTGCATGCTCGAGGCCCTGGGTTCGATTCCTCAGCACCACATAAGAAAAAAGAAAAAAGCCGGAAGTGGCGCTGTGGCTCATAGTGGTAGAGCGCTAGCCTTGAGCTGAAGAGCTGAGGGACAGCGCCCAGGCCCAGAGTTCAGGCCCCATGACCGGACCCAAAAAAAAAAAAAAAAAGAAAAAAGCTGGAAGTGGTGCTATGGCTCAAGTGGTAGAGCGCTAGCCTTGAGCTGAAGAGCTGAGGGACAGCGCCCAGGCCCAGAATTCAGGCCCCATGACCGGACCCCCCCCCCAAAAAAAAAGAGTCTCATGAATTTTCCTTCTTGGGCTGGCTTTGAACCATGATCCTCAGATCTCAGCCTCCTAAGTAGCTGGAATTACAGGCTTGAGCTACAGGCACCCGGCTCTGTGAGACTTTTATCTCCAATTAACTATCAAAATACCAGAAATGATGCTGTGGCGCAAAATGATAGAGTACTAGCCTCGAGCACAAAAGCTCAGCGACAATGCCCACCCCCCCCCCCCAAAAAAAAACCCAAAAGTTAGTGCAGAATTTTAGATCCTTAGGGAAAAAGACACACTCTCATCCTCTTATTTAAGCACAGTTGCTACTTTGATTATGGTACATTATCATTTACTGTTATGTACACGTGTACCTATTATTTAAGTGGCTTGGTAGTAATACTTACATCTTGTTGTTGTTTTTGGTTGATCATGGGGTTTGAACTCTGGGTCTGGGCACTGTCTCTGAGGTCTTTCACTCAGGGCTAGTGCTCCACCACTTTGAGCCACAGCACCACTTCAATTTTTCTAACTTTCCTACCCAGGCTGGCTTCAAATCATGATCCTCAGATCTCAGCCTCTTAAGTAGCAAGGATTACAGGCCTGAGCTACTAGGTCTTGTTTCTTGCTTGTATTAAGTTATATACTTTGGGTTTCAACTTCAGGGATATGACTGCTGAATTCAAATCTCCCAGGCTCTTCTTGGTGTTGTGTTGCTTTCTGCAACAGTGGTATCAGTTTATTTGACTGGTGGTGTATGACCTAGGCTTCCTACCTTATATTAGTATTTAGAGCAGATATTTAATGCTTGTGTCATAGTCTCCCCAGACACTGAAGCCTCAGAAGTTCCTGCATGCCCTAATCTTATGAGTGGGCAGTGTACACAGCTAATTCCAGCATTATCTTTCCAGGTTTCTAGACCCAAGGTGTTATCTGGGGTGGAATTGTTGATTCTCATGTTGGTAGCTTAGTCTGTGGCTATGCTTGATAGAACAGAAAAAGGACTTTTAACTGGGTGCTTGCAGGTGGCTCACACCTGTAATCCTAGTTATTCAGAGGCTGAGATCTGAGCATTGCAGTTTGAAGCCAGGCCGAGCAAGAAAGTCTGTGAGACTCTTTTCTCCAACTAACCACCAAAAAAGAAAAAAGAAGCTGGAAGTGGAGCTGTGGCTCAAGTGGTGGAACACTAGCTTTGAGCACAAAAACTCAGGGACAGCACCCAGGCCCAGCAACACACACACACACACACACACACACACACACACGTACACGTTAATCCATCTGGTCTTGAAAGGTCAGAGCAAGTAGTTTCTAAAGTCACATGGCCACTCTGCTGGTAAGAGAGACTCCTGACTCCTGGTCAGGTTCAAAGGAAAGAAACCAACCAAAGGAGCTGGAATCCCTTCTCTCTGGCCTTTGAATTGAGTAGGCGTGGCTCATGGATGGTGACGAGACCCAGACAGGTTCAAAATGAATTTTCCTGGTTTGAGTTGAGATGAAGTTTCTACAGTAAATCACCAAAATTTGTTGTTTACTTTCTTATTTTGCCTAGTGAAAAGTTATGTTAAAATTCTGTAATTTTTATCTGGTGCCAGTGGCTCATGTCTATCATCCTAGCCACTCAGGAAACAGGTCTGAGGACTATGGAAGCCAACCCCGGGCAGGAAAGTATGTGAGACTCTTATCCCCAATACACTACAGCAATTTAGTTGTGGCTCTAGTGGTGGAGCGCTAGCCTTGAGCACAAAAGCTCAGGGACAGCACCCAGACAGAGTTCAAGCTCCAGGACTGACAAAAAAATCTGCAGTTTAGATCTTATAAACATTTGCTTGAAAACTTGCCCAACACAGAAGGATGATAGAGCTGAGGTGTTGTGACTGTGGCTGTCTTGGGCAGGGCTTCTCTTTCCTTTTCCTTCTCTGCCTCCCTTTCTCCCTCCTCCCCACAGGTAGGGGTCATCATTTCTCTTGGCTTCCTAGTTTTTTCCCCTTCTCTTCTTTCAGCTATTGCATCTTTAATTCTGATTTAGCTAGTCCCCTGCCTTGCATTTCACCTGAGGTGTGCCCTCTATTGATGGAGGAGAGGGCTGTGTTCAGCTGTACCCGGGGATGGCTGGCCTTCCCCACCAGCCTGGTAGATGTCTCTCCCGGACTGATGGTTGATTGCATTACACAGGACGGCACTGAGGTGGTAGTCAAGGAGGCCCTGGCAGGTGACAGCGTCCATAGCTCCTCAGCATGCTGGACACATCACTGTGAGTACCCATGCCTGCAGCAGCCCCTGGCTGCTCCTTGGTCAGCCCCAGTGGCCTTGTTTTCTCTGTCTTGCTTGAACACCTTATCTCTAAAATTAAAGTCAAGTTCTCCGCAGTGCCTTGAGGGTCTGGCACTCACCTTGACTGCAGTGGCCAAGCCAGCATCCATGGGAACAGTTTCAACAATGTATCTTAAGCTGCCAGACATCTGGATAGTCCAGGCTGAGCTCAAATTTGTAACCTCCCTGCCAAAGTGCTGCTTTTGGCTTTTACTGTGGCTTTTCTAGGCTGTATTACAATGTCTCTGGGATAATTAGACAATAGAATGTCATGAGGCAGACTGGACCCCAAATCCAGAGGCTTTGTGTAGAATCTTTTTTTTTTTTTTTTTTTTTTTTTTTTTTTTTGTCGGTCGTGGGGCTTGAACTCTGGGCCTGGGCGCTGTCCCTCAGCTCTTCAGCTCAAGGCGAGCGCTCTACCACTTGAGCTACAGCGCCACTTCCGGTTTATCTGGTGGTTTATTGGAGATAGGAGTCTCACGGTCTCTTCTGCCCGGGCTGGCTTTGAACCGCGATCCTCAGATCTCAGCCTCCTGAGTAGCTAGGATTACAGGCGTGAGCCACCAGCGCTGGCTTTTGTGTAGAATCTTGTATGGAGCCTGGAAGAGAGGAACACTGTCATCCACCTCTGTGGTTCTGGGTTCATGACATTTTCTTTTATTTTTGTCAAAAACTAGGATGACAGGCATAAGTCATCGGCACCCATCTTAAACTTCATTTTCTGAGACTCCCATTGGATTTTTTTTCCTTTTTTTCTTTCTTTCTTTCTTTTTTTTTTTTTTTTTTTTTTTTTTGCAGTCCTGGGGCTTGAACGCAGGGCCTGAGCACTGTCCCTGAGCTTCTTTTGCTCAAGGCTAGCATTCTACCACTTGAGTCACAGTGCCACTTCTGCCTTTTTCTTTTTATGTGGTACTGAGGAATGGAATTCAGGCTCATGCATGCTAGGCAAGCACTCTACCAGTAAGCCACGTTTGCAGCAGGTTTTTTTTTCTTTTTTGGTACTGGGTATTGAACCCAGGATGTGGCACTTGATAGGCAAGTGCTTTACCATTAACCACATCCTATCCTTGTCCTCCTTACTTCATGGGTGAAGTAAGATGAATTTTTCTGTTCCTCCCTAACATGTCTCCAGCCCTTCTGAATTTCTCTTCTCTGTAGATTTTGGGTCTTTTCTTTCAGATCAGGGGCTCTCCTGTCCCTAGCAATCCGTTTGTGTGCAAGTGGAGCTATGTGCAGCTGCATCTCATGGTGCAGTGCAGCTCTAGCAGCCAGGCACGGGGGCTTTTACTGTGTAATTCCACACACAGGAGTTCAACTCCAAGCTGCTCGCACATGCTGGAAGAACAGAGGCCAGCCTACCTTACCTCTAAGAGGCCTAGTGGTGAATATTTTGGCTTTATGAGCCACACAGTTCATTGGCAATATACAAATGACTGTGACTGTGTACCAGTAAGACTGTTTACAAAAACAGGTGATGTGAGGGTTGACTGTGGCCCTCCTGCTTGCTCTGCAGTCAAGGTTGGTGGCAGTTTGGGTGCTGACTTGGGGAGGCACAAGACAGTTGCTGGAAATGACTCAATTTGTAGTTATTTCAGTTAGTTATCCATTAGTTATAAAGAGAAAAAACTTAAAAGTTGGGCACAAGCCTCACGTGTATGGTCAGGGTTGTCAACTAGGGACCTCTTCAGAAGACAGGACAAGAAGTTGGCTTCTTTCTTAGGGTTGGAGGTCTGTGTAGGCTTTTTTTTTTTTTTTAACTATAGCTTCCCAGAGAAGAACTGGCTAATAGCCTGCAATGGTAGCCTTGTCCTGGAACAGGGAAAGGGTCTGACAGTGCCTTATTTAGAATGGATGTTCTAGTGTTCAGACATGCCAGCTTTATCTTCCGTGGAGGTGAGCCTGCAGTTGCTGGCCTAGGGAAGAGGGTCTTTACTAGCCTGCTGAGGTTGAGGTGTAGATCTAGGGGTTGGCCTGTGTTGGCATTATCAAAAATTGACTTTTGGACTGGGAATATGGCTCAGTGGTAGAGCGCTTGTCTAGCATGCATGAAGTCCTGGGTTTGATTCCTCAGCACTACATACACAGAAAAAGCTGGAAGCGCTCAAGCAGTAGAGTGCTAGCCTTGAGCAAAAGAAGCTCAGGGACAGTGCCCAGGCCCTGAGTGCAAGCCCCACAACTGAGAAAAAACAAACTTGTTCCATGGAGGAATATAGATTTTTAGATAGATAGGGAAGAGAGAGAGAGAGAGAGAGAGAGAGAGAGAG
This sequence comes from Dipodomys merriami, assembly GCF_024711535.1. Classification (NCBI taxonomy): domain Eukaryota; kingdom Metazoa; phylum Chordata; class Mammalia; order Rodentia; family Heteromyidae; genus Dipodomys; species Dipodomys merriami. The sequence continues at coordinate 49,848,401 of NW_027202382.1, read as the reverse complement.
AGAGAGAGAGAGAGAGAGAGAGAGAGAGAGAGAGAGAGAGAGAGAGAGAGAGAGAGAGAGAGAGAGAGAGAGAAAATACATGTGGCAACATGAACACTGGAGTTTGGTTTGAATTCAGGGCTTTGAGCTCTCACTGAGATGTTTTTTACTCAAGGTTGGAACTTTACTGCTTGAGCCATGCCTCCAGTTCTGGCTTTTTTGCTGGGTTAATGGGAGGTAAGAATCTTGAAGAACTTTCTGCCTAGGCTGGCTTCAAGCCATGATCTTCAGATCTCAAGTCTCCTGAGTGGCTGGCATTACAAGTGTAAGCCACCAGTATCAGTAAATGAAAGGCAGGAGTTTGGGGCTTTCCGGTGTTTCCCACCTGCTCAGTGTTGTTGAGTAAGGCTCCCTCCCTCCCTGGGTCTGGAGGTGAGGAGTATGGTGTTCCAGCACAAGTGCGAATCTTGAATTCTGGGGAAAGGAGAACAATGGGAGGACAAGTAGACATTAGTCAGTGAGCCAAGCAATCTGGGTAGTGAGTAAGATGATTGTTATTAGGCTGCAGGTACAGCTGCAGGCATTTTGTAGGTGTCTTTTCCTGTTACTTCAGCTGTTTGAGGTACTGGCTTCCACTTTCTGAGCCTCTGGTAGGCCCTGCTCCAAGGATCTTCTTTCTCTGTCTTGGTTATCTGTTCTCTACTTTTTTGTTTTGGCTTTCTGCTCCCTGCCTCCCTGCCTCCCTGCCTCCCTCCTTCCTTTCCTTCTCTCTCTCTCTCTCTCTTTCTTATTTGTCTTAGCTTTCTGTTCTCTATTGTTCTGTCTTTTTTTCGGGAGGGGGGGGTTGGTCATGGGGCTTGAACTCTGGGCTTGTCCCTGCACTCTTCAGCTCAAGGCGAGTGCTCTACCGCTTGAGCCACAGCACCACTTCTGGTTTTCTAGTGGTTTATTGGAGTCTCATGGACTTTCCTGCTGGGGCTGGCTTTGAATCGCAATCCTCAGATCTCGGCCTCCTGAGTAGCTAGGATTACAGGTGTGAGCCACCGGCGCCCGGCTTCTACAATTCTGTCTTGGCTTTCTGCTCTCTACTTTCTTTGCTCTCTACTTTCTCTGTCTTGGTTATCTGTTTTCTATTTTCTCTGTCTTGGTTATGTTTTCTTTTTTTCTTTCTTTCTTTTTTTTTTTTTTTGGGGGGGGGGTCCGGTCGTGGGGCCTGAACTCTGGGCCTGGGTGCTGTCCCTCAGCTCTTCAGCTCAAGGCTAGCGCTCTACCACTTGAGCCACAGCACCACTTCTGGCTTTTTTCTTTTTGCTTATGTGGTGCTGAGGAATCAAACCCAGGGCCTCATGCATGCAAGGCAAGTACTCTACCACTGAGCCACCTTCCCAGCCCTTGGTTATGTTTTCTATTTTCTTTGCCTTGGTTATGTTTTCTATTTGCTCTGTCTTGGTTATCTGTTTTCTATTTTCTCTGTCTTGGTTATTTGTTTTCTATTTTCTCTGACTTGGTTTTCTGTTTTCTCTGTTTTGGTTATCTGATCTTTATGATCTCTTGGTTTTCTGCCCTTGTTGGGGGACCCTGTGGGCCATGACTGTCACTTTTTTTTTTTTGTCAGTCGTGGGGCTTGAACTCGGACCTGGGTGCTATCCCTGAGCTCTTCAGCTCAAGACAGGTGCTCTACCACTTGAGCCACAGCACCACTTCCGGTTTTCTGGTGATTAATTGGAGATAAGAGTCTCATGGACTTTCCTTTACCACTTGAGCCACAGCAATTCTGGCTTTTTCTGTTTATGTGGTGCTGAGGAATTGAACCCAGGGCCTCATGCATGCAGGGCAAGCACTCTACCACTGAGCCACCTTCCCAGTCCTGGCTCTGGATCTTAATTCTCAGATCTCAGGTTCTTGAGTAGCTAGGATTATTGGTGTAGTCACCAGCACCTGTCTCTTCATTCGGCCCTGACATTCTTTCTGCTCCCTCTCCTGGATTGTTCCCTCAGCCTCAGAGGGAATGTTACATGGTTATCTCCTTCTGCCAAGAGCAAATCACTGTCTGCTGTTCCCCAGCTGTGTTACAGAACACAATGTGCCCAATAAGAGCTCCTCACCTGCTAGGTGCTATGGTGCCTGTCTGTGATCTCACAGCTTGGAGACAGACGCAGGAGGAGGACAAGTCTGAGACTAGCCTAGGCAAAATGAGTAGTGAGTCTCTATCTCCAAAGTGACAAAAGCCAGGTACTCGGGTCTTGAGTATTGGGTGTCTGAGGCATACAATTGTTTAAACTGCCCCAGAACACCTTAGTTTGCCGACAGGCCTTTTGTCCTAATTCCCTGTGGCCTCCCTTTTTTTTTATCAGGTTATACGGGGGAGTTACTGTAGTTGGGAGTTACTGTAGTTAGGAGTTGCAGGACTAGTCTCCCTACATTAGAACAGGAGAGACAGCCCAGAGGTCATGTGTGCCTGTATCACCGCTACGGTGAGAAATGTAAAATAGGTAGAGCATACCCGTAGGAAACAGGACCCTGTCTCCAAAATAGCCAATAATCAAAGGGCTGGAAGTCTAGTTCAGCTTTACAGGGCCTGCCTAGCAAGCTGGGAGGCCTTTAATTCAAACCCCAAACAGTAAAAGAGGGTGGAAACTTAATCCACCATGGAGTTGAAGGGCCTTGGGGAAGTGATTACATTAGATCAGGTAGTTGGGATGGAAGTCCGCTGGACTGATTATTGGTGGCTTTAAGGAGAGGGAAGGAGATTGCATAAGCAGACACACATGCCCTGATGTGATACAAGTGGGGGAACTTCACTGCAGCCCCCAAAATGTGAGTGAAGCATACTTTTTTTTTTTTTTAAATAAAGCTACCTGTCTAGCTGGGTGCTGGTGGCTCACGCCTGTCATCCTAGCTATTCATGAGGCTGAGATCTGAGGATCGTGGTTCAAAGCCAGCCCAGGCAGGAAAGTCTGTGAGACTCTCATCTCCAATAAACCACCAGGAAACCAGAAGTGGTGCTGTGGCTCAAGTGATGAGTGCTAGCCCTGAGCTGAAGAGCACAGTTCAGTGTCCAGGCCCAGAGTTCAAGCTCCACAACTGACCAAAAAACAAAACAAAACAAAACAAAACTACCTGCCTCACGTACATTCTTATTGAAAATGAAAAGCTGACTAGTAGATCCATCTGCAAAAACACACCTGAATCCATACCTCGCCTTAACCTAGATGGGTATAAAAGTTTTAAAGAAAATATTGGAGGGGCTGGGAAGGTGGCTCAGTGGTAGAGCGCTTGCCTTGCATGCATGAGGCCCTGGGTTCCATTCCTCAGCACCACATAAGCAAAAAGAAAAAAAAAGCTGGAAGTGGTGCTGTGGCTCAAGTGGTAGAGCGCTAGCCTTGAGCTGAAGAACTGAGGGACAAAGCCCAGGCCCAGAGCTCAGGCCCCACAACCAGACCCCCCCCCAAAAAAAAAAAAAGGAGAAAAATCTGCTACTTTATTTTATGTGTTATGCAAAGATTTATAGAAATGGCACAAAGTATGATTTGTGAAAGAAAATAATAAAACTAATTCACTGAAGTTAATAACAACCAGAATAAAAAGTCCAAGAGCAAGAAGAAGGAGGGGCCCCTCCCTCTCTCCGCCCAGACCCACCTGAGCTCCCATCTGCCTCACTTCCTATCCCCAGACCCTGCTGCTACTAGATGGCCGAGCTGCCGTGCGCTCGCTCTCCTGAGGCAAATATGGGTCCTCTAATAAACTTCATAGTAATCTTCCTCCTGTGCCGGGCTGCCTCCGCGTGGTCCCCTTGCATGGATCTGACAGATCCTTTCATTCTTAAATTTCAAGAGCTCTCCGTATTCTTTGGATACACATTCTTTATCAAATACGTGTTTTACAAATATTTTCTTCTTGCTCATGGACTTACTTTTCATTCTGGTTGTTTTTATTTTTATTATTATTATTTTTTGATCTATACATCTATTGTGGGGCATCTGGGCTGTTTGAGGTGTTTTTTTTGTAAGCATTATGCCCACGTTTGGTCCTCAGCTCCACCCACTTATGAGCAAGTCTGCCTTACATGCACTTTTGGCAAGGGGCTACTGACAGCTTTGACAGAGACCAAGGTGGAGTACTGGAATGGCTAGCCAGGCTTGTGGTTCTCAACAACAGGTTAGAGCAGGTGTGATGGTTTAGGTCTGATGGGGCTCAGCCCTGCTTTTGTTGTGGATTGCTGCAATGATTGAGAATGTCTGTGGAATGTGCATGCCTGGGAAGTGCACTGGCCATTCGAGTAGGACCAGGTGGCGTCGCTAGGAGCCCTTGGACAACTCCCAGGAGCACTGCAGGTTCTTGGCATGAGACTGATCAATGTTGTTACTTCTGCTAGTACTACGACTTGAACTCGGCTTCTCACTTGTTTTTGTTTTTGTTTTTTCACTCACAGCTGACACTCCATTTGAGTTATGCCTCCAGTTCTGGCTTTTTCTGGTTAATTGGAGATGAATCGTTTAGATTTATGTGCCTGGGCCGGCTTTGAACTGTAATTCTCAGATCTCAGTCAGTTGAGTAGCTAGGATTATAGGTGTGGCCACTGGCTTCTGACTTGACCAAGCTTTTGTTACAGGTCACACTGCACTGTACAAAACAGCCTCTGCCCGTGCAGCTGCCCCATCCAGCATCCTCCGGCTTCCAGCAGTGGTTTTTCAAGGAGTCTTTAAGAAATATCCTGAGACCCTGGTGGGGGGGTGCAGGTAAGGCTTCTTTGGTTGACTCTTGTAGCTGCTGTGAGCCCCTCAGGTATGATCTGGGAGCTGGTGAGAGCCAATTAGGGTTCTCTCTAGCTTATGTTAGCTCTGTGCTTTTAGCCATGTGGTGAATCCTGAGAATGTGGGACTGGCTTTGCTGACAGAACTTACTGCCTGGTGATAAGGGGTTCTTGGAAGAACTAGGGCTGTTTTAAAAACTTTGTATTATATATTTTTCAGGGCTAGGAAGGTAGCTCCGTGGTAGAGTGTTGCCTCGCATGCATGAGACCCTGGGTTTGATTGCTTAGCACCACATACACAGAAAAAGCCGGAAATGGTGCTGTGGCTCAAGTGGTAGAGCGCTAGCCTTGAGCTGAAGAGCTGAGGGACAGCGCCCAGGCCCAGAGTTCAAGGCCCCCCTCCCCTAACAACAACAACAACATATATATATATATACACACACACACACACACACATTATATATATATTACAATAAAAGTTAATAAGCTCAAGGATGCTGTCAGATTTCCCATTCCCTTATAGTTTTGAATATTTTAAAATTAAACACCTTATTTTAGAGCAATTTTAGATTTACAGAAAACTTGAGAACAATGCAGTATCTGTGTATCTTTATCATTCCCACGTTAGCATCTACAAAAGTGGTGTGTTATGCTGAGGTCTTTACCTGAAGGACCCTGGGGAGGGTGACCTGTGGCCTGAAGTCCGGGGCTCAGCTGTACTTCCCCTGGGTTGCTCATGCCTTGGGTCCTGTGGCTTGAACTCAGGGACTGGGTGCTGTCCCTGAGCTCTTTTGCTCAAGACAAGCACGCTACTACTTTGAGCCACAGCTCCACTCCCAGTTTTCTGGTGGTTAATTGGAGATAAGAGTCTCACAGACTTTCCTGCCAAGGTTGGCTTTGAACCCCAATCCTCAGACCTCATCCTTCTAAGTAGCTAGGGTGACAGGCATGAGCCACTGGCGCCCGCCTGTCCTGGCATCTTTCAGATCATCATGGTGCAGCTGCAGAGGGTGACCTTCCTGGCTCTGTGCACCTACCTGGGCCTGACCATGGAGCTCCCCAGCCCGCAGCGTGCCCTCCTCAGGACAGGGCGGACAGCCACAGCCATGGCACGCTTGGTTGTGAACTGTCAGGACTTTGGGGGAGGCGATTGTGGGCATCGTGGAGTGTCCTGCTTAACCAGCTGCCCTCTGATGTGCTGGAGGATTCCTGGGAGTCAGGATTTGGACACGTTTATCTTGCCTTATGGTTGTCCAGTGGGTGTATTGTGCCAGAGAGGTTGGTGCTCCGGAAGAGCATGGTGCCCAAGACTCCCCTCACCCTGCCCCGAACAGCCTCCTCCTTCCCCCTGCCCCAAACAGAGCCTCGCCCCCTCTCCCCTAGCCCAAACAGAGCCTCCCCCCTCCCCCTGCCACAAACAGAGCCTGGCCCCCTCACCCTGCTGCGAACAGAGCAGAGCCTGGCCCCCTCAGCCCTGCCCTGAATACAGCCTCGCCCCCTCACCCCTCCCCTGAACAGAGCACTGCCCCCCTCACCCCTGTCCTGAACAGAGCACTGCCCCCTCACCCCTGCCCTGAACAGAGCACTGCCCCCCTCACCCCTGTCCTGAACAGAGCACTGCCCCCCTCACCCCTGTCCTGAACAGAGCACTGCCCCCCTCTCCCCTGCCCTGAACAGAGCACTGCCCCCCTCACCCCTGCCCTGAACAGAGCACTGCCCCCTCACCCCTGCCCTGAACAGAGCACTGCCCCCTCACCCCTGTCCTGAACAGAGCACTGCCCCCCTCACCCCTGTCCTGAACAGAGCACTGCCCCCTCACCCCTGCCCTGAACAGAGCACTGCCCCCCTCACCCCTGTCCTGAACAGAGCCTCACCCCCTCACCCCTGCCCTGACCAGAGCACCGTGTCCCACTCGCCCCTGCTCTGAACAGAGCCTCACCCCCCTCACCCCTGCCCTGATCAGAGCACTGCCCCTTCACCCCTGCCCTGAACAGAGCACTGCCCCCCTCACCCCTGCCCTGAACAGAGCACCGTGTCCCACTCGCCCCTGCCCTGAACAGAGCACCGCCCTGCCACTCCTGCCCTGAACAGAGCCTTGCCCCCTCACCCCTGCCCTGACCAGAGCACCGCCCCTCACCCCTGCCCTGAAGATAGCACCACCCTGTCACCCCTGCCCTGAACAGAGCATCCCCTCCCCCACCCCTGGAGCAGGGACTTCCACTTAAACTCTTGGACAGCAAGAGGGAGCAGTCCATTCAGGAAAGCCCTGAAAGGGAAGGCTAAGAGAGGGGTGCAGGGCTGGAGTGATTTGAGCAGGACCAACCAGTCTGAGGCCAGGGTTTGCTTGTCATTCTATGGCCGATGGTGAGGTGGACTAAGGTGGGGGTTTGCAGGTACACAGGGCATTTTGGAGGACCATCCGCTGGCCATGTGCTGCTATGTGCATCCTGCTCCTAGATGTGTCTGCTTGAGCTAGAGCCACACCCTGGTGCTCTGTGGGTCCTGAGCTAACTCATGCCTGTCTCCCCCAGATCGTGGGGGGAAATGTCCAGCAACCTCTGGGCCTCTGCTGAAGAGCAGCTCCTCCCCTCTGCCTTCAGTCCATGGGGAGATCAGAGATGAGCTGGGGCAGCCCCATGCTGGTGACCTTGACCCTTCACTGTCACAAGGTAAAGGGCCCCATCGCAGTCCGGCTGATGTTATGGTGGGCTCTGTGTCTGAGCTGACATCTTCCTGTACAGCTCAGGGAGGTAGATCCCCTGAACTTGGTGCAGCTAACAGGTGGATGAGAGAGAGCCCGCAGGCCCTGAGGAGCCTGAGCTTGAACTCCACCTTGGGTTGAGGGATTGGTGGGTGTCTTTGAACATCCTGGGGTGCACCTCTGTGAACCCCACTCTACCAGCCCTGTGCTTGGTGCCCTCCGTGCTGGGGTCTGAGTCCACCTGTGACCGGCCACCACTGCTGCACCCTTCCACAGAGGCAGGCTCCCCTCCCCTGGTCTTTCCACTCCAAACTGAGCTGTTCCACATACATTTACCCTTTCTCATTTGCAGCCTAATGCTGAGAGGTCCCTGTGTTCTCTGCTTTCCATCCTTCTTGCCCTGGTCTCCCCTATGTTCAGCTTGATGGATCTCAATTGCAGTCTCAACTGGGCCCTTTGGGCCATTGCTATGTCATCATCAGCCAGCATGCAATGCTCCTTAACTTTTTCCTTCCTTTCTTATCCCTGCTGACCTTTGCTGGAACCCCCGCTTGCCAGTGGCCAACATGGAACATGTGGGTGTCCAGCCCATATTTGTGCTGCTGGCCTGAAGGCAGCCATGTGTGTAGCTCCAGGGATCCCTGCAGCGACTCTGGCAGTGCATCCACGCTGCCCAACCTGCTCATCGATATCACCTCGAAGCTTCTCGACCTGATTCACCTGAAGGTAACCAGATTTCCTTTTCCAAAATTGTCTGATGATATATATACACACATATACATATACCTACATACATATATGTATATTGTTAGTCCTGGTCTTGAACTTTGGACCTTGGTACTGTCCCTGAGCTTCTTTTGCCCAAGGCTATCACTCTACCACTTGAGCCACAGCGCCACTTCTGGCTTTTTCTGATAGTTTATTGGAGACAAGAGTCTCACAAACTTTCCTGCCTGGCCTGTTTTGAACTAGTTACTTAAGTAACTAGGAGTATAGGTATGAGACACTGGTACCTGGCTTTGTTTCTTTTCTTTTTATTATTTTTTATGACAGCCTGGGACTCTAAGGTCTGGGTCCTGTCCCTTAGCTATTTTGCTCAAGGCTAGCACTGCCATTTGAGTCACAACTCCAATTCTGGCTTTTTGGTGGTTAATTGGAAATAAGAATCTCAAGGACTTTCCTACCCAGACTGGCTTCAAACCAAGATTCTCAGATCTCAGCTTCCTGAGTAGCTAGGCATGCAGGTTTGAGTCACTGGCCTGGTCTTTCCATTGGTCTTTACTTTATGTGCTGTAGTAGAGATCCCTTCTCAGTCTTCTTGTTAGTTTTATTTTTAGTAGGCTCACTCCAGGTCAGGCTGGCCGGGAACTCATTATATTGTCTAAGTGAGTCTTTTTTTAAAAATCAAATTAATTTGTATTTTATTTTATTTTTTTATTGTGAAAATACTGTACAGAGGGGTTACAATCACATGGGCAAGGTAATGAGTGCATTTCTTATTGCAGCCTCCTCCTTTGTTTCTAAGTGAGTCTTAAACACGTCTGTCCTGCCTCGGCACCCAGTGCAGGTATGTGCCATGGTTTCCTCCTTGGTCTTAACTGTTGCAGACACTGTCTCCATCAATCAGAAAACTAGCTTTAGAGCTGTCACTTGTCAGGAGCCCTCAATGTTCCTCTATTAAAAACCAGCCACCAGCACCTGGTGATTTGTGTTTTGTATTTAATCATCCTTTGCTATTCCTGGAGCATAAATATATTCTTCTGGATTTATTTTTATTATCTTCCACATCAGAGTCTTTCATTCACACTCATGTTTTATGAACCATGTGTGAGAAGTAGAAGTCAGCTTAATGGATGTGATGATAACTTACCCAGTAACAAAATAGTTGCTGCCTTTTATTTTGCGAGCCCTGGGGCTTGAACTCAGGGCCTGGGCACTGTCCCTGAGCTTCTTTTGCTCAAGGCTAGCACTCTACCACTTGAGCCACAACACCACTTCCCGCCTTGTCTGTTTATGTGGTTCTGAGGAATCCAACCCAGGCCTTCGTGCGAGCTAGGTGAGCACTCTACCACATTCTCAGCCCAGTTGCTGCCTTTTGGTAGAGTGCCATCTTCTTTTAGTTTTCAAGTTTCTGAACCTGCATGGATTTTTAAAAAAGTAATAGCTTTTTTTGAGATATAGTTCATATATTATAGAATTTACCCTTTGAAAGTATACAATCCAATGAGTTTTTTTGTATATTCACAATTATTAAGGAATCACCGCCACCCAAGTCTAAGACATTTTCAAAATAAAGAATCTCACACCACTAGTGTTTATTCCTCTTTCTCCTTTCCAGTTCCTTACAACCATTGATTTTAACATGTTTTCATGAAATACCTTGACTTAGACATTTTATAAATTAGATTACATAGCCTGACCTTTGTCTCCCTAAGTTACTCTTTAGTTTGTGGTGGCATTGGGGTTTGAACTCAGGGCCTTGCTCTTCCTAGGAAGGGTTCTACCACCTTCTGCCAACCCTAGCTCTGTTGTTTGTTTTTGTCAGTTGTGGGGCTTGAACTCAGGGCCTGGGCACTGTCCCTGAGCCTCGTTGTGCTCAAGGCTAGCACTCTACCACTTGAGCCATAGTGCTACTTCTGGTTCTTGAGTGGTTAATTGGAGATAAAGAGTTCTCACAGACTTTCCTTTCTGGGCTAGCTTTGAACTACATTCCTCAGATCTCCCTCCTGAGTAGTTAGGATTATAGGTGTGAGCCACCAGTACCCTGCACCAGCTGTTGTTTTTTGCTGGTTACTTTGGAGATGGAATCCAACAGATTTTTCTCACCAGGCTGGCCTCAAACCACTGTCCTCCAGATCTTCACCTCCTGAGTAGTTAGGATTACAGGCATGAACCATGGATGCCTAGCTTTACTATGTCATTTTAATTTTTATTAACTTATTATAGCCATACAGTATTTATATGATATGCATATCACAAATGGCCAGTTTGATGAATTTTCATAAAACTTAGTAGATGAAAAGCAAAGACATCAGCCAGTCTGACTGCACATACTTGTGCTTTGTGTTCCCACCATTGCTTACCTGCCATCTGATTTCTAGAGTATGGGTCAGCTTTGCCTAGTTTTCTTTGTAGAAAAGGGATGATGTGGTATGAACTTGTTTGGACCTGACTCCTTTTGTTCCATGCTGTTTCTGTGACACTCATGCACCCTTGATGTGCAGTTCATCTTCATTGTGTCCAGTGAGCAAACATACATGTTTCTGTTGGAGCTGCTGGTCATGGAGTACTTGTAGTGGTGTGGGTGCGGCGTCCTGACAGTTCTCTGAGCACTTCACTGCTCACATTACACTACCCCCTAAGAAATTCTCACTGCTTCTGACCTGGATGTAGTTATTAACATTAAAATACAATGTTCTCCTCAGTTATGCTAGCACATTTCAGGTGCTCATTGGCCATATGTGGACAGTGACTGTCTTTAGACAGTGCTAGGGTAGAACCAAGTCAGTCTGTAGGTGCACTGTTTTCCTTTTTTGTGTGGCGCTGGTCTTGGGGCTTGAGTGCTTTGCCCGAGCTTTTGTGCTCAAGGCCAGTATCCTACCACTTGAGCCACAGCTCCACTTCTGGCTCTCTTGGTAGTTCATTGGAGATAAGCCTCTCATGGGCTTTCCTGCCCAGGCTAGCTTTGAAACTACTACTCAGCCTCCTGAGTAGCTAGAATTATAGCTTTAATCCACTAGGGCCCAGTAGGTTTTATCTTTAACATTATAGTTGGACCAACTTTGCATATTCATATGTCTTAAAATAATGCGTACTAAATCAGAGAAGTCTAGCATCTTAAGAATTCTATGGAAGTTCTGTATGTCTGTGCATACATTTATTTTGTTTCTGGGAGTATGGCAGAGTTTATTCTAAAATAGATTTTGGTATAATATCTTGGTTTGTGAATTATAATTTGTATATTAAAAATAATATAATCATGCCATATGCTATGTAATCATAAATTAATACTCTGAATACATAGTATCTCAGCATGGATAACAAGTTATTGTTGATTGCTTTATTAAACATTTCAAAATCTTATTGATACAAGAAAAGAGCAGCTAGGTGCTGGTGGCTCATACCTGTCATCCTAGTTACTCAGGAGGCTGAGAACTGAAGAGCATGATTTAAAGCCAGCCCAGGCAGGAAAGTCTGTGACACTCTTATCTCCAATAAACCACTCAGAAAATCAGAAGTGGCGCAGTGGCTCAAGTGGCAGGGTGCTATCCTTGAACTGAAGAGTGTTCAGGCCCAGAATTCAAGCCCCATGACCAACAAAAATAAATAAATAAACAAATAAATGAATAAAATAGCTGTATAAATCAAGTGTTTTCCTATAAGGAGTAACTTTAAATATTAGTAGATATAATCTTAAAAATTGGTCTTTATTGTTCCTGGGAGGAAGTACTATTGTTTATATATATATATATATTTTTTTTTTTTTTTGGTCTGGTCGTGGGGCCTGAACTCTGGGCCTGGGCGCTGTCCCTCAGCTCTTCAGCTCAAGGCTAGCCCTCTACCACTTGAGCCACAGCACCACTTCCGACTTTTTTCTTTTTGCTTATGTGGTGCTGAGGAATTGAACCCAGGGCCTCAGGCATGCAAGGCAAGCGCTCTACCACTGAGCCACCTTCCCAGCCCCTGTTTATATTTTTCATATGAGCTCAGCTATGTTCTTTTGGCATGGAAAGAGTTATGTTGAAGCATGATTGCTGGAGTTTTGTTGTTGTTGTTTTTGAAATTGTGTCTTGTTCTATATATCCCAGGCTGGCCTTCAACTTGCTGTGTAGACTAGGTAGTCTTGAACTTATAGTCTTCTGGCCCCAGCCTCTGAGTCTTGGGCTTACAGGTTTGTGCCACCATGTCTGGTTAGCAAGGTTGTTCTTAAATAACATCTTTAAACTACACTGCAGATGCACTGCTAGGTCAGGGGGTCTCGGGGCACATGCTATGATCCAAGAGCTTCTCCCTGGGCTCCGCACTCCTTTCTTTAGCCTGTCAGCACCCTGTGATGGTCTGGTTCAGCACTGTTACTCTCTGGGAAGAGCGTCTTCTGAAGACCACACGGCTCAGGTTCTGCAAAGGCCTAGCCTATGTAAAAATGCTATCTTCATGTGGCTATGAAAAATACTTGACCTCAAGTTAACTGTTCTGGCCACATTCCAGTGACTTAAAACTGAGTATTCTTATTACTGACAGTTTCCAGCCTTCTGTGGTTACTTGGAACTGTTTAAATCAATTATTGTGGGTTCTTAAATTTCACTAAACTTGAACCTGTAATCCTGGCAACTCAGAAGGCTGACATTTGAAAATCACTGCTCAAAGCAGGAAAAAGGAAAGTGTGAGACTCTTTTTTTTTTTTTTTTGGTGTGTGGGGGGGTACAGTTGTGGGGCCTGAACTCTGGGCCTGGGCGCTGTCCCTCAGCTCTTCAGCTAAAGGCTAGCACTCTACCACTTGAGCCACAGTGCCACTTCCAGCTTTTTTCTTTTTTCTTATGTGGTGTTGAGGAATCGAACCCAGGGCCTCATGCATGCAAGGCAAGCACTCTACCACGGAGCCACCTTCCCAGCCCCAGTGTGAGACTCTTATCTCCAATTAACCATCAGAAAGCCAGAAGTGGAGCTGTGGTCAAGTGGTAAAGTACTAGCCTTAAGCACAAAAAGCTTAGGGATAAGCACCCAAGCCCTGAGTTCAAGCCCCAGGACTGTACAACATTTTTTCACTGGGCTGGGAAGGTGGCTCAGTGGTAGAGCGCTTGCCTTGCATGCACGAGGTCCTGAGCTCGATTCCTCAGCACTGCATAAGCAGAAAAAGCCAGAAGTGGCGCTGTGGCTCAAGTGGTAGAGCGCTAGCCTTGAGCTGAAGAGCTGAGGGGCAGTGGTCAGACCCAGAGTTCAGGCCCCGTGACTGACAAAAACAATTTTTTTTTTCACTTTCTAGCTGCATGCTAGGGGCTACTATAGCCAGATGTGCACTTTGAGGCTACCATCAGATGGGAGATGCTGGGTGCTTCACATACCCACTTGGGAAGTCTGTGCCTTCACCAGAGCGAGTACTGTGGACCCCTGCCATCACAGACTGGCTTCCTATTTAGGATTGTTTCCTCAGTGGTAGTGCTTCATTGCTGTGTAATACAGAGTGAATCCATCAACCCTAAGTATATAACTCCATGAGTTCTGTGTGTGTGTGTGTGTCCATCACAGGGTCAGAGTAAGCCTGCCTCTCCCTTGTGCGGCCTGCTTCCCCTCTCCTGTGTGTCTGCATGCCTGTGGCTCTGATTTGGGCTCTGTTGGAACTTACTGTGAGTGGGGCTCATGGACTTTCACCCATGCTCTATCTGCAGTTTGTTATTTTTATCTTACTTATTTATATCCTTCTATTGATGCCAAGTGCTATTTATATGACCCTGTGCAAGTTTTAAAATAACTCTGAGAAATGGGCAATATAAGTCCTATGTGTAGGATGATGAAACTGCAGCTTAGACAGCTTGAGATGTCTAATAGTTCTAGTCACTTGCTTTTTCTTTTCTTTTCTTTTTTTTGTCGGTCGTGGGGCTTGAACTCTGGGCCTGGGTGCTGTCCCTCAGCTCTTCAGCTCAAGGCTAGCGCTCTACCACTTGAGCCACAGCGCCACTTCCGGCTTTTTTCTTTTTGCTTATGTGGTGCTGAGGAATCGAACCCAGGGCCTCAGGCATGCAAGGCAAGCGCTCTACCACTGAGCCACCTTCCCAGCCCGTCACTTGCTTTTTCTAAAGGTGACCAGTGACCATTCTATTTTTATATTATTCTCTTGATGATGTGTGAATTTAATCAGGATGTTCTTAGATTTTTATAAGCATCACATTCTCAGGGTCCCAGAACATGAGGTGCCACGTGTGATGTCCCAGAGTTAATCTGTACTAGTGTTATATGAAGTAACATCCTACTTGATAAACATTATGTATTTATTTGTTATTACTTGTTTATATTTTGTGTATACAAGTACCAGGGCTTGAACTCTAGGCCTCATGCTCTTGCTTGGCTTTTGGTGTCATAGTTAGAGCTCTACCACTTGAGCCACACCTCAAGTCTGACATTTTCCTGGTTAACTGGGGTGTGAAGCCTTGAGGCAAACACTAGTACAATAGCAACAACAAAAGCCTGTGTCTCCCTATGTGCGCGTGCTGGGTTTGAATCTCTCAGAGAAAGTGACCTTCCTGCCTCAGCCTCCTAAGGGGTCGGAACTACAGGCATGAGCCATGACCACCTCACTCAGTGTCTTCCTTTATGCCAGCACTCTCATAAAGTTAATTGTCCTTCCTTACTGAGTGCAATCTCCTTTCAAATAATTTCACAAAAGTATTAGAATCCATTTCTATATTTTTCTGCTATACTCCACAGATCCTTTCTTCAAAGCACTCTGGGTTTTGTTAGGTCCATGTTGGCAATGTCTGCTTTAGTCCTGCTGTTGGTGAGGTCCTGCTGTTGGTGAGGTCCGTGTTGGCAATGCCTGCTTTAGTCCTGCTGTTGGTGAGGTCCGTGTTGGCAATGCCTGCTTTAGTCCTGCTGTTGGTGAGGTCTGTGTTGGCAGTGCCTGCTTTAGTCCTGCTGTTGGTGAGATCCGTGTTGGCAATGCCTGCTTTAGTCCTGCTGTTGGTGAGGTCCGTGTTGGCAATGCCTGCTTTAGTCCTGCTGTTGGTGAGGTCCGTGTTGGCAATGTCTGCTTTAGTCCTGCTGTTGGTGAGGTCTGTGTTGGCAATGTCTGCTTTAGTCCTGCTGTTGGTGAGGTCCTGCTGTTGGTGAGGTCTGTGTTGGCAATGTCTGCTTTAGTCCTGCTATTGGTGAGGTCCGTGTTGGCAATGTCTGCTTTAGTCCTGCTGTTGGTGAGGTCTGTGTTGGCAGTGCCTGCTTTAGTCCTGCTGTTGGTGAGGTCTGTGTTGGCAATGTCTGCTTTAGTCCTGCTGTTGGTGAGGTCCGTGTTGGCAATGTCTGCTTTAGTCCTGCTGTTGGTGAGGTCCGTGTTAGCAGTGCCTGCTTTAGTCCTGCTGTTGGTGGCCTCTGTTTCATCCTGTGTGGCCCTCCATTTTTTTGTGTCTGCACATAAATGCCTTTTCATGTCTCTTATTTTTTTTCCTTTTTTTTTCTTTTTGGTGCCAGTTCTGTCCCAAGCACTGTCCCTGTGATTTTTGGCTCTACCACTTGATCCACAGCTCCACTTCTGGCTTTCCTGAAAACCTTACAGCATCTTTTCAGTGTTTCATTGGAGATAAGAGTCCCATTGATTTTCCTTCCTGGGCTGACTTCAAACCATGATCCTCAGAGCTCAGCCTTCTAAGTAGCTAGTCATGATGATAGGCGTGAGCCACCGGCTCTGGCTTATATACCTTCTTTAAACCTTCTGCTTTAGGACCCCTCTCTGTTTGATAGCCAGGTGACACTTCTCCATGTCCCTGCAGGCACAGTAGTGTCAAAACAAGGAGACCGGGTAAGCAGACGGCCTTGGGCCCGGGGATTGGCCAGGGACTACCATCCCCACAGTTCAGCACTGGAGTATGAGCTGGGGAGTCTCCAAGCAGTGGCCTGCTGCAACTCTGGCACTGTCTCAGAGGCCATTTGTCCTCAGCAGCCCTGTGCCCGGGTATATAGCCACACCGTGCGTATGCTTGCTACACTGCCCCTCTTGCTAAACCTGAAGGATTAGGACAGAGTGAACAGATTTGGGAAGAGTCCCACAAAGGACAACAAAGTAGTTGGGGTTAGTCCCTGGATGTTTTTTGAGGGCATACGTGTTGATGTTTGGCCAAAACATATGCTGAGTGAAGGATGGTAGATGTGTAGAACGAGCCAACATTGGCTCCCATTCAGGGCAGCACACGTCAGGCTGCAGAACACCCTGGCTTTGAAGAGAGGCCATATCCTCACTTCTGTACGAAAACTGGAGCAGTGAGTGGGAGGGCAAAGGGAGGGCAATGCGTGTGTTTGACCTGAAAGTAAGTTTCCTGTGATTGAAGAATCACTAACCATAAATACTGCTAAACTAAATTATAAAACTATAGAACTTCCCAGTGCCAGTGCTGATGGCTGACACCTGTAGGGTGGGGCCTGAACTCTGGGCCTGGGCGCTGTCCCTCAGCTCTTCAGCTCAAGGCTAGCGCTCTACCGCTTGAGCCACAGCGCCACTTCTGGCTTTTTCCTTTTTGCTTATGTGGTGCTGAGGAATCGAACCCAGGGCCTCATGCATGCAAGGCAAGCGCTCTACCACTGAGCCACCTTCCCAGCCCCCCATGAGACTCTTATCTCCAATTAATCACCAGAAAACTGGGAAGTGGAGCTGTGGCTCAAAGTGTTAGAACACTAGCTAGTCTTGAGCAGAAAAGCTCAGGGGACAGTGTCCAGGCCCTGAGTTCAAGCCCCACAACCAACAAAACAAAAGAAAAAAAAGCTATATAACTACTGGAATGCTCCCGGTAGGTGTCTGTGCCCAAGGCTTTTTATGTCCACAGATTATTCAAAGAAGCACCAATAGGCATGGAAGCTACTGCTTGTTGTGCTCAGTTTTGTGGGCTTTGCAGAGCTCCAGAAGGTCAACTTCTCTGGGCCAATAGGAAATTCCAGGCCATACCTGATGCATCTCTGTTTTTTGCCAGGATGTAAACATCTGATTTGTGGTCTCTGGACTGCTACACATGTACCAACAGAAGATTGACCACCAGGAGGATACCTGCCTGTTCCTTACACATCTGGAGAAATGGGAGGCCAGCTGGTGGTGCTCACTGGCAAACCCTTGATGTTCACTATCAGAGCCAACAGGGTCTGCCGCTTCTTGTCTGTCTCCAAAGCCCACTTCTATGAGTCAAGCCCCACGGCCCTCTCACCCACCCTGAGGTACCAGGAACACTGTCTGTCTTGTTTGTCGTACTTTCCTCTGTCTCTGAGGGCTGGGAGGCTGGGCCCAGTGCTTGCTTCCTGGACCCTTTGAGCTCCTGTTAGAGCTAACTGGCTACAGGCATTAGTGCCGTGACAAGCCCAGTAAGTCCCAGCTTTCATCTGGCCCATCGATGTCTGCTAAGTTCTGTTTTCTCCTTGGGTATGTGGTGCTGACGTGTGTGTGTATGTGTGTGTGTGTGTGCGCACGCGTGTGTGTGTGCGTGCGTGTGCGCGTGTGTGCGTGTGCGCGCGCGTGTGCGCGCGTGTGTGTGCGTATGCGTGCGTGCGTGTGCGTGTGTGTGCGTGTGTGTGTGTGTGCACGTGTGTGTGTGTGCGCGTGCGCACGCGCGCGCGTGTGCGTGTGTGTGCGTGTGTGTGCGTGCGTGTGCGTGTGCGTGTGTGTGTGCGTGCGTGTGTGCGTGTGTGTGTGCGTGTGTGTGTGTGTGTGTGTGTGTGTGTGTTCATTCCATGGCTATGTGTTGGTGGCCAGAGCTGGAATAGGGAGTTGTGTTCTTTAGTCTGCTCATGCTCAGGAAACCCATTCTGTGTGCGTGCGTGCGTGTGTGTATGCATGTGCATACACGCTCCCATGTATATCTGTCTGTATGCTGGTACTAGGGTTTGAACTCAGGGCCTTGTTCTCATTTAGCTTTTGTGCTTGAGGCTGGCACTCTATTATCAAGTTACACATCTACTTCCAGCTTTTTGGTGATAAATTGGAGATAAGACTCTGATAGACTTACCTGCCCAGGCTGGCTTTGAACTCTAGTCTCAGATCTCAGCCCCCTGAGCAGCTAGGATTATACCATCAGTGTCTAGCCAGGAGACCAGTTGTGTTATCTTTTTTTCCCCTAGTTTTGTTTTTTGTTTGTTTGTTTGTTTTTGTGCCAGTCCTGGGGCTTGAACTAGGCGCCTCGTCACTGCCTTTGAGCTTTTTTTGCTCAAGGCTACCACTGTACCACTTGAGCCACAGCTTCACTTCTGACTTTTGGGTGATTAATTGGAGATAAGAGTCTCACGGACTTTCCTAGCAGGGCTGGCTTTGAACCTGGATCCTTAGAGCTCAGCCTCCTGAGTATCAAGGATTACAGGCGTGAGAGACTGGCCCCAGCACTTTTTTTTTTTTTTTTTTTTTTTTTTTTTTTTTTTTTTTTGGTGCCTGTCCTGAGGCTTGGATGCAGAGCCTGGTGCGGTCCCTGAGCTTTTTTTTTTTTTTTTTCTCACTGGCTAGTGCTCTACCACTTGAGCCACACCTTCACTTTGGGCTTTTTGTGATGGTTAATTGGAGAGAAGTGTCTCATGGACTTTCCTGCCTGAGCTGGCTTCAAACCATGAGCCTCAGATCTCAGCCTCCTGAATGGTGAACCACTTGCATTCAACTCACAGCAACCTTTTTATAAATGTTCCTAGAAGGCTTCTGTCTCTCTCAGTCCAGAGGCCTCGTATGATCACCGAGTTCACCGAACAGCCAAGTGGTGGGTCAGACTGTAGGGAGCTGTCAGGCACCTCGAAATAGTGGAGAAGCACAGCAGTTTAGTCTCAGCCAAGACACATCCAGAGCAGTGTTCCAGTTGTCCAGAAGGTGGCAGCCTTGGGCAAACAATGCCACAGCACACGGCTCTCTGCTTGGCACTCCTTCCAGGTCAGTGTCTTGTGAGGGGATTCAGTGGGGGAAGGGATTGCAGGGCTTTGGCACAATGCCTGATTTCTCTCCATGAATGGCCCTAAGGCCTCCAGCTTGCCACCCTGTTCTACTTACTATTCAGTGTGCTAGGGAAATGCATTTTACAGACGGGGACTCTGATGCTTTAGAGAAATGGAAATCCACTAGGTCCTTGCGCTAGCAAGGGGTTCCCAGAACGGAGCTGGGTTTGTCTGTCTCCTGAACCATGTGAATATGCCAGTCCCAGAGGTTCAGAACATGCTCTTGGCCTGCTGCCTTCTGTTCCCTGCCTATCTGTACTAGGGATAGACTCTGTACAACTGATGTCTCATGCATATAATCCAAGCTATTCAGGAGACTGAGATCTCAGTCCAAAGCCAGCCTGGCACACGAAGCTAGGAAACTCTTATCTCCAATTAACCAGCAGAAAGCCAAGAAAAGAAACAGTTAGGTGCTGGTGACTCACACCTGTAATACTAGCTACTCAGAAGGCCGAGATCTGAGAATCGTAGTTCCAAACTAGCCCAGGCAGAAAAGTCTGTGAAACTCTTATCTTCAATAAACTACTCAAAAAAGCCAGAAGTAGTGCTGTGACTTAAGTGGTAGAGTGCTAACCTTGAAGAAAAAGGCTCAGGGACAGCACCTAGGCCCTGAGTTCAAGTCTATGACCAAAAAAAAGGAAGAAAGATGCTCAGTGTGGCTGTGGAGGCACACGCCTTCCTGTCCTTTTCACTTGGCCTTCATATAGCCTGACTCTTCTGTGCCCCGTGCGTGTGTTTGTCACCTTGCAAAGTCCACGTGTGGGTCCTGTCTGTGTGTGTACATGTCTGTACGTTTTGTGAGAACCTGTGATACAGACAGTCCCCCCCCCACAGACATCATCATCTAGACAATATCTTGGGGTTTCTTATTCAACTCTGGGGGCACAGCATGGATTTTCTTCTCAGAACCCATCGCCACCCAGCTGCTGTCTTGCTATTGCTCTAGGCTGGGGAAGGGGCTCCCATCATCCAGAGTAGGAGGCACAACTCTGATTTCCTGGTTTTTACCAAATGGCATCTCTTTTTTATTGCTCAGCCGGGACCCAGAGTCTCTCAGCCCTGCTTCTCCCTGCCTCGTACAAGCAAACAGCGCAACGCTGAACTCTACCCCGGAACCACTAGGACGTCCCTGCCGCGCCTTGCCTAAGCAGTCTGTGCACAGGGGACGGGATGTGTTGGGTGAGGGTCCCCAGCCTGCCCAGCCTAGGCTGTCCTGTAGACTCAAGGCCCCTTCAAACTATGGTGGCAAAGGTGCATTGGGAGCCGTGTGCCGCCGTCTGTTCACAGTCTGAGTTTGGCGAGCGTGATTCCACCGCCAGGACCTAGGCCTCAAGGGGCTTTCATGGTCAGTAGCACTAGAAGAAGCTGTGGGCTCTGTGGAATTGGGAGCAGATGGCTGCCCAAACACCACACTCCGCCCCAAACCATCCCTCAGCACTTTGTTACCTCAGAGTGGACGTGGAGACTAGTGTTTGGTAGGTAAGGTTACAGATCCCACCTGCTTTTAATCCCTGTGATAGTGAGTAGTGAACCTGGTGGAATTCAGATCAAGAGAGGGAAAGTAACTCTAGAATACCTTCCAGGATCATGCAGAAACATCCAGAGGTTGTCCTGAGTGTGGCACACACTGTGGTGAAGAGAATGTCACCCTTTGTGCAGCAGGTAGACTTCACTCTGGACTGGATGGAGGTAGAGGCCGGGCGTGCCATATGCAGGTGAGGCCTGGAGGTGTGCTGTGTACAGAGAGGTCCCCGAAGGCCTGCAGTGTCAGAAGACTGCTGTGGTGCAGTGTACAGAGAGGTCCGCTGGCTAGCAGATTTCTCCTCCATAAATGTGTCCCTACTTAGAGTAGTACAGCTGAAGACCAAACTTCACTCTTGTGGAGATTGTATACCAGATGGATTGATCTCCCTAGGCATCCACATGAAAATGCCCTTGTAGGCATCTTGAGTTCTGTGTGCAGCTGTATACATGCAGACAAAGTACATTTTTACTGACATCTTTCTGTGTCTATATCCTAAGTATGTACCGCCTTTTCAAAGAGCCTGAGAACCATTAGAATGCCCTTTCTGAGGTGCTGGTGTATGAGGTCTTTTCCTCTAACCCTAGCTGGGCCACTCATGGCCAGCTTCACATCGATATTCATGGTCTTTAAATTTTAAAGTAAGAAAAGTTTAAAAAACTTATTAAAGCCAACAGCCCATCGATGTGTGCTTGTGAAAATATTTTCAAATAAAAATGCCTATACTTTTCAAAACCAGAGAATTTCACTGAGAAGACTACCTTTTGAAACTTTAATCTTCTCATCTTGGGGGCTGAGTGGCTCTTGGAAGGTTGGACCTAGGGGGAGTGAAGGCTGGTGAGCTGAGGGCCTCAAGTAGACAAATCAGACTGCACATACATTGTCCTTAGTGGCCGACTGCGTTCTGTGATCTGCAAGGATGATGGGAAGAAGCGCCTGGCTGGGGAGTATTTCTGGGGAGACCCCATGGGTGTGGTAGGTGGTAGGCCCTCCTGTCTGTTTCCTGGAACTGGCCTGGCTGGCTGCCTGGCCTGGGGAAAGCTTCCCTGAGAGACTCCAGGATGGAGATGGTTCAGCAACAGATCTGGAATGAACTGCTAATGCCTTCTGGGGACCAGGGTGCTGGACCCTGGTTTCTGGGTCCTAGTGAGTAGCCAGCCAGTGTTGGGTCGTGGTTGGTAGGGAGTGGCCAGAGTCACCGTCTGAGGATCTCCAGTGACAGCAGCGGCCAGCTGGCGGAAGCGTCCCAAGGCTGATTGGTTTGGGTCCATGCCTCTGACTTGTTCCAAGGTCCACAGCAGTATTTTTGGAGCTTGGAACTTTTTGCTGTTTTTTGTTTTGTAACAAATCTTCAATTTACCTGAAGAAATTCAGTTTAAAAAACTTTTTGTAAAGCTGGGCACTGTTGGCTCATGCCTGTCATCCTAGCTGCTCAGGAGGCTGAGATCTGAGGATTGCAATTCAAAGCCAGCCTAGGCAGGAAAGTCTGTGAGACTCTTGTCTCCAATAAACCACTCAGAAAACCAGAAGTGGTGCAGTGGCTCAAGTGGTAGAGGGCTAGCCTTGAGCTGAAGAGCTGAAGGGCTGAGGGACAGCGTTCAAGCCCAGAGTTCAAGTTCCATGACTGACAAAAAAAAATGCTTCCAACTATTTACTATGTTTTAATTAAATCCTATTTCTGATAATGCTTTAAAATCATATGAAGAAAAATATAAATGTTTCACAGGTTTGGTCTACAAATCATTTGGGAAACCAACTTTAAAAAAATGGACTTGAGCTGGGCACTGGTGGCTCACGCCTGTAATCCTAGCTACTCAGGAGGCTGAGATCTGAGGATGGAGGTTCAAAGCCAGCTGGGGCAGGAAAGTTCATGAGACTTTTTTTTTTTTGGTCATGAGGCTTGAACTCTGGGCTTGGGCGCTATCCCTCAGCTCTTCAGCTCAAGGCTAGCGCTCTACCACTTGAGCTACAGCGCCACTTCCAGTTTTCTGGTGGTTTTATTAGAGATAAGAGTTTCATGGACTTTCTTGCCTGGGCTGGCTTTGAACCGAGATCCTCAGATCTCAGCCTCCTGAGTAACTAGGATTACAGGCGTGAGCCACCAGGGCCTGGCTTTGTGAGACTCTTATCTCCAATTAATCACCAGAAAACTGGAAGTGGCACTGTGGCTCAAAGTGGTAGAGTGCTAGCCTTGAGCAAAAAGAGCTCAGGAAAAGGGCCTAGGCTCTGAATTCAAGCCCCATGACCGACAAAATAATAATAATAATAATAATAAAGTAAAATAAAATCAGCTACCATAACACTCATGAACTGAACAGAACCTCCCTCAAATCCATACTATACTGTTGGACAGAATTTCTGTTTTTCTGCTGTACTTTCCGACTTACTCATGTCACAAAAAAGCCCCCAAATACCATTAGCCTCCAAAAATCAGTCTTCAAATGAAAGATCTGTTTCACCTCTAAAACAAACTCAACTTATTATTCAATAGATGGTTGTCCTTTCATATTACAGTTGATGATAATTACAGTTAATTTGTAAATAACCTTATGAATTGAAATGGATCAAACTAAGCCTTTGTAAAAGTGACTAGTTTAATTATGGGCTAAATACAGTGAGCTTGAATTAGAAAAATGAAGATTCAAACATCAGTCTTTTCTTCCTCAGGTGTAGACGCTGAGCCACCAGGCCAGGGCCAGCACCGTGCATGCTGTTCGAGACTCAGAGCTGGCCAAGCTCCCCACAGGAGCCCTGACGTCCATCAAACGCAGGTACCTACA
Source organism: Dipodomys merriami (assembly GCF_024711535.1). NCBI lineage: Eukaryota > Metazoa > Chordata > Mammalia > Rodentia > Heteromyidae > Dipodomys > Dipodomys merriami. The sequence goes on along the minus strand of NW_027202382.1, from coordinate 49,825,014 downwards.
GGTAGGTGTGGCTCAGAGCACTTGCTTCTACTGTACCTGTGGGTCAGGTGGCTATTCAGTCAAGTATGGATGAGCAGAACCTAGAAGAGGCAGGATTATATGAGGAGAGAGGCCCACTGCTCTGGGTAGCAGAGCAGTGGTGTTGGAACAAGGTACTTACACTGTGTCTCAGGCGGTTGGTCAGCAGCGTCTTCCTCCTAGTGAATACTGTGGGTGTCGTGATTAACAATGCCATGGTATCATTCTGGAACAAATGGGGAAGTGAGGATGGTGTGGCGCCCACGTCTCGGGGCCTTCTTCAGGACAAGGGCCTCCTCAGAGCCAGGCCTCTCACTTGCTTTACTATTTGAGGCTTAGCAGAGGGTCATTGCCCCCAGCTGGCAATCCTGCTCTTGTGGCTCATGGAGTAACACAGACTCAGATCTCCGTCTCTAAGAGGCCTCTCGTGATGCTGGCAACCATGACTGCGGTTGCTGTAGTTGCCTGTTTAGGGACCAGAAGAACCTGGCAGAGCAAGTGAGTGATTGGTATGCTGCGTCTCAAGACCCAGTATTCAAGGCTGCAGCTACAGGCCATTCTATTTTTGTGGTTCTGGCCATCCTCTGCCTGTGGGGTCAGGGTGTGGCGGGACTGGGGTGTTGCTGCATCCTGGAGTTTGGAGCCTTCACCATTGGTGGCACCTCCAGTCAGGAATCTTGGCTGCAGGCCGCACCTAGAGAGGCTGCTCTGTGGTCCTCCCCAGCCAGGAGCTGGAGGCTGGCTGAGGGTGGAGTCGGGCGGTAGGTATCCATCCATCAGGAAGGTGATGGGGGCTCTCCTGGAAGGCCCAGTAGTCTGAGCCCTGTGGGTGTGTCCACAGTGGCCCCTGACCCCCCTTCTAGACATGAATGCCTGTGCTGCGTGCCAAGGGCAGATAGAGCTTGGCTCCCTTGGCCACCTGCCCCCTCTTCTGTGGGCTGCTCCTTGGTGGCAGAAGTGCATTCCGTCTGCTCCTCCGGGGATCCAGAGACCTGTTCCATGTCCTTGTCTCCAGCCTTCCCACAGCAGACCAGGCTCTTGGCCGGCTCACACCCAGGCCCACACTGGGTCCTCCGTGGCCGGGCTGAGCAGCAGGCCGCAGGTGTGCTGAAGGCTGAAGGGGGTGGATTCAGCTTGGAGAACCAGTGTGGACACTGCTGGCTGACCGCACTGCGCTGTCCACACCGGGCAGCATCTCCCCGTGGGGTGTTCTGTTCTTGCCATCAGGCCTTTGGGCCACATGCTGTGGCTGAGCCCCCTGGGGTGCCCTGTCCTGTAGGGGCCCTGTGGTGAGGTGTTCTTAGCCCCTTGACCTCACCCTCAGATTGCTTTCTTGGGTTTTAGAACAGAACGCAGCCTTCTGCCTGGGGCTGCTTCCACTGCCAAGTAGTGCTCCACAAGCGCTCCACAAAACGTGACTGTTAGGCCTGCACTGCGAATAAGCACATCCTTTTCTTGTTCTTGTTGTTTGTTTTGTTGGTTATGGGCTTGAACTCAGAGCCTTGGTGCTGTTCTTGAGCGTTTGTGCTCAAGGCTAGCACTCTACCACTAAGCCACAGAACTACTTCTAGTTTTCTGGTGGTTAATGAGAGGTAAGAGTCTCACAGACTTTCCTGCCCAGGCTTTGAACCGTGATCCTCAAATTTTAGCCTCTTGAGTAGGTAGGAGTACAGATGTGAACCACTAGTACCTGGCTGCACATTCTTATCTGTCTGTCTGTCCTTCTGTCTATCTATCTGTCCATCCATCCATCCATCCATCCGTCTGTCCATTTATCTATCTGTATTTGGTGGTAGTGAGATCTGAATCCAGGTCAGCACTCTTCCACTGAGCCAGACTCTAGCCCTGTTTTGCTTTAGTTATTTTTCTGATAGAGTCTTTGACAATGGCCTGCTTCAGATCTCAACTGTCCTGCCTGTGGCCTCCTGCATGGCTTGAATTACAGGCACAGGCCACCACAGTCAGTTTATTTGTTGAGATCAGGTCTTGCTAACTTTTTGGCCCAGGCTGGCCTTGAACCACAGTCCTTCAATTGCTGCCTCTTAGTAGCTGGGATTACAAGTGTGAGTCACTATGCCCAGCCTTAGAATATCTTACTGAACAGACTAACCTCCCCCTCCAGTTTTTTGTTTGTTTGTTTTTGTCGGTCATGGGGCTTGAACTCTGGGCTTGGGCTCTTCAGCTCAAGACGAGCGCTCTACCACTTGAACCACAGCACCACTTCTGGTTTTCTAGTGGCTTATTGGAGATAAGAATCTCACAGACTTTCCTGTCGGGGCTGGCTTTGAACCTCGATCCTCAGATCTCAGCTTCCTGAGTACTAGGATTACAGATGTGAGCCACCAGCGCCCAGCTGCCCTGGCCTTTAAGATCCTCTTTCTTCCATCTCTCAAGTAGCTGGGATTACTGGCAAGTGCCACCACACCCCAGCTCACTAGGCATATTCTTAACCTTGTGGACAGCTCATCTGCTTCTGGAGTTGCTGGGTCACAGGATGGATGTGTTTTTAGGGACTGTAGACAGTTCTCCAAAGCAGCTGTCTTGCTTTACAACATAGTATCTGAGTCCATGTCTCCACACTGCACATGCTCAGAGGGTGTCTCTTGGTATGAGCCACTTATTCTCTTGGGAGAGGAGTGGCACCGCACAGTAGTGTGAATTTTTGTGTCCCTGATGGGCAGCAATGCTGAGTACTTGTAAATGCCTTTACTGACCTGTTTTGAACCTTTGCCACTTGTCAACATTTTTTAAATAGCTTGGAATTAAGTTTTAATTATGACAGTTATTATGGCTATGTTTTTAAGGACTTATCCTTTAGAGCAGGAACGGGGCATGTCCAGTCTACAGGTCGCACAAGGCCCTTAAAATAGGGTGGTGCATGACAGGACAGACACACGTGCTTCTCATATACTTCTTGTTGGCTGCTGCAGCTGTGTGCATAATCGATAATTTCGTATGTCCCACAAATGACGTTATAAATATCCACATGGCCCTTGGTAGAAAGAAGTTTTCCCACCCTTGCAGGAGCATATTCAGACATTAGTGGATACAATGCTGTCTTTGGGACTGGCTTCAGAGTGTCCAGGGGTGTTTGTAAAATGAGGCTGCTGAGGAGGACAAAGGCAGAAGGGGATCCCTCTCTGCTTTGTGTGTATTTCAATTTTTACATAATAAAACTAATTGTTAAAGCCCTAATTTCACAGTTGGTGTTAGATTAGTAGCATGAAAAACATTATGCTTACTGGGTGCCCGTGATCCACGGCTGTAATCCAAGTACTCAGGAGGCTGAGATCTGAGATCGTGGTTTGAACCCAGCTCAGGCAAGAAGGTCTGTGAGACTCTTATCTCTAATTAAGTACCAAAAAGCTGGAAGTGGAGCTGTGGCTCAAGTAATACTAACACGCTTGTTAGTATTGAGCAACAAAGCTCAGGGTCAGTGCCCAGGCTCTGAGTTCCAGCCCTAGGACTTGCACAAAAGAAAGGAAGAAAGGAAGAAAAAAAAGGAAGGAAGGAAAAAAGGAAGGAAGGAAAGGAAAGAAGGAAGGAAGGAAAGGAAAGAAGGAAGGAAGGAAAGAAGGAAAGAAGGGAAGGAGGGAGGGAGGGAGGGAGGAAGGGCCGACCATCATGCTCTCTGGTTTCTGTCTCAAACTCCTCTGCTCGGACTGTTTGCTGTCTCATACCCTAAGTGTGGGTGGTTTTTCTTGCACCCTCTGTAGGCCTTGGGTCCCAGCATCCTGGGCCAAGTTAGCCTGTAGGTGGGTGGGTGGCCCTTCTACCTCCACTGCACTGTTCTGGGCCGGTGGATCACTGCCAGGCAGTCAAACCAGCTCCTTTCATAGTCACACTGAGCTCTCTCAGCTACAGAGTGTCTGGAAGCACACTGGAGGGGAATAGGAGCTGGGCTGAGGGTAAAGGAAGGGCTGGGGGTGAGTGGGGTGAGGTCAACAGTTGCTCATAGGACGGACATCATGCAGCTCTGCAGTGCATGTGCTGGCTCTTCAGGTTATCTGGGTTTATAGACTCAGACTGCAGCATTTCTTCTCAGATTATCCTGCACAGCATCTAAGAGTTCCAGTGGTTAGACTGCCTGTCCAACAGTCCTCTGTCAGCTTGTCGGCCTTAGGAATAAAAGCAAGCTGTTGGGGCTGAGAAGGTGGCTCAGTGGTAGAGCGCTTGCCTTGCATGCCTGAGGCCCTGGGTTCCATTCCTCAGCACCACATAAGCAAAAAGAAAAAAGCCGGAAGTGGTGCTGTGGTTCAAGTGGTAGAGCGCTAGCCTTGAGCTGAAGAGCTGAGGGACAGCGCCCAGGCCCAGAGTTCAGGCCCCATGACCGGACCCAAAAAAAAAAAAAAAAAAAAAAAAAGCCAGCTGCTTGGTGTATTTCAGAGGCTATACTTGAGCTCTGCCTAGTATACACAAGGCATTAGGTTCAATACCCCACGTCACCAAAAAAGGGAGGAAAGCCCTAACATTTAAATAACTTTATTCACTCATTCATCCTCTTATTTATTTAGAGACAGGGACTCATGAAACCTAGGTTGGCCTCAAACTGGTGATCCTCCTGTCAGTCTCTTGAGTGCTGCGACTATAGATATGAGATGCCATAGCTGGCCTTAAATTACTTCATTCTGAAATAATCTCTTTGTTGTTATTTAATTTATTTTTTATTTTCTTGTTATTTATTTTTTTATTTTATTTTGGTTAGTCGTGGGGCTTGAACTCTGGGCCTGGGTACTGTCTCTCAGCTCTTCAAGGCTAACACTCTGCCACTTGAGCCACAGCACCACTTCTGGTTTTCTGGTGTTTAATTGGAGATAAGAGTATCACTGACTTTCCTACCTGGGCTGGCTTTGAACCATGATCCTCAGATCTTAGCCTCCTGAGTAGCTAGGATACAGGCATGAGCCACCAGTGCCCAGCTTTATTGTCATTATTAAGGTGTTGTTCAGTGGGGCTACCCTTTCATAAGTCAGGTAATGAGTGCATTTCTTTATTTTGGACAATGTCACCTCTTCCTTACTTTTCCCCAGTTCCCTGCCCCCCCATCTCCACCCACGAGTTACACAGGTCATTTTCCACATAGCGTATACTGAATAGAAAGACTGCATTTATTCCCCCTTCCTCCCTCCCTTTCTATGTCCCTTCTTAACTACCCCCCAGAAGAAAAAAACCTCAAAGCAAAAAAACACCACCACCACCAACAATAACAAACAACCCCTCCCTCCCATGTTTCCATTTCCTGGAATTTGTTTTGGTATATACTATTTTTAAATGTTCAGAGAAGTTACACCTTTGTGACCCTCTTGTAATGATAGCCTCCTTTAGTCTGCGTGTGTGTAATTGCCCAGAGTTCTGTACAGGTTATCATGTCCAGTTATATTTTAGATCTAGCTTCCATGTATGACAGAAAACACGTGCCATTTGTCTCTCCAGGCTTGGCTGACCTCAGCATAACTTTTCTAGGTCCATCCATTTTCCTGCAAATAACATCATATTATTCTTACTAATGGATGAGTAAAATTCCATTGTGTGTGTGTGTGTGTGTGTGTGTGTGTGTGTGTGTGTGTGTGTGTGTGTGTGTGTGTGTGTGTGTGTGTGTGTGTGTGTGTGTGTGTGTGTGTGTGTGTGTGTGTGTGTGTGTGTGTGTGTGTGTGTGTGTGTGTGTGTGTGTGTGTGTGTGTGTGTATTCTTGATCCACTCATCTATGGTAGGACATCTGGGCTGTTATCCTATATTGGCTATTGTGAATAGTGCAGCAATGAACATAGATGTGCAAGGGTCTTTACAGTATTCTGACTTTTAATGCTCTGAGTAGATGCCCAAGAGTAGTATGGCTGGGTCATAGGGAAGTTCTGTATTTCATTTGAGGAACTTCCAAACCTCCTTCCAGAGTAGTTGCACTAGTTTACCACTAGGATTCCTTTTTCCCCACACCCCAACCTGCATTTGCTGTTCAGATTCTTGACATTGGCCAGTCTAACTGGGGTGAGATGGAATCTCAAAAGTTATTTTGTGATTTGCATTTCCTTTGTGGCATTAGCATTTCCCTGTGCTTCTATTTGCCATTTTTACTTCTTCTGAGAAGTCTCTCTTTAGCTTCTTTGCCTATTTATTGATTGGTTTAGTAGCTTTGGGAGGGGTTAGTTTCTTGAGCTCCTTGTATATTTTGGATATGAGGCCTTTGTCTGATGTATTGCTAATAAAGATCTTCCCCCAGTTGTTGGCTCTCTTTCTAGTTTATAACCATGTCCTTTATGGTGCAGAAACTTTATTTTGATGTAATCCTATTGGTTGAATCTCTCTCCTCTCTGTGTGCCCTGGGACTCTTCAAAAGGTTCCTACCTATGCCTGTAATTTCTAATAATTCTCCTACTCCATCTTTCTGTAGTTTCAGATCTGATGTTAAGTCTTTGATAAACTTTGAGTTGATATTCATGCATGGTGACAAACAGGTATCCAATTTTAGTTTCCAATATATGCATGTCCAATTTTCCCAACACCATTTATTGATGAGGCTATATTTTTTTCCACAGTATTTCTTTGACTCCCTTGTCAAATATCAAATATTAAGTTGTAGGTATGTGGCTTTATTTCTGGGTCTTCTCCTGAGTAGCTGGGATTACAGGAGTGAGACATTGGCACCTGGCTTCTGTTTTCTTTATATATCTGCTTAGAGCTAGGAACTTTCCTCTCAACACTGCTTTTGCTGTATCCCAGAGGTCCTGGAATGATGTGTTTATATTCTTGTTGGATTGTAGAAACTTTGTGATTTCTTCTTTTATTTCTTCAGTGGCTCACCTGTTATCCAACATTGTGTAATTTAGTCTGCATGTGTTCCAGTGTTTTCTGTAGTATCTTTTGCTGTTGAGATCTAGTTTAATTCCATTGTGCTCAGACAGGATAAGGGAGCTGTCTCAATCCTTTTGTACTTGCTCAGACTTGTTGAATGTTCATAGATATGATCTGTTTTGGAGAAGGCTCCATAGGCTGCTGAGGAGAATGTGCATTGTGTGGTTGTTGAGTGGAATGTTCTGTAGATGTCTATTGGGTTATGGCATCATTTAACCCAGAGGCTTCTTTGCTGATCCTTTGGTTGGTTGACCTGTCCTTTGGTGAGAGTAGGGTGTTAAAGTCTCCCACTATTGTGTTGGAATTTATCAGTTTTTGTAAGTCTGTTTGTTTAATGTATTTAGTGCTTTATTGTTTGGTGTATGTATATATATATATATATATATGTATGTACATATATATTTGGTACATACATATATGTACATACATATATTGACCACTGTAATTTCCTCTTCATGGATCATTCTCTTTCTTAATATGTCATGATCTTCTTTGTCTCTTCTTACTGCTTTTCACATGAAGTCTGTTTTATCTGATAACAATATGGAGGCTCCTGCCTTCTTGCAGGGTACATTTTTGAAAGATCTTTTTCTATCCCTTCACTCGGAATTTGTGTTTATCTTTGACTGTTGTGAGATTTGTTTCTTGGAGACAACAAAAGATTGGATCTTGTTTTTTGATCCAATCTGCTGCTATAAGTCTTTTGATTGGGAACTTAAGCCCATTGATATAACCTATGGAGAAATATGTCATGTTTCTTAAATCACTTTATTTTTATGTAAAAGCATTTAAAATAAGTTTATAACCATTTTATCAAATTAAAAATTATTTTTTTATCTGGACCCCGGTGACTCACGCCTTTCATCCTAGCTGCTCAGGAGACTGAGATCTGAGGATCACAGTTCAAAGCCAGCCCAGGCAGGAAAGTCTGTGAGACTTTCAGCTCCAATTAAATCACAGAAAAAGCCAAAAGTGGTGCTATAGCTCTAGTGGAAGAGTGCTAGCTTTGAGCAAAAGAGCTCAGGGACAGCACCTCAGGACCAGCAAAAAATAATTGTATATATATATATAATATTGCTGGGTGCTGGTGGTTTACTCCTGTAATCCTAGCTACTCAGGAGAGACAGATGACAGATCTGAGGATCATGGTTCAAAGCCAGCCCTGGAGGAAAAGTCCCTGAAGACTTTTTTGTTGTTGTTGTCATGGGGCTGGGCTTGGGTGCTGTCCCTCAGCTCTTCAGCTCAAGGTGAGCACTCTACCACAGGAGCTACAGAGCCACTTCCAGTTTTCTAGTAGTTTATTGGAGATAAGAGTCTCACGGAGGGGCTGGGAAGGTGGCTCAGTGGTAGAGCGCTTACCTTGCATGCATGAGGTCCTGGATTCGATTCCTCAGCACCACATAAGCAAAAAGAAAAAAAAAAGCTGGAAGTGGCGCTGTGGCTCAAGTGGTAGAGCGCTAGCCTTGAGCTGAAGAGCTGAGGGACAGTGCCCAGGCCCAGAGTTCAGGCCCCACAACCGGACCCCCCCCCCAAAAAAAAAAATAGAGTCTCACGGACTTTCCTGCCAGGGCTGGCTTTGAACCGTGATCCTCAGATCTCAACCTCCTGAGCAGCTAGGATTACAGTTGTGAACCACAGGCACCCAGCTCCCTGAGACTCTTGTCTCCAATTAACCAACAAAAAGCTAGAAGTGGAGCTATGAGTCAAATGGTAGAATGCTAGCTTTGAGCTGAGGGACAGTGCCCTGGCTCTGATTATAAGCCCCAGGACCAACACAAAAACAAAACAAATACCAGGATGTGGAAACATGTTTTGAGGGGAGGGTAATGGGGGAAGAGGAATGGAGGGAGGAAGGGTGAGCAAATGCAGTCATAGCATTTAATGCACATTATGTAAAATATGAGCTATGTAACTTGAGGGTAGGGATGGAGGGAGAAAATGGGGAGAGTGATCAGGAAGCATTGTACTCATAACCTACCTATGGAATTGTAACTTCTTCCTACAACTATATAGTGACAATAACAATAATAATCAATAAGTGAAACGTGTGGCTTGGGTTTCTTTCTCTGCACCACGGTGGTGACTCGCTTGATTCATCTCTTGGCTGAGAGGATCCTTGCAGCCTCCAGCAGGGATCTGCTGCGGGTGCCTTGGAGCTCTGCGCTCACTCCAGCCGGTGGTGTTTTGCCTCTCCTGCTTGCTCCAGCTGCTTACCGTGGAACGCCCGTCCCAAACCAGGTCCCAAACCAGATCCCAAACCAGATCCCTGCTGGGCCCAAGAGGGAGGAGACAGCTCAGAATGGGAAGACCTTTTGTGGTGACACAAAGTGCTGGACCGTCTGGCCTTCAGAAGGGCCCCAGAGCTCTTACCAGGGAAACTGTGAACAGTGCTATGATTTTGGCAGTGCCAAGAGAATTTTGCCAAGATATATCTCATTGCAGGAGTCCGGAAGGAAGCTTTGCTGTGTCTGAAATGCAATGCAATATGCTTCCCTCCTTTTTTTTTTTGTCAGTCATGGGGCTTGAACTTGGGGCCTGGGAGCTGTTCCTGAGCTCATTTGCTCAGGACTAGTATTCTACCATTTTGAGCCACAGCACCACTTCCAGTTTTTCTGGTGGTTAATTGGAGATAAGAGTCTTACGGACTTTCCTGCCCAGGCTGCCTTTGAACTGCGATCCTCAGATCTCAGCCTCCTGAGTAGCTAGGATGACAGGCATGAGCCACCAGCACCTGGCCTCCCTCCTGTTTGTTCCATAATGAATTAAATGTTCTGTGTACACCATGTACACCACGCACTCCTCTCTCTCCTGCCTCTGTGCTCCCTGCCTGGAGCACCCTCCACACATCCTGCACCCATTTTCAGTGCAGTTCCCCTCCTCCCCCATCTACCACAGGGCTCCCAGCTCTCATACCCTACTTCTTTTCCTACAATTCTTTTTTACTAACTTATTTGTGGTCTGTCTGGATCATCCTACGGGAGGGCAGGGCAGGGTTCTTTTTTGGTGGTGGTGGTGGTGGTCATGGGGCTCCTGAGCTCTTTTGCTCAAGGCTAGCGCCTTACCAATTTGAGCCAGAGTCCCACTTCTGGTTTTTCAGTGGTTCATTGGAGAAATGTGTTTCATGGGGGCTTTTCTGACTGGACTGGCTTTGAACATCATCCTCAGAGCTCAGCCTCAATAGCCAGGATTACACGTGTGAGCCTCCAGCACCCAGCTTACATGTTTTTAACCTTGTATTCTTTTTCTTCTAGAATGAAGGTATCCAGGGAACTATTCTTTCATTCTTACTTTCTCTCTCTAATGTTCAGATAGAATAGTTTCTCTGATAAGTCTTCATATCACTTTCTCTTTCCTCCATCACCCTAATTCTGATATTAGGCCTATACAGGGAGGTTTTTGCTAGTGTGCTTGGGAGCCAAGTCTTACTGTGTAGTCAGACTGGCCAGACTTCCTCCTGTGCTGCAGACCGGCCTCACACGCGCCTCGTCCTGCCTCAGACTGTGAGTGTGGGGATCGGCGGGTGTGGGACTCTATGCATACCCTGCAAAGCTTTCTATTCCAGTTATTGTATTTTGGCTCTTCATGTTTGGGGGGATTTGGAGTCACTATATTTGTTTCTGGGGTGTCTATGATAGTAGCTTCTTTTTTGGGGGGGTGGTTTTTATTTTCAAATAATTTTGACATCTACGACATGTCATTTTGTCTGTTGACTTTCCTCTTTGCCTGCTTTCAGTACACCTGAAAATTTGGATCCTGTCTCAGTATTTGGGGTATTATGCTCCCATTTTCATCGCTTAGTAAGCTGCCGTTGTGCTTGTATGTTTAGCTCACGTCCTCGTCACTCACTGGTCGAGGCCATGTGCTTCCCAGAACCGTCCTGGAAACTGCCTGATGTTCTGTGCCATCTCCAGTTCTCAGGGCCATAGAAGGGATTCTGGGTAGTTCCTACTGGGGCCAGGTTAGCACAAGCAGATCTGAGAACTCCTTTCTTTACCTTCTACTTCTACTGGTTGGGGCAGGGCAGATAACTGAAGAGGTAGGTGGCAGCTGGGTGTTTGCTGATGCTTGCTCGCAGCTTGCCCATCTCCATGGAGAACCTTAGGAAGGGGGTCTTGTTTTGTGAAGCAAAGCAGGTCTTACCTGGTGTCTGCAGGCCCTGAGCCAGGTAGGTGCCTGCCTTCACTTCTGAAACCTGGCCACATCCTGCATCTCCCGTAGCTTGTAACAGCCAGGAGAGATGTGTTTTCTCCACCTTTCTTTGGGCAAGAGCCAGAACTTCACAAGTGCCCTGCTGAGAGACTGAGAAAAAGCTATGTAAATAAGCAGTAAAGCTCCCATCCCTTTGGTTCTACCTAAACGGAGGCTTCTAACATCAGAGATTGCTGAGGAAGATGAAGGGAAGAGGATTTCCTAAGGAGGATCTAGTGCATGAAGAGCAAGAGTATATTGGGGTGAGGAGAAAGAGAAGCAAAAGTAGGAGGAGGAAGAGGAAGGGGCCAAGGAGGGAGGGAGGGCAATAGCAGGGAGGAAAAGCTTCAGACCTACTGTTGGGTCTGGGGCGGTGGTTCTCCTGTGTCTGCTTTGGCCGGCCTGCCTGCCTGCCTGCCTCCCTCCCTTCCCTCCCTCCCTCCCTCCCTCCTCTCCCTCCCTCCCTCCCTCCCTCCTTCTCTCCCTCCCCTCCCTCCTTCTTTCCTTTCCCTCCCTCCCTCCTTCCCTCCCTTCCCTCCCCTCCCTCCCTCCTTCCCTTCCCTCCCCTCCCTCCCTCCTTCCCTTCCCTCCCCTCCCTCCTTCTCTCCCTCCCCTCCCTCCCCTCCCTCCCCTCCCTCTCTTTCCTCCCTTCCACTCTCACTCCAGCCCTCCCTCCCACCCTTAACTTCCTTCCTTCCTTCCACTCCCTCACTTGCTTCCTTTTTGTAGGAAAAATATTGGGATTTGAACTCAGAATGTTGTTTTTGTTTTTTTATAATACTGGGGTTTGAGCTAGAGGACTTGTTCTCTCCCTTCCTTCCTTCCTTCCTTCCTTCCTTCCTTCCTTCCTTCCTTCCTTCCTTCCTTCCTTCCTTTCCTTCCTACCTTCCTTCCTTCCTTCCTACCTTCCTTCCTTCCTTCCTTCCTTCCCAGTCCTGGGCTTGAACTCAGGGCCTGGGCACTGTCCCTGAGCTTCTTTTGCTCAAGGCTAGCACTCTACCACTTGAGCAACAGCGCCACTTCTGGCCTTTTTTGTTTATGTGGCACTGAGGAATGGAATCCAGGGCTTCATTCATGCTAGGCAAGCACCCTACCACTGAGCCACCTTCCAGCCTGGAAGAATATTTTCTAAATTACAAAATTCCAATGTCTCTGAATCTTCAAGCTCCTTAGGGTCAAGACTAGTTTACTTCTGGGGCCAGTGCTGGGAGCATCCAGCCCTGGTGTGGAACCTGTGGTGATTTTCCGTTAGGTGGACCAGGATTGTCCGTCAGGAGGAGGCCGGGGCATGACGGGCCACCGTGAGACCAAGAGCAGACCTTGCTCTCACCTATTGGTGCCACATGTCATCTGGAAAAACCCGAGGCGGTCCTGGCTGCGGTCCAGCCTTTCAGGCGGATGCTTGGCCTTGTACTGCAGGTCGCCAGCTTGGCCTTCACACCCTGGGCAGCAAACAGGACTGAGGAAACCCAGCCAGCAACCTGTCCACGGTGGCAGCGATGCCCGTGTCTGAGGATGCGCCTCTCACTGCCTTAGCCTTGGAACTCCAGCACGCCCATTGGGAAGCCTATGGTATCTCATGCCCGGTAACATGGAGCCCTGAAGTGTTTAAGAAGCCCCATAGTGAGAGCTGCCCTCCGTGCTGGGACAGACCTGTGGGTGGAAGAGGGCTTTGCTCCAAGATCCTGCACCCAGAGGGATCCTCAGGTTGTCAGGTCTGCTTAGGCACCTTGGTGTGGAAGCATTTGACGTGCCAGCTGCCCCGGATGCTTCCGGGGGTGGAGGGTGCTCAGGAGCTGCTAGTGGGTCCTTCAGCTGTACCCCTCTTCAAAACATGATCGTTGGCCCTTAGCACAGAACCAGTAGACCCTGTCTGGGTTTTAAGACTTCTGGGGACAGTGCCAGCCTTCTGGGGTGGGGGCTAGTATTTCAGGGATGGTCAGAGAGTGGGTTGGCTTCCTGGAGGAAGGTACTGTTGTTTGGGGTCAGTAGCTTGTACAGTAGAGTGAGGATGAGTCCCCTCCCTGGATAGGCACAGGGAGCCCTACATCCTATGTTGAACCAAGGGCTGTCTGTCCAGCAGGAAGAAGCACATTTCTGACAGCTGTTAACATTTCAAATTTAAGAACAAAAAAGCCAGTAATCCTAGCTTCTCTGGAGGCTGAGATCTGAGGATCTTGGTTCAGAGCCAGCCCAGGCAGGAATGTCCGTGAGACTCTCCAATGAACCACCAGAAAACCAAAAGTGTCACTGAGTCTCAAGTGGTAGAGTTCTAGGCTTGAGCTGAAGAGCTCAGGGACAGTGCTCAGGCCGAGTTCAAGCTCCATGACGGACAAAACAACAACAACAGACTGTCTTTCCAAGTGGCCGTGCTATTACCATGTCCACACCATTGGTGGAACTCTTTTTTCTTTTTCTTTTCTTTTTTTTTTTTTTTGTTGGCCGTGGGTTTGAACTCTGGGCCTGGGCACTGTCCCTCAGCTCTTCAGCTCAAGGCCAGCGCTCTACCACTTGAGCTACAGCGCCACTTCCGGCTTTTTTCTTATGTGGTGCTGAGGAATCGAACCCAGGGCCTCGAGCATGCAAGGCTAGCGCTCTACCACTTGAGCTACAGCGCCACTTCCAACTCTTTTTTCTTTTTTAAAATATATTTTATTGTAAAAATACTGTACAGAGGTTACACTTACATGAGTAAGGTAATAAGTACATTTCCTATTGAGCATTGATGCCTCCTCCTTTGTTTTTCCCCAGCCATCCTTTCCCTCCCACCTGAACACCTTCTCTCCCCCCCCCCAAGTTGTAAAGTTCATTTTCAACATAGTGTCTTGTACATCTCATTGTTACAATGGTTCAACCTGTATCCCTGTTTATACATTTTGTTTTTATCCTTCCCCTCCCCAAATTAGAAAAATGTAGGGCACCTACATCTTGTATATACCAAGGGAGAGGAACATACCAAAGAAACAAAAAAAAAAAATCACACCATACATTATAAATACATTAAGAACAACAGCAAGCAAGAAAAAACCATTTATGTCCCTATCTTGGGGTTCATTTCACTTAACATCATCTTTTATGGTCATATGTACATGGCTTTTGACCTTTTCTGCTTGTCCTAAATTTATACTAGTTATTGCAAATAAGGGAAACCATGGGACCTATGTTTCTTTGGGCCTGGCTTACTTCACTTAATATAATTTTTTCCAAGTCTTTCCATTTCTTAATGTCATTCTTTCTGATGGAGGCATAGATTCATATGTGTGTGTGTGTGTGTGTGTGTGTATGTGTGTATGTGTATATATGTGTGTGTATATACCACATTTGATCCAATCACTACTGAGGGGCATCTGGGTTGGTTCCATATCTTAGCTATGGTAAACAAGGCTGCGATAAACATAGCTGTGCTGGTAGCTTTAGTATGGCCTTGTTTGTAAACATTTGGGTAAATGCCCAAAAGTAGGATTGCTGGGTCACAGGGAGCTCTATGTGGAGTCTTTTAAGGAACCTTCATACTGCTTTCCAAAGTGGTTGAACAAGTTTATACTCCCACCAACAATGCAGTAGGGTTCCCTCCTGGCCACATCCCATTGGTGGACTTCTTGTTGCTCTGTCTAGCCAGCATTTGGTGGTCAGTTATTTGGATTGGGCCATTGTAATAGGTGTGCCATGGTCCCTTATTGTTTTAATTTATATTTCCTTATATGGTGTGAATCATTTTTACATGTTTATTTTGCACCTATAAATGTATTTTGGCTATTTTTTAACATCTGTAGTACATTTCCTTAATTGGGTTGGTTTTTTTGTTTGTTTGTTTGTTTTTGTCAGTCATTGGGCTTGAACTCTGCTCTTCAGCTCAAGGCTAGCACTCGAACACTTGAGCTACAAAGCCACTTGTGATGGTTTATTGGAGATAAGAGTTTCTCGGGGCTGGGCGCTGGTGGCTCACGCCTCTAATCCTAGCTACTCAGGAGGCTGAGATCTGAGGATCTCGGTTCAAAGCCAGCCCGGGCAGGAGAGACCGTGAGACTCCTATCTCCAATAAACCACCAGAAAACTGGAAGTGGCGCTGTAGCTCAAGTGGTAGTGCGCTCACCTTGAGCTGAAGAGCTGAAGGACAGCGCCCAGGCCCAGAGTTCAAGCCCCAGGACCGACAAAAAAAAAAAAAAAAAAAAGAGTTTCTCGGTAGGGGTTCTCACGCCTGTAATCCTAGCTACTCAGGAGGCTGAGATCTGAGGGTCGAGGTTCAATGCCGGCCTGGGCAGGAAAGTCTGTGAGACTCTTATCTCCAATAAACCACTAGAAAACCGCAAGTGGCGCTGTGGCTCAAGCAGTAGAATGCTCACCTTGAGCTGAAGAGCTGAGGGACAGCACCCAAGCCCAGAGTTCAAGCCCAATGACCAACAACAACAACAAAAAAGTTTCACGGAGTTTCCTGCCCGGGCTGGCTTTGAACCATGGTCCTCAGATCTCAGCTTCCTATGTAGCTAGGATGACAGACATGAGCTACCGGCGCCCGGCTGTTTGTGTTTGTTTTTGTTGGTCTTTGCTGGAACTCGGGCCTGAGCACTGTCCCCAAACTCATTATTCAAGGCTAGCATTCTACCACTTTGAACACTTCGTTTTCTGGTGGTTCATTGGAGCTAGAAGTCTCACAGACTTTTCTGCCTGGGTTGGCTTTGAACCAAAATCTGTAGATCGCAGCTTCCTGAGTAGCGGGGATTATAGGCGTGAGCCGCCAGTGCCTGGCAGTAAAGTGATTTTTTTGGTGGTTGCGGCAGGTGAATCACTGGAAGCTGAGAGTTCAAGGCTAGTCTGAGCAACACAGAAAGACATGGTCTCAAAAAGAAGCCAGCTTTTATTAATGCTCAGGGTTTTGTTTTGTGTGTGTGTGTGTGTGTGTGTGTGTGTGTGTGTGTGTGTGTGTGTGTGTGCGTGCGTGCGTGCATGCGTGCATGCGTGCGTGTGTGTGTGTGTGTGTGTGTGTGTGTGTGTGTGTGTTTTGGTGCCAGTCTTGGTGTTTGAACTTAGGGCCTGGGTCCTGTTTCTAAACTTCTTTTGGCTCAAGGCTAGCACTCCACCACTTGAACCACAGCTCCACTTCCAGCTTTTTTTTTTTTTTTAATTGTTTTTTGTAATTTCTTGGAGATGAGCGTCCCACAGACTTTTCTGCCTGGGCTGGCTTTGAACTGTGATCTTCAGATCTCAGCCTCCTAAGTAGGATTATAGGCCTGGCTAGTTATTAGTTACATACATGCTCTTGGAAAAGCTTGTTGGGAATGATTAGACCTTGGGCCCTAAGAGGGAAACGGCTCCGGAGGCGGTCGGGGTGCTTGCTTCTCCCCAGCAGCATGGCCCACGATGTGGATGAGAGTGAGTACCGCCGTGTTCTTTCCTCAGATTCTGACTCTGGCTCAGATATGGACAATGGTGTGCTAACCTGAGAGACACAGTGCAAAAAGATGGGGGTAAACCAGAGTGGGAGCAGGCAGCCACACGGCTCTTGGAATTTCACATACCGTCTCTGCCACCAGTGTGTACTTGTACCTGCACACACACAGTGGGATGTGGGACTGGCCTCGGGCAGGAGAGATCAGCCTCCGTCTGGCACAGTGAGGGTCGCCACCAGTGCCCTCCAGTGTGCTAACCTCAGGACAAGAAGTAGCATTCCGGACCCTTGCTAGTCTTCAGGACAGACCTGTGTAACTGTGGTTGTGTTCTCAGGCCTGTCCTGCTACTGACCAGTGAGAACATCAGATAGTGCTTTGGCTCTGCTGTTCTGGACAGGTACACTGGCCTCCAGCACTTGGTTTTCCCCACATAGAAGCAGCCTGGAGAGCCTTCACTTACTCCTCTGGTTTACTGTAGGTATAGTTCTGTGCCTCCACAGTGGTTTGCTGTCTGACCACGCCCCACTCCACACGCAAGCAAGGAACCCTCAGTGCCTGCAGCCTTGTCGTACGGACAGTTCTGCGCTCCACCTTTTCTTGAGTCCTAACCTCTAGGCTCAGCCACAGCCTCTGCTCTGCTGCCTAGACCCAGGCCCTTGTGCTTCTGTGGGAGGAAGGCATACTAATAAAGGTGCCAGTGTTCTTTGAGGGTCTCTGAGGGCCTCCACAGAAAGTGAAGGGCCATTGGGGGGGAGGGGGGAGGCTGGGAAGGGATGTGAAGGGTAAACAAAGGAGGAGGCTGCAATGCTTGGTAAGAAATGTACGCATTATCCTGCCCATGTAATTGTAACTCCTCTGTACAGTATGTTCACAAATAAAATAAATTAAATTAAATTAAAAAAAAAAAAAGGAAGTGAAGGGCCACATCCATGCTTTGCAGTATCCACGTGCACCGGCTATCCCGTTGGCTGGGGCAGCAGGAGGACATCCACCGAAGTGTGCGCCACCAGGCAGCCAGCACCCTTACGCGTGGACCCAGCATGGCATCTGGCAGGCTGACTGCATCCCCACCGTGGGCCTGGGCCAGCAGGAGCCAGCGTGAGGGAGGTGAGGGCACTCCCTCCTCAGAGTCCTGCTTCTCTGTCCTTACAACGAAGCATTCCCAGAACTCAGGGGGCCTGCTGGCTGTGAGGCACGACACTGTAGCACACTTCACTGTGTTTGCCTCCCGGGCTCTAGCACAAACCCAGCAGGTGCCACGTGGCTCCCTGTTAAAACATCATATATATATATATATATATATATATATATATATATATATATATATATATATATTGCCAGTCGTGGGGCCTGAACTCATCCTGGGCGCTGTCCCTCAGCTCTTCAGCTCAAGGATAGCGCTCTACCACTTGAGCCACAGCGCCACTTCCAGCTTTTTCTGCTTATGTGGTGCTGAGGAATCGAACCCAGGACCTCATGCATGCAAGACAAGCACTTTACCACTGAGCCACCTTCCCAGCCCCTAAAACATCATAGATATTATATAAAATGCTACTCCCATGTTTAAGATTTTATTGAAATAGTGCCTTATTTTATATCATTCTGGAATTTCCTTTTTCCTAATGGTTTTGAGTTTGTCCATCCATTTATATGGGTAATTTTTTTTTTTTTTTTTGTCGTTCGTGGGGCCTGATCTCTGGGCCTGGGTGCTATCCCTTAGCTCTTCAGCTCAAGACTAGTGCTCTACCACTTGAGCCACAGCGCCACTTCCAGCTTTTTCTGCTGAGGAATTGAACCCAGGGCCCATGCATGCTAGGCAAGTGCTCTACCACTGAGCCACCTTCCCAGCCCTGAGGGTGGATTTTAGCTAGTCTTTTTTTTTTTTTTTTTTTTTTTTTTGCCAGTCCTGGGATTAAACTCAGGGCCTGGGCACTGTCCCTGAGCCTCTCTGTGCTCAAGGCTAGCACTCTACCATTTGAGCCACAGTACTACTTCCAGCTTTTTCTGTTGATAGAGTACTGAGAAATCGAACCCAGGGCTTTGTGCATGCTAGTTGAGCACTCTACCACTGCGCCACAGTCCCAGCCTCCATTCATTTTTAGACTATTTGGTTTCCTATTTGTGAGCACTCCACAGAAGGCCTTGGCTCATGTGTTCTCAGTCAGTGGACTGCGAGGTTACTGTTCAGAAACAAGACATGTACACAGTGCCTTCCGGTATCCGAGAGCCGCTGCCCAGTCATGTGCCCTCACGCTTACCAGATGGTGCCAGGCTGCTTTCCTGGCTCATGCTCAGTTTTCTTTGTGTGTGGCTGCAGGTACAGCCACAGGCTTCATCCCTGCCCTTCCCAGTACTAGGCTTCCTCAGCCTGTCTCTCTTCTCCAACTCTGTGGTGTGATGTGTTACGCTTCCCACCTCCTCTCTGTTCCACTGCTCTGCCCTCATCTTTGGCTTCTGCCCAGCCTGTTTAATCCTCGTCTCTGCTGTATCCTCCTATTCTTCAGGAGTGATGCTCTCCTGCGAGGGTGAGTACCTGAAAGAGATCGTAGTGTGTGCTCACAGAAAGAGGGGTCCCCTGTCCTCACACTCACTGAGCCTGACTGTGGTCAGAGCACCTCTCCCCGGAGAGGCCCAGCTGGTCACAAAACCAGGGAGCTGCTCATTGAACCCGCCCAAGGCTTTCTGTTGTGTGTGGGGCCAGAAAACAGGACAGTTTCCAATGCAGATCTTGGTGGCAGGCCTGTGCTGATCTTGGCTCTGCCATGCCCTCAGTCCTGAGACTAACCTGGGCTAGCTGACTGGGCCCTGCTCCCCCCAGCTGGAGCGGACACTGGAGAACACAGCCATGCGTGCCCAGAGACAGCTGACCCTACTGCACAGGAAGAGGGGCCTGTGCCAGCCCACGCCATGGAGTGGCTCAACACGCAGAACTGGTGCTCTGGCCACCTGCACCTCCGCTGCCCACGCCGTGTCTTCTCCAGGAGGAGCTTGCCCAAGCTGGCGAGACCTCGTGGGCTTGGGCCCCAACGGCATCCTCCTCTGATCTCTTACCTCGTGCTTGTGCATTCAGAATCATCTCCCTCTTTCTGTTGCCCAGCATTGGAGCTCTGTGAGCTCTGGTTCGGAAGCTTGCCTGTGCTGCTTCTGAACTCTCTACAAGCCTGTTTGCTTGACCATGACTTTGGTTTTCTTGGGCCCCCGAAGAGTCCTGTGTCCTGCAGATGAGGGGAGGTTCATCCTGGTGGAGCCTGGGGACCAGTGAATCCAGAAAGATGGGACTGATGGGTCATGAGGTAACCAGGGACTAAGCTGAAAATTTCACTTTCAGCAGAGACCACCCCTCACCCCACCCAGCAGAAGCTGACACAACCCTTGGTACCTCTTCCTGAGAGGGCCCTTGGTCCCCACCAGCCCAGAGGGGAGGTGGGGAGGGGGTCACTGGGGCTGTTCACATGCCTCAACTTAGTGACAGTGTCTTGGCGACTGCGTCTCTAGCTAGGACCTGGCAGGGTAATCCCTGTGGGAACACCTCCGAGGGGCTTGCATAGTCTAGCAGCTCAGCATTTCCACCGGGCAAACTTGCTCTCTCCTCAGTGACCCTAGGTTGCCTGTGGGCAAGTGCCATGGGACTGTGTTCTGGAGAGGACCATCGGTGAGGAGCGAAGAGGCCCCCCAGTCAATGAGGACGAATAGGGCGCTGGCTAGGTTTCTGCACAAGCATGTCATCTGTCGGCTCTTCTCAGGTGGAGATGTACGCGTGTGTCTTCAGAGGCCTCCAGACCGGCACTTGGACTTCTCCCGCTTGGCACAGGTGCTGACGGGCAATGCCATCGCCTTGGTTCTTGGAGGAGGGGGTACAAGGTGAGCCCTGTGGCCGCGTGCCGCTCCACTTGCATGTACAGGCGATGGTTACCCCACAGGTGACAGGAGCGGGGGGGGGCAGGCCACAAATGGAGAGACCCTAAGAGCACAGTGGGCTCTGTCCTCTTCAGGAGAGTCCCCATGAGTGGCGGGGTGCGGCTGGCATCTGAAGCCCCCGGGTGCATGTGTGCGGGCAGACCCAGAATGCCCAGGGTTTGTTGTTGCCAACTGGATAAAAGACAATGTGTCTCAGATCGTCTTTGCTTAGAAGCGTTGACTTGCTGGTTAGCCACTGCTGACTCTTCTTCTGAAAACCGTCTGTTCTTTTCTTTTGCCAGTGTCCCCAGTGGGATCCCAGTGAGCTTCTTTCTATGTTAAGAGTGCTGTATAGAGTATCTATTCTCACAAACTAGACACGTTTAAAGGATTTATTGCCCAAATAGTTCCTACCTTGAGTTGTTGTCTGACTCTTGCCACCCCTCTTCTGAACTTAAAGGGAAATGGAGGCTAGGAGCGTATGTGACAGGGTGAGACCCTGTGCATGATGCTG
Organism: Dipodomys merriami; assembly: GCF_024711535.1. Taxonomy (NCBI): domain Eukaryota; kingdom Metazoa; phylum Chordata; class Mammalia; order Rodentia; family Heteromyidae; genus Dipodomys; species Dipodomys merriami. Next base: position 49,804,161 of record NW_027202382.1, on the reverse strand, counting down.
CACCTCCCCAGGAGCTGGCCTGCCAAGGCCCTGTCCTGGGCTTTGTGCTTCTGGGCACTGCGGTGGGCATTGCGGCGGGCCTGGCGGGGTAGGCAGGAGCTGGGTGCTGTACAGAGCCAGGGCCTCCCAGCTCTGACACCCCACTCTACCCGGTGATGAAATGATAGCACCGGACTCACTTAGTTGGGATCCCCTTGTACCTTATGACACTTGTGTGTTTAGAAGACTGGTCTAGAGGGAGAGAGGCTCACGTCCTCTCTGTGGATCCAGAGAGCAGGGAATTAGAGCAATTAGATCTAAACCCTTGCCTGGCATCTGGGCTAGATTTACTGCATTTTGAATTATAGTGGCCTTTTAAAGATTCTGTGCGTTCATTTTTGCCCGTTCTGGGGTTTGTACAAAGGGCCTCCTACTTGCTTATCTTGTGTTGTACTGCACCAGCACCTTTGGTCCATACCTCTATCTTGTTTTGTTTTTGCCAGTCCTGGGGCTTGAACTCAGCCTGAGAGCCATCTCTGAGCTGCTTTTGCTCAAGGGTAAGCACTCTACCACTTGAGCCACAATGCCACTTCTGGCCTTTTTGAGTAGTTTATTGGAGATAAGAGTGTCATGAGCTTTCCTACCCAGGCTCACTTTGAACCATGATCCAGATCTCAGCTCCCTGAATAGCAAGGATTACAGGCATGAGCCACTGGCACCTGGCTCAGCCTTTTTTTTCTGATCATTTTGGTGATAGAGTCTGAAGGACTTTTCTTCTTGGGCTGCCTTCAAACCCATATTCTTAATCTCAGCCTTCCAAGTAGCCCGCATGACAAGCGTGAGCCGCTGGTGCTAAGCTGCAAACAGCATATTAATCAAGGTACACCTGAAAGTCATGTGATTCTGTAAGGCATACTAAAAAAAAAAAAAAAAAAAAAAAAAAGCATTCCTCTGTCTATCCCAACCACAGTGCCAAATCTAGAGATTTCCCAGAAATATTCACTTCCAGTTTTTTTTGTGGTCAGCTGCTTCTCTGCATTTCTAAATAGTATTCCTATTGGACTAATTGTGTGGCCTTTTTGGTCTTAGCTAATTGACTTCCTAACCCTTTAATATATGGCTTGTGTTAGTCTATGTACCTCTTCATCCTGCATCTGTTGTTCTACCTCCTACCCCTATTTACAGTCCCTACTTGTCCAGCCATGACTTAGCTCTGAAAGAGTCACACCACCATGATGTCACACAGCCAACGCTGGCTGGACACGTAGGGACTATTCTAGGAGCCTCATGTGTCCTTTTATCTTCCTTCTTTACTGAAGACTGATGTACACGCGACGGATGTGTACATGTGCCGTGTTCACCTATTCCTTTGTTGATGAGCACTGATTGTCTGCCTCTACCTTTCAGCTCCTTGGGTACTTGGAGTACGGTTGTGTTTGGGATTCCTATGTCTGGAGTCTCTGTTGTCTGGTTTTCCTGTGGGTCCACTTTTGTTGTCTGTTCTCCCCCTTCCCCTGGCCTTAGGGTCATGCAGTCTTTTCTTCTGGTAATGACTGGTAAGTTTTCGGTTCAGTAGCACACATTTGGCATGAAGATGGTAACAATTATTTGAGGCTCTGGATGGTAACTTCAGTCTGGGTTTGAAGATACTCTGAGCTGGATTCCTGGTTTCTGTGAGGCTAGTCCTTGTCCAGTTTGCCCTTCTAGGTATTTTCTAGGACCTCTCCTTTTCAGCCTGTTGGCGTCCCAAGTGTTTATGGGTAGAAGAGCCCCCACAGTGGTGCTCCCTGGCTATGTTCCTCCTCCCCATCTCAGACCAGAGTCTCTTCAGCATCTCCAGATAGAAGAATTTTAAAGTATGTTGAGATTTCCTCTCTGAGCCAGCATCTTTGCACCATTGTGTAGGAACTGAGAAGGGACGTGCAGGCAGCCATGGGCATCAGACTGTAGGTCATATGGAGGGGCACAGCTCTACGGTTGGCCTGGAAATACTTACTTCTCTGTGTTTCTGCTGGTGAAGAGGCTGTGCCCAAGTGGGCGTTCTCAGGGCCCTGGCAGAATGTGGCATCCCTGTGGACATGGTCGGAGGGACCTCTATTGGGGCCTTCATGGGCGCCCTGTATTCTGAGGAGCGGAGCTACAGCAGATGTAGGTCCGGGCCAAGCAGTGGGCAGCGGTGAGTCCAGTGTCACGGATTTTCAGGGCTCATGGGAGTCCCGGGAAGGAAAGGGTGCGGCTAGGGTAGGAGATGGTCTGAGGTCCATTGTGGGAAATGATCTAGTGGGGCCCAGGTCCCCGCTGGGGGAGGTCACTGAGGGACAGCATGGTTAGACATTGCTACTGCAGGAGGAGGTGGTGTTACAATCCCTGGAAATGATAGTTGGGGATGGGGGCAGCAGAGGCCTAGACTGGTCAGGAGTGGAGAGTAGTAAGGTGGAGGAAGGGAGGCCCGGCCTGGAGTTTCTATGACAAACATGGCAGGGTGAGCAGCTTCAGATCAGCTAATGGGGGTCAGTCCAGCAGGCTTGGGAGTCCCCCATTGCCTTGTCCTTGCCCTGGGTGATTTAGGAGGGGAGAGCATTACCTTGGCATGAATCAGACCATGGAGGGGTGGGGCGCAGGCTGCATACCACAGCCAAGATGTGAGCTACTTTGACCAGTAGCCTGGCCTCGTCATAAATGGGTGCCAGAATGCAACATCAAGTACAGAATCAAAGGCAACACCAGCTGCCCAGCAGGCAGGTGGCTCACTGCCCTCTCTGCCCGGGCTGCTCCTGTGAAGTAAATGGTGCCTTGCTGAAACCATGCGTGGGATCAAACACAGTCGTGTTCTACTTTTTAAAGGAAAAAACTTGGTGATGCTCTATGTTTAAGCTGAGGAATGGACTGCCTGCTGCATTCCCAAGGACACTGACATCCCGACTCTTCTCTGTCATGATTGCCCATCACCCCTTCGTGTGACCATCAAGAGAGAGGGCCTCTGTGTACCCTGTACCCTTAGTGATGTGGCAGTGGTCTCTAGGGATGCCCCCCCCCAGCAGTGACTGCAGGGGACGGTGGCATAGGACAGTTAGTGACAACCATGGCTGAGACCAGCTCAAGGCCTGAGGAAGATCCTCTCCCTTCCCTCCCCTGCTGGTCTAGGAGAAGCCTGGGCAGGTTGGGCTGGCCCTTCCATCATCCTGGATGGAGCTGTGTGTCCCTCCCAGGGTAGCCACCCTGCAGGGATCTCTTGCTGGCCAGGTGGTTGTAGAGCTGTGCACCTGCCTAGTTGTCACGTGGTGAGCTGGTGCAGTGTGGCTGAGCAGGGCTTCCTTGAGAAGGGATTAAGGCCCTGCATGGCATCTCCAAGTTCTCTGCGTCTCTGTTGGGTTGATCACTCAATTGTCTTCAAACAGGGAGGTTCCTCACTCTACATGAGAAATGAGCTCTGGACTGAGAGCAGTTCTTGCTGCTGGCCCTCCCACATTTGTTGCTCTACCTTGCCTGGAGCTATCTGTGCCAAGCCGGCAGATCTAGATGGACCCTCAGGGCAGGAGGGTGCTCTAGAACTCTCTAAAGCCGGGCTGGTAAATCCTGCCCGAGAACGAGAGGGGACGTGGGACCCGGGACGGGCTCCATGGGAACGTGTCCCATCTTTTAGGCCTCCACTCACTTTGCGTCTCAAGCCACGGCACATGTGCCCCGAGGGTCCGATGGTCTGGGCCTGAGGGTGTTCCCACAGCCGGAGGCATGAGCATACATACGCTCCTATGCTGCTCTAGCTAGGGCGCGTGAGCCCTTTGTAGAGGTCTCCTGTGTCTCCAGAGCATGACATCGATGATGAAGACCGTGCTGGACCTGCCCTACCCAATCACGTCCGTGTTCTCTGGGGCTGGCTTCAACAGCAGCAGCTGCAGCATCTTCTGGAACCAGCAGATTGAGGTGCACTGCCCAGAGATGCCCTCAGGATAACAACTACGTGGGACTTTTGTGTCTGCTCAGGACCCTCCCTTGTTACCCACGGTGGCCTTGGGCAAGCCTGGTCAGTGCAGAGTGGGGAGGAGCCCAGGAGAGCCCCCCCCTGACCTGTCCTCCCCCCAGGACCTGTGGGGGGGAGGAGCCCAGGAGAGCCCCCCCGAGCCTGTTCTCCCCCCAGGACCTGTGGGGGGGGAGGAGCCCAGGAGAGCTCCCCCCGACCTGTCTTCCCCCCAGGACCTGTGGGGGGGGAGGAGCCCAGGAGAGCCCCCCCCATCTGTCCTCCCCCCAGGACCTGTGGGGGGAGTTGCCCAGGAGAGCCCCACCCACCCCCCGAATCCATCCTCCCCCAGGACCTGTGGCTTCCCTACTTTGGCATCACCGCTGATGTCACAGCCTCTGCTGAGCGGCCCACACAGAGGGTAAGCACGCCTCCCACCAGGCGGGCCAGCAGGTGGGCTAGGGCATGAACAGGCCCAGGAGCATGGACAGGAAAGGCAGCCATCAGGTGAGGTTGTGGAGGGTGCTGAGGGCCTTACAAAGGAAGCAAGGGTCACAGACAGGGCGGGTAGAGGACATCCTGCCTTGGACTCTGGACATGAGGAGCAGGGCAGACAGGAGGACCTGGGGGAGGGGGCGGATAGAGATGAGGGCTAAGTCTGATGTCTAGCGACCCCAGGGAAAGGCCCCTGAGATCTCCCTGCATAAGTCCCTTCAGGGATGAGGGGTCCCTGTAGTGGTGGTGGTCTGGCTACTGAGCCTGCTGCCCGCCCTGGAGGTGAGACCTATCAGCTCTCAGACTGACCACGGCGAGACAGGACAGGAACCCACCGTGGGCAGGCATAGGCCTCCCTATCCCCCTTCACCAGGCCCTCTCACCTCTCAGGCTCTCTGTGGAGGGATGTGTGTGCCGGCATGTCCCTCCTGGGCTACATGCCCCCCCTCTGCGACCCCAAGGATGGACACCTGCTGATAGATGGGGGTTACACCAACAACCTGCCAGGTTCTGCAGAGAGTAGGGCAGTGCCCACATCTCCGTGGCCACGCTGCCCTGCCTGCCTGCCGTGCCGCCCCCGTCAGGAAGGCTGGGGTGGCACACGTTTTCCTCAGAGTGTGCCAAGGGAAAATGTCAGGCTGGAGCAGAGCACAGAAACATGCACGCATGTGCACACGCATGCATGTGTACAGTCTACCACCAGCATATGGTTCTGCCTGCTAGCACAGCAGCACACAGAACAAAGGCCAAGGAGACAACTAGAAGCAATTACATTCCATCTGTACCCACAGTCAGGAACTAACAGACGGCAGGTGTGTGTGCTGTGGGTGAGGCCAGACCTGTAACCTGTTAGACCACAGGGCCAAAATAGTTCTGCTGCACGTGACTGCCCCACGGCTGGGGCACGGGGACTTCCTGCCTCCATGAGCCCAGGAGGAATGCTGGGGACCTCAGGGCCTCGGGAGGGAGGGCCTGGCTCGACACCCCTCCCCCAGTTCTGCCTCACCCCCTGGTCTGCTGCGGCCTTTATCCCCTGGCTCTGGTGACCTCCTCTTCTCATAGTGGATGTGGCCAGGTCCATGTGAGCAGCTGGGACAAGACAAACCTTACAAATTACGGTGATGCCCTGTCCGGGTAGTGGCTGCTTTGGAAACGGTGGAACCCTTTGGCCACAGAAGTCAAGGTAAAGTGGTACCAGATGCACTGCAGTGGCCTCCCTCGGCTATGTGTGCTGCGTCCGGCAGCTAGAGATGGTGAAGAATAGCAGCTACTGTGATTACCTGCGCCCCCTGTCGACGGTGCAGCACCCTGGACTTTGTCAGGTTTGAGGAGATCTGTGTGAGTGTCAGCTCGTGGTGCAGGGGCTGAGGGCGTAGCTGGTGAGGGGTCTGCGCTGATGGCTGCCCCTCAACCTGAGAGCGTGAGGAGGGGCAGGCTCCTCACAGCTCCTCACAGCTTCCTGCTCTGTGCACAGGAAGTGGGATACCAGCGTGGACGGATGGTGTTTGACATCTGGGTTTGGAATGGTGTGCTAGAGAAGATGCTTCAAGACCAGCAGGGGACAAGCAAGAGGAAGGCCTGCGCGGTGAGGATGTGGGGCCGAGGGTCTGGCCCAGCCGAGGTCCACCTTGGACATGTTGGTGTGCTTGCGTGCTCACCCCAGCCTCTGGGTGGCCTGCACCGGACAGCACACTGAACAGAGGCTTCTCTCTGCTGTGCTTCAGGTCCTCACCTGCCCCAATACCTCTTTCACGGACCTTGCTGAGACTGGGTCACGCATGGAGCCAGCCAAGGCGGCTGCCATGGTTGGTGAGTTGGACGCTCAGGGAGGGGGCCTGCACAGGGCCTGGCTAGATCCAAGCTGCCCCACGGGCCTTCACTCTTGCCCCGCACGAAGTTACTCACATTTGGGCTACAGCAGCCAGTACTGCCCCATTCTATGAAGACCCTGAGACCCTTGGCCTGGCCCAGGTCTCCACAGCCGTGGGACAGCTCCCCCAAGCCTCTCCCTCATTCACACCGTAGACTGGAGAGGAAGCCACCTCAGCCTCCCCGGCCCAGCAGGGGATGGGAGTGCAGACTGCCCAACTGCAGAGCCTGCAAGGACAGACTGGCCGGATCCATGCAGAGGCTCTGCAGTGGGGGTTGTTGGCCAGTGGCCCACCCCACAGCAAAACAACATGTCCTGAGAGATGCCCTTGAGGCTGTCCATAGCAAGAGGACCCAGACACTGAGCCTTCCGTGTGCTGGCCAGGGCACAGCGTCTGCCCATGGAGGCCTGTTACGGGCATCAGCCCCAGATCTGGTTGATAGTGCGTGAAGAGGGCCAGCTCCTTCCATGTCTTTGTGGAGGACAAACCAGTATTGGGGCGGAGATTCCCATGGCAAAGCCATGTCTTGTGCCACGGTGCCTGGCCTGCAGCAGCCGTTTCTGGCAGCCCCGTGGCGGATGGCTGTCTTGTGGGAGAGGAGAAGCGAGTCTGTGCGCCTCCATTTCAGCCGTGACACAGCCAGCCCCCCGGGGAGGGGACCGGCGCTGCCCTGCCTAATGCTCCAGAGTCTGACTTCCAGCCTGAGCATGAAGAGGGGGTGCCAGGTGTCCCCCAGCGCGGGGAGGAGCTCCTCCAGGGCGGGCCTCCTGCGTGGCCCACCTGAGGGCCACCCTGGGCGTGTGCTCGGGTCCTGATTTCTGCCCCACACCGGGCCGCGGGGCCCAGGGCCAGCCTCGCAGGCCTGGGCGACCCTCTGGTTTGCTCCCAGGAGGAGGAGCCCCTCCCTGGGCGCCGGGACCCCCGGGCCCCCGTGCTCCCCCCACCCCACACATGCCCCGAGGCCATTCCCCGGCCGGGCACAGGCGCGGGCGCAGGCCGGTGTGCCCCGCTTCCCCGGGTCCCGGGCTGCGTCCGGAGGCCGGAGGCCGGCGTGGGCTGGTCACTAAAGTTCTACCGGCGACCGGTGGTCGTGACAAGAGCAGGGTGTCCCGGCCATGTGGCCCAGGCCAGGCATGCAGGGCGCGCTGGGCCCCCCAGGCCAAGGCGAGCCCCGGGGGCAGGCCCCCCCCCCACCCCCGCGCCAGCCCCGCGGGGCGCCTGGGCCCGCGAGACCCGGCGGTGGGCGGGAGGGGAAGCAGCTCCAGCCCCGCCCGGGCCTGCGTCACGGGGCGGGGCGCCGGGGCCCCGCCCGGGCCTGCGTCACGGGGCGGGGCGTCGGAGCCCCGCCCGGGCCTGCGTCACGGGGCGGGGCCCGGGCCTCCGGTGGGCTGTGCGCTCTGCGGGCCGCAGAACGCAGCGTGACCAGCGCGGCCATGCGGGGCCCGCGTCCGATCCCGCGCGCAGCCCTGAGCCCCAGACCGAGCGCGACCCCCGGCGCGGCGAGGCTCCCCCGGCGGAGGCGGCGGGCGCGGGGCGCGCTCTGAGGCCCGGGGGATGCGCCGCCGCCGCCGCAGCCATGGGCGCCGCCGCCTCCAGGAGGAGGGCGCTGAGGAGCGAGGCCATGTCCTCCGTGGCGGCCAAAGTGCGGTGAGTGCGGCCGGGCCGGGCGCTCCGCCCGAGTCCGCCCGGCGCCCCCCGATGGGCCGGGGCCTCGGCCGGGTTCTCGGGGAGGGCCGTGCCGGGCGGCCTGCGCGCGCTGACGCCGCCACCCGCCACCCCGCAGGGCAGCCCGAGCGTTTGGAGAGTACCTGTCCCAGAGTCACCCTGAGAACCGCAACGGTGCAGGTAGGGGCGCGTGGGGCGGGCTGTGCGGGCGGGGGGGGGCTCTGCCCCGCGTGTGCCCGGGATCCGCAGGGCTGGCGTCCGCACACCCCGGCCCCGCGCTCAGGAGAGCCCAGTCACCCGTCACCATGGCACCCTCGCGGCCCGGCCGTTGGCATGGCAGCGGGCCTCCTGGCACCCCCAGGGCTGCACCGCCGTCTCCGGGGCCAGCTGGTGGGGGGGAGGGGAGGAGTTGGCACCAGGCGAATGGGTGCGACTGCGCGAGGGTAGGGGGTGGCCCGCCTGTTCTGTTCCCCAGAAGCACACGGCAGTAGCCAGGCCTCCCCCCCTCTTTCTCTCCCTCTCTCCCTCTTTCCCTCCCTCTCCCTCCCTCCGCCCTCCCTCTTCCCTTTTCCCCCTCCCCCTCCTCTCTGTCTCTGTCTCCCGTGTTTTTCTCTCTCTCTCATACACATATGCACACACACACGCACACGCAAGGGCCTCAGGCTCAGGCAGGAGTAGGAGACTTGGAAATACCTTTCCTGAAATCACCGGGGACCAAGGTTTCCGCAGCCACAGCCCCCACATCAGGCTAGTGCCTGCTGGGTACTCCTTGCCATCCTCATCCGGAGGCTGGGAGGGCTAGCCATCAGGCTAGGAGCTAGCATCAGGCTGGGGGGGCTAGCCATCAGGCTGCAGGCTTACGGACGCCTCTTCCCCAGATCACCTGCTGGCTGACGCCTACTCTGGCCACGAGGGGTCCCCTGAGATGCAGCCCGCCCCCCAGAACAAGCGCCGCCTCTCCCTCATCTCCAACGGCCGCTATGAGGGCAGCCTCTCAGAAGAGGCTGCTGGTGGGGAACCGGCCGCAGAGGGCCCCCAGCCCCGCGTGTACACCATCTCTGGGGAGCCCACCCTGCTGCCCAACCCTGAGGCCGAGTCGATTGAGCTGGCTGTGGTGAAGGGGCGGCGGCAACGAGCACGGCACCCCCACCACCATAGCCAGCCCCTGCGCGCCAGCCCAGGCAGCAGCCGCGAGGACGTCAGCAGGGCATGCCAAAGCTGGGCAGGCAGCCGCCAGGGCTCGAAGGAGTGCCCTGGATGTGCCCAGCTGCCCCCCGGGCCCTCCCCCCAAGCCTTCGGGCTGGAGCAGCCACCTCTGCCCGAGGCCCCTGGCCGCCGCAAGAAGCTAGAGAGGATGTGCAGCGTGGATCGAGTGTCTGGTGAGAGGGCCTGGCTCAGGCGTGAGCAGGCACGGGTGCATGCTGGGATCACCCAGATCATAGTGTGAAAGTAGAAGTTGGGATTCGGTCCCTCCCCTGGGTGCCACAGGCTCACATCTGTAATCCAAGCTACTCAGGAGGCTCACATTGAGAGGATCAAGGCTCAAAGCTGTCCTGAACAGAAAACTCCAAGAGACTTCAGAAAATCATGGGCTGAGATCAGAGGATCGTAGTTCAAAGCCAGCCTAGCAAGAATAGTCTAGAGATAAAGACTCAATCTCCACTTAACTAACCAGAAAGGTAGAGTAGAGCTGTGGCTCAAGTGGTACAGTGCCAGCCAATGAGTGAAAAAGCCAAACAAGAGCATAAAGCCTAAAGTTCAAGCCCCAGTACTGGCATACACGCACATGTGCACACACACAAAGCCAAGCTAGAGGAATGACTCAAGTGTGGTAGAACACAAGCGGAGCAAGTGCCAGTCCCTGAGTTCCAGCCCTGGTATTGGCAAAAACAAAAACCCTCAGCCTCCTACTGCCACCCAACCCCATGAAATGGGGCCTCCCACAGTGCTTTAGCAAAGTCCTTGCCAGTCCTCGTCAATGGCTTCTCCCTCCCAGCCCTTGTCCAGAACTGCTTCCTGGGAAAAGGAGCCTGGGAGGAAGGATAGACAGAACCTACGGCTCAACTGGAAGATCGGGCTGTTGGCAACTCTAGAGAGCAGTCTAGGGCTGGGGCCGGAAGACCCTGGGAGCCGCCTCTCCCTGCAGCACTGTTTCCCAGGATGGGCCACTAGGCTCCTGCCCTAGGATCCAGACCACTCCAGACAGGACTGTGGGAAGGGGAGCGTCTTCAGATTGTTCTCCACTCTCAGCCAGGGCCTCTAGCTTATTCTGGTGGGAGTCCAAGGTGGCAAGCATCTGGCTAGCTGATACCTAAGATGTCTCAAAGGAGACAAAATACATCCTTTTCACATACTTCTGGAGACAGACCACATTTTGAAAATGTTCCTTAGGTTGAGCAGCTAAAGGGAGAATTAAAACAAATCAAAGCCTGAGGTTTTGAGGGTAAATGCTGAGTGGGGCTACATGGAGACTCTGCCAGCTTCCTCCCTGTTGGGAGAGGACCAGGTATCCTGCCGCCTTGACCCTGCTGCCGCTGGTCCCCTGGACTTGACAGGGAGGGGTCAGGCATCAGGACCATTGTCTACGCTAGCCACAGACTCTTTGTCTCTGTCTTCCAGATGAGGGCCCCATCCGAACCTGGTTCCCCAAGGAAAACCTTTTCCGCTTCCAGACAGCAACCACAACTATGCAAGCGTGAGTGGAGTGTCTGCCACAAGGGTCCAGAGCCAGTCTGCCTCCTCCTGTGCTCAAGAAAGACTGACAGCCCTACTCTTGTGGCCTCTGAACAGCTGCACGTTCCAGCATATTGGCAGGCCAGGCTGAGGCTGAGTCTGGGGGGGGGTGCTGGTGCCCTACCCCCTCTTCTCCCTCTGCTTCCCCACTTCCCTCCCCCAGTGCCCCCCCACAGACCTTGCACAGCCCCTGTGGCTGCCTCCGGGAACCCAGCCTTGAGCTGTCACTGGTGGCACTGGTGGGGTCCGTGGGATGGGGGGTGTCTGGGCCTGGTGTGTGCTCTAAACCACAGCCTGTGTGTTTCATGGCCCACACATGATTGACCCAGCAGGTCTTCTGGGAGTCAGCCTTTGCTGCTGGGCCCCCATGCTAAACCCAAAGCAGAAGCCCACCCTCTGCTGCAGAGGTCTGGCCTCTGCAGGTCCAGCCCCCAGCCACTCAGCCACTCTGCCCCAGCCCTGTCAGAGCTAGCCCCCAGCCCAGCACAGGCCCAGCCCTGCCAGAGCTAGCCCCCAGCCCAGCACAGGCCCAGCCCCCAGCCACTCAGCCACTCTGCTCCAGCCCTGTCAGAGCTAGCCCCCAGCCACTCAGCCACTCTGCTCCAGCCCTGTCAGAGCTAGCCCCCAGCCACTCAGCCACTCTGCTCCAGCTCTGTCAGAGCTAGCCCCCAGCCACTCAGCCACTCTGCTCCAGCTCTGTCAGAGCTAGCCCCCAGCCACTCAGCCACTCTGCTCCAGCTCTGTCAGAGCTAGCCCCCAGCCACTCAGCCACTCTGCTCCAGCCCTGTCAGAGCTAGCCCCCAGCCACTCAGCCACTCTGCTCCAGCTCTGTCAGAGCTAGCCCCCAGCCCAGCACAGGCCCAGCCCCCAGCCACTCAGCCACTCTGCTCCAGCCCTGTCAGAGCTAGCCCCCAGCCCAGCACGTGTCCCCTTCCCCGAGTGACAGAGGGGACAAACCCAGAGCCCCTGAGGCGGAGGGAAGCCTGGGACGCAGGCTCACTGTGTCTTCTCTCCCACGCTGCCTCTTCCTGCTGTGGCTTCAGCATTTCGTAAGTACCCCATTGGCGCGTGCGTGAGGACACAGCCGTGGTCCCGGGGACGTCCAGGGGCCTGGGCCTGCCCTGTGAGGGTGCCGAGCCACGCGGGCTCCCGCGGGCAGCCAGGCACTCCCTGCCCCCGCCTGCCAGTCTGTCAGGAGCTGGTCCTCTGTGTGTCCCTCTGTCCCCGTGTCTGTGTCCCTCCTGCCTCCAGTCAGGGGCAGTGCTGACTTGCGGCGGTTTCCCAGGGTGTTTAGGGGCTACGCGGAGAGGAAGCGCCGGAAACGGGAGAATGATTCCGCGTCTGTAATCCAGAGGTAGGGCCTGCCAGTCACTCGCCACCAGGGTCTGTCTCTGGCCAGGGCCTCCTGGTCCTGACAGGCCTGGGGGGAAGGGTGGTGGCGACCACTGGCTGGGCCCTGCCCAGGGTCTGTCTCTGGCCGGGCCAGGGCCTCCTGGCCCTGACAGGCCTGGGGGGGAGGGTGGTGGCGACCACTGGCTGGGCCCTGCCCTGGGGACGTGGCAGGAAGGAGAGGCCAAGTGACCAGGCTGCATGTCAGCGTCTGGACCCGCGCTTTGAGGGTGATTGACAGTTGAACTGCAGCCAGCTCACCCGCATACTTGTCCAGACCCGGAGCCCACCACAGTGGGGCCTGGCAAGCCCTGCCCTTCCTGCTCCCACTAATGCAGAGTGTGCCTGGGAGGGTTGTCTGTCCATCTTGGATGTGGACCCTTGGCAGGGCACAAAGTTTGGGGGAAGAGAACCTGCCTCTGCGGTGGGAGGGGCTCCCATGGGCGCCAGGTCAACCAGGGATGGAGCATACAGGCTGGCCTGGCTGCTGCAGGGGGCAGGCGGGGGGAAGCGTCAGCCTCTGCGATGGGGGGCCCAGTGGGGCCGGGGTGGGCCCAGCTCCAGGGAACCTGTGCATACAACGATGCCTGCCTGAAGTCTCAGCAAGGAGCAGAACTGGTGGGAAAGAGTCACGTCACAGGAGCTGCCCCTCTGTTCTGGGACAAAAGGGAGTCTAGAGGGAGTTCAGCAGGATGTTGTTCAGGGTGGGACTTGCCTTTGCATGGCAAAGGAAGGAGGGAGAGGGCCAGGGCAGTGGAGCGAAGGAGAGCGTAGGGTTCTGGGGTAGGCCTCTGGCCTGTGTGCCAAGGGGAGCGCATTGAGCCTTTGTGTCTTCGGGGCCAGGTGGGCAGGCACTGACGCCCGTGCCTCTTGGCTCTTATCAGACCTGTGCTTTTTCTGCCCTAGAAATTTTCGAAAACACCTGCGCATGGTCGGCAGTCGGAGGGTGAAGGCCCAGAGTAAGACCTGGGGGTGGGGGGGGGCAGGGCAGCCCTGCGCTTGGCACCTGGGGCTTTTCCTGGGCCTGGCCACCTGTGCAGACCCACACCCTGGACCTGCTCCAGCCGCAGGCTTTGCCCCTGCTCCCTGCTGGCCGAGGCCCGCTTTCCGCTGGCCTGTCTCAGCCTTGGGCTCTCCGCTGGGCTTGCCTCTCACAGTCCCTACCTTTGACAGGTCCACCTCCTGTCCACACCTGCACGCAAGCTGTTCCCTTCAGGCTCCACCCCCAGACCCGTCCCTCAGGAATAGTCTTGAACCATCTCCACCTCTGCCCCGGGCCAGACTACTCCAGTGTCAGCATCCTGGGCCAGTGCAGCCCGTGGCCCTGCCCACTCCTCCCTGCTCTCCCCTGGACCTCCTAGCCTAGGGTCTGACTCAGCTCTGCTCCATCTGCTCCAGCCCCCGGCTGGCTAATAGGGCTTTTGCTCTCACCACAGCGTTCGCTGAGCGGCGCGAGCGGAGCTTCAGCCGGTCCTGGAGCGACCCCACCCCCACGAGAGCCGACACTTCCCACGACTCCCGAGACAGTAGGTGTCTGGACCTAAGGCAGCCCACCCCCAGAGACCCCCCCCAGGCCCAGCCCACCCCGCCAGAGACCCCCCCCAGAGATTCCCCCCGGCCCCACCCACACCCCAAAGAGACCCCCACCAGAGACCCTCCCAGGCCCAGCCCACCCCCCCAGAGACCCCCCAGAGACCCCCCCAGGCCCAGCCCACCCCCCCCAGGCCCAGCCCACCCCCCCCAGAGACCCCCCCAGGCCCCACCCACACCCCAAAGAGACCCCCCCAGAGACCCCCCCAGGCCCAGCCCACACCCCAAAGAGATCCCCCCAGAGACTCCCCCAGGCCCCACCTATACCCCAAAGAGATCCCCCCAGAGACCCCCCAGGCCCAGCCCACACCCCACCAGAGCCCCCCCCGAGGCCCAGCCCACCTCCCACCAGAGACCCCCCCAGAGATCCCCCCAGGCCCCACCCATACCCCAAAGAGACCCCATGAGACCCCCCCAGGCCCAGCCCACCCCCACCAGAAACCCCCCCAGAGACCCTCCAGGCCCAGCCCACCCCCACCAGAGACACCCAGGCCCAGACCACCCCCACCAGAGACCCCCCCAGAGACCCTCCAGGCCCAACCCACCCCCACCAGAGACCCCCCCAGGCCCAGCCCACCCCCACCAGAGACCCCTCCAGGCCCAGCCCACCCCCATCAGAGACCCCCCCAGAGACCTCCCCAGGCCCAGACCACCCCCACCAGAGACACCCAGGCCCAGACCACCCCCACCAGAGACACCCACCCCAGGCCTAGCCCACCCCCACCAGAGACCCCCAGGCCCAGCCCACCCCCACCAGAGCCCCCCCCGAGGCCCAGTCCACCCCCACCAGAGACCCCCCAGACACCCCCCAGGCCCAGCCCACCCCCACCAGAGCCCCCCCCCAAGGCCCAGCCCACCTCCCACCAGAGACCCCCCCAGGCCCAGCCCACCCCCACCAGAGACCCTCACACCAGAGACCCCCAGGCCCAGCCCACCTCCCACCAGAGACCCTCACACCAGAGACCCTCAGGCCCAGCCCACCCCCACCAGAGACCCTCAGGCCCAGCCCTCCCCCACCAGAGACCCCCCCAGGCCCAGCCCACCCCCACCAGAGACCCCCAGGCCCAGCCCACATCCCACCAGAGACCCTCAGGCCCAGCCCACCCCCACCAGAGACCCTCAGGCCCAGCCCACCCCCACCAGAGACCCCCAGGCCCAGCTCCCCTCCAAAGAGCCCCCCCCAGGCCCAGCCCCCCCCCAAAGAGCCTCCCCAGGCCCAGCCCTGCCAAGGTCTCATGACAGTATTGCTAGGCTTCTGCGCTTGTGCTGACTGAGCCTCAGTTTACCTCTCTGTGAGATGGGGGTGCCTGGCATCTTCAATCTCTTAGGAGGGGTTAACTAAGTGACCCAGATTGCAGTCATAATGGGCTACAGTGGGCAGCGACCTTGCCATCCTTCCCACCGCAAAGACCCTCTGTTGTGCAGCTTGGGCTCTGGGTGGTGGGCCTCGGTCTGGGTGACCCCTCCTGCCTCCCAGGCAGTGATCTGCAGAGCTCACACTGCACCCTGGATGAGGCCTGTGAGGACCTAGACTGGGACACGGAGAAGGGCCTGGAGGCCGTGGCCTGCGACACCGAGGGTTTCTTACCACCCAAGGTCATGGTAAGCCTGGCTTCTAGGGGCTTCTCCATGCCCTTTCCTCCGACTTCCCTGTCTGGGGGTGGGGCTCTCACTTTTGCTATAGGAGGGTCTTAGGGCCTACACTTTGACCATGGTGGGGAGCAGGGGCAGGACTTCGCCTTGGCTTAGGCTCTGCCTTACTCTGCAGGTCATAGGGACTGCACCTTGGCTATGGGGTGTCTTCTTTTATTTGGTTTTGGGGGTTTGTCGGGTTCACACTGCTGCCCAGCTCTGGGATGGACTGAGCACTGAGCAACACCTGTCTCTCCAGCTCATCTCCTCCAAGGTGCCAAAAGCTGAGTACATCCCCACCATCATCCGCAGGGACGATCCCTCCATCATCCCTATTCTCTACGTGAGTGCCTATGCCTCCATCATCCCCATTCATTACCTGAACACCTGTCCCTCCATCATCCCTGTTTTCTATGTGAGTGCCTGTCTCTATCATCCCCATTCTCTACATGAGTGCCTGTCCCTCCATCATCCCTGTTCTCTATGTGAGTGCCTGTGTCTGTCATTCCTGTTCTCTACATGAGCGCCTGTCCCTCCATCATCCCCGTTCTCTATGTAAGTGCCTGTCTCTATCATTCCTGTTCTCTACATGAGTGCCTGTCCCTCCATCTTCCCTGTTCTCTATGTGAGTGCCTGTCCCTCTGTCATCCCTGTTCTCTATGTGAGCGCCTGTCCCTCCATCATCCATGTTCTCTATGTGAGCGCCTGTCTCCATCATCCCCGTTTTCTATGTGAGCGCCTGTCCCTCCATCATCCCCATTCTCTATGTGAGTGCCTGTCCCTCCATCATCCCTGTTCTCTATGTGAGTGCCTGTCTCTATCATTCCTGTTCTCTACATGAGCGCCTGTCCCTCCATCATCCCTGTTCTCTATGTGAGTGCCTGTCCCTCTGTCATCCCTGTTCTCTATGTGAGTGCCTGTCCCTCCATCATCCCTGTTCTCTATGTGAGTGCCTGTCTCCATCATCCCTGTTCTCTACATGAGCGCCTGTCCCTCCATCATCCCTGTTCTCTATGTGAGTGCCTGTCCCTCCATCATCCCTGTTCTCTATGTGAGTGCCTGTCTCCATCATCCCTGTTCTCTACATGAGCGCCTGTCCCTCCATCATCCCTGTTCTCTATGTGAGTGCCTGTCCCTCCATCATCCCTGTTCTCTATGTGAGTGCCTGTCTCCATCATCCCTGTTCTCTATGTGAGTGCCTGTCTCCATCATCCCTGTTCTCTACATGAGCGCCTGTCCCTCCATCATCCCTGTTCTCTATGTGAGTGCCTGTCCCTCTGTCATCCCTGTTCTCTATGTGAGTGCCTGTCTCTATCATCCCTGTTCTCTACATGAGCGCCTGTCCCTCCATCATCCCTGTTCTCTATGTGAGTGCCTGTCTCCATCATCCCTGTTCTCTATGTGAGTGCCTGTCTCCATCATCCCTGTTCTCTATGTGAGTGCCTGTCCCTCCATCGTCCCTGTTCTCTAGTGCCTGTCCCTCCATCATCCCTGTTCTCTATGTGAGTGCCTGTCCCTCCATCATCCCCATTCTCTATGTGAGTGCCTGTCTCTATCATTCCTGTTCTCTACATGAGCGCCTGTCCCTCCATCATCCATGTTCTCTATGTGAGCGCCTGTCTCTATCATCCCTGTTCTCTATGTGAGTGCCTGTCCCTCCATCATCCCTGTTATCTACGTGAGTGGCTGTCCCTCTGTCATCCATTCTCTACATGAATGCTTGCCCTTGCCTGCCCATTCTCATGTAGACCCTAGGGTGCTAGTCCCTCCTGCCCTTTTGCTGTAGGCCTACCTCCCTGGTACCCAAGTGCCTGGTGGGGGGCTCCCAGGGTCTCTGACTTGTGCCCTGTCTGTTCCTAGGACCACGAGCACGCAACCTTCGAGGACATCCTGGGTAGGTGGCCTCGGCCCCAGTCAGTTGCTGGTGGGAAGGTGGCCTTTGTGAGGAGGCGAGGGGTGGCACTTACCATTCTTTTTCCACAGAGGAGATAGAGAAGAAACTGAATGTCTATCATAAGGGAGCCAAGATCTGGAAGATGCTGATTTTCTGCCAGGTACTCTCCATGCCCTCTTGTTAGAGGAGGCCAGTGTAGCCATGAAGGCAAGCCCAGGGTCACATGCGTGTCTGTGTTATGGGAGGCAGGGTCTGCATACACGTGTGCTGGGTGTGGACACCTCATGCAGCCTCTCTGGCCCCTGGAGGCCTAACCATGGCCTCTTACAGGGAGGCCCTGGACATCTCTATTTGCTCAAGAACAAGGTCGCCACGTTTGCCAAAGTGGAGAAGGAAGAGGACATGATCCAGTGAGTGGGGGCGGGGGAGGGCTGGGCCCCATGGCACACCTTCCGGGAACTAGCACCACGATGTCCCCTGCGGAGCTCAGCCCTGGAAGCCTGGGGCCTGGGCTGAGGCCTGAGACCCGCGCTCCCCCTCCAGCTTCTGGAAACGCCTGAGCCGCCTGATGAGCAAAGTGAACCCCGAGCCGAATGTCGTCCACATCATGGGCTGCTACATCCTGGGGAACCCCAACGGGGAGAAGGTAGGGGGCCGGGCCTGGGGAAGAGGGGACCGGGCAGAGCTGGGCTGGAGGTGCAGACCCCCTGACCCCACACAGCCAGACCCCCTAACCTGACACTCAACAGCCAAACCCCACACAGCCAAGACCCCCTGACCCCACACTCACAGCCAGACCCCCTGACCCCACACTCACAGCCAGACCCCCTGACCCCACACCCACAGCCAGACCCCCTGACTCCACACTCACAGCCAGACCCCCTGACCCCACACTCACAGCCAGACCCCCGACCCCACACTCACAGCCAGACCTCCTGACCCCACACTCACAGCCAGACCTCCTGACCCCACACTCACAGCCAGACCTCCTGACCCCACACTCACAGCCAGACCTCCTGACACCACACTCACAGCCAGACCCCCTGACCCCACACAGCCAGACCCCCTGACCTGACACAGCCAGACCCCCTGACCCCACACAGCCAGACCCCCTGACCTGACACTCACAGCCAGACCCCCTGACCCCACACTCACAGCCAGACCCCCTGACTCCACACAGCCAGACCCCCTGACCTGACACTCACAGCCAGACCCCCTGACCCCACACAGCCAGACCCCCTGACCTGACACAGCCAGACCCCCTGACCCCACACTCACAGCCAGACCCCCTGACCTGACACTCACAGCCAGACCCCCTGACTCCACACCCACAGCCAGACCCCCTGACTCCACACTCACAGCCAGACCCCCTGACCCCACACTCACAGCCAGACCTCCTGACCCCACACTCACAGCCAGACCTCCTGACCCCACACTCACAGCCAGACCTCCTGACCCCACACTCACAGCCAGACCTCCTGACCCCACACTCACAGCCAGAC
Organism: Dipodomys merriami; assembly: GCF_024711535.1. NCBI lineage: Eukaryota > Metazoa > Chordata > Mammalia > Rodentia > Heteromyidae > Dipodomys > Dipodomys merriami. The sequence continues at coordinate 49,785,453 of NW_027202382.1, read as the reverse complement.
CCCCTGACCCCACACTCACAGCCAGACCCCCGACCCCACACTCACAGCCAGACTTCCTGACCCCACACTCACAGCCAGACCCCTGACCCCACACTCACAGCCAGACCCCCTGACTCCACACTCACAGCCAGACCCCCTGACCCCACACTCAAAGCCAGACCCCCTGACCCCACACTCACAGCCAGACCCCCGACCCCACACTCACAGCCAGACCTCCTGACCCCACAGTCACTGCCGCCTCCTCTTGCAGCTGTTCCAGAACCTCAGGACCCTCATGACCCCTTACCGGGTCACCTTTGAGTCTCCCCTGGAGCTGTCTGCCCAAGGTGAGTTAGCCAGGGATGGAGCAGAGGGACCACCGCAGGCCTGTGCCCTGCAGCCCCAGCCCTGGGGGTCACGGCAGGCCCATCCCCGAGCCCAAGCCCAGGATGCCCTCTCCCCAGGGAAGCAGATGATCGAGACCTACTTTGACTTCCGCCTGTACCGCCTGTGGAAGAGCCGCCAGCACTCGAAGCTGCTGGACTTTGACGACGTCCTGTGAGGTGCACAGGCCGCGCCCGGTGCCGCGGACGCCTGCCCTGGCCCGGGAAGCACAGGGCGGTGCGGCCGGTCACTGGTCCCGAGCCTCTTCAGGGACCCTCAGGACGCTGCTCAGGTTCTCGTGGGGCCTGGTCCTGGCGGCGCCAGTGGGCCACAGACCTTCAGTCCTGAGGGCCTGGAGGGACAGTGGACTCCTGGTGGCCAGGCACTGACCTGCCCCGCCTCGCCTGGAGGCAGCAGTGTTGAGAATCCCCTACGTGGGGTTATAGAAATAAGTGCAATTTTACAGCCCTGAAACGGTTTGAAGGGAAGCGGAGTCGCTAGCCAGCTGGTTCAGCTCCGTGCCCCGCGCCACAGCGCTCAGCCCCGTGTGTCTTCAGGTCTCTCCAGCCCCTCAGCCCTGCCGTATTTGATCACCAGCACCAGGGTGGCCCCTACGCGTGACGCAGCGCTGCCCCGCTGCCCAGCCTGGCCCTGGCCACACCGGCCAGCGGTCAGCTCCCACCCCTCTTGCCGCCCGCTGCTCACTCTGACCTCAGTCGACACCGGGCCTGGCGAAGGGCAGCCTGGGCAGAAGGAAAAGCCTGGCCCCCTCTTGTTGGGGGCGCTGGGTTGGCGCCCCCACCTCCAAGCCCACTCATCTCCTCACCGCTGCTGAGTTCAGCTTTTGCCAGCCCCAGCCTAGAGAGCCTGGGCCCCGGCCCAGAGGCTCGGCAGGGGCCCGGCAGGGCCTGGCAGGACCTGAGCCCGATGGCCAGACTCGCTGAGCTGGGCAGTGCGGTCTGGACCCAGCACCGGCCCAAGAGCTGAGTCGCTGGCTGGCTGTGGGGGTCCCTTGTATATAGTTGGGGTTTGGGGGCTGGCCCCCCTTTTTCAGAGCCTGGGGCCCGAGGGCACCTGGCTGTGCCCCTGGCCAAGGGGGTGGGGGCTGGGCTCTGAACAGTGTACGATGTCCCCTAGAGTGACCATTAAACCCGACCCTCTGCTGCGGCCACGGTGTCCGCTCGCTTGTCTCATGTCCTGGGCCCGGGGTCTCTGCTGCCCTGCTCACGCCTTGGCCCCGCAGGCCAGGCTGGGGAGCACGGTTCTGAGAGTGCCGGGCATGGGGGCGGGGAGGGGAGGGGCAGAAAGGCCCTTGGGGAGGGCTGAGTTCTCAGCCCTGTGACCACTCCACCCGGACATGGTAGAAGGCTGGCCACAGGTGGAGAGCGTCTGGCAGCCCTGGGCACAGAGCCCGGGCAGCCGCAGGCCGGGCCCCCCGGGGAGGTTCCACGGTGGTCCATGGCCTGTCCTGTCCTGTCCGCTACTGCACCCACCACCCGGGCCCTGGGAAGAGCAGCCAGACCTCCCTGTGGCCTCAGGCCCTGCCACCCATGCCGCCCCTGCCCAGAGCACCGGAGGTGTGGCAAGAAGAGACCACTCCATGGGGCTGGGAAGGTGGCTCAGTGGTAGAGCGCTTGCCTTGCATGCCTGAGGCCCTGGGTTCCATTCCCCACCACCACATAAGCAAAAAGAAAAAAGCCAGAAGTGAAGCTGTGGCACTAGCCTTGAGCTGAAGAGCTGAGGGACAGCGCCCAGACCCAGAGTTCAGGCCCCATGACCGGACCCAAAAAAAAAAAAAAAAAAAGACCACTCCACTTGGTGCATCTCGGTGCCCACTAGGAGCTGGGGGAGAAGGCGCCGGATGCGGGGGGGGGGCGCAAGGTGCTCCTGGGCCCCCAAGCACCCACCCACTGCCTGCTGCAGTGGAAAAACAGGCAGCCGACCAGACAGGTGGGCAGCAGTCCTGGCCACGCGGAGGACAGCCAGTGTGTCCTTTCTGAGCTGCGCCCAGGGCACAGGCACACCCAGAGCCCAGGCCAGTGACCCCAAACATGCCACGCTGCCAGGGTCAGTGCCACCAGACCACGACAACTGGAAGGTTGTATGCTCCTTCCCTCCACACAGGCCTTTCCCTCCACACACCTCTCCACACACACACCCCTCCCTCCACACACACCTCTCCACACACACCCCTCCCTCCACACACACCCCTCCCTCCACACACACCCCTCCCTCCACACACCCCTCCCTCCACACACACCCCTCCCTCCACACACCTCTCCACACACACACCCCTCCCTCCACACACACCTCTCCACACACACACCCCTCCACACACACCCCTCCCTCCACACACACCCCTCCCTCCACACACACCACTCCTTCCACACACACCCCTCCCTCCACACACACCCCTCCCTCCACACACCCCTCCCTCCACACACCCCTCCCTCCACACACCCCTCCCTCCACACACACCCCTCCCTCCACACACACCCCTCCCTCCACACACACCCCTCCCTCCACACACACCCCTCCCTCCACACACACCCCTCCCTCCACACACCCCTCCCTCCACACACACCTCCACACACACCCCTCCCTCCACACACACCCCTCCCTCCACACACCCCTCCCTCCACACACACCTCCACACACACCCCTCCCTCCACACACACCTCCACACACACCCCTCCCTCCACACACACCCCTCCCTCCACACACCCCTCCCTCCACACACACCTCCACACCCCTCCCTCCACACACCCCTCCCTCCACACACACCCCTCCACACACACCCCTCCCTCCACACACACCCCTCCCTCCACACACCCCTCCACACACACCCCTCCCTCCACACACACCCCTCCCTCCACACACCCCTCCACACACACCCCTCCCTCCACACACACCCCTCCCTCCACACACACCCCTCCCTCCACACACCCCTCCCTCCACACACCCCTCCACACACACCCCTCCACACACACCCCTCCCTCCACACACACCCCTCCCTCCACACACCCCTCCACACACACCCCTCCCTCCACACACCCCTCCACACACACCCCTCCACACACCCCTCCACACACACCCCTCCCTCCACACACACCCCTCCCTCCACACACACCCCTCCCTCCACACACCCCTCCTTCCACACACCCCTCCACACACACCCCTCCCTCCACACACACCCCTCCCTCCACACACACCCCTCCCTCCACACACCCCTCCTTCCACACACCCCTCCACACACACCCCTCCCTCCACACACACCCCTCCCTCCACACACCCCTCCACACACACCCCTCCCTCCACACACACCTCTCCACACACACCCCTCCCTCCACACACACCCCTCCCTCCACACACACCCCTCCACACACACCCCTCCACACACACCCCTCCCTCCACACACACCCCTCCCTCCACACACACCCCTCCACACACACCCCTCCCTCCACACACACCCCTCCCTCCACACACACCCTTCCCTCCACACACACCCCTCCCTCCACACACACCCCTCCCTCCACACACCCCTCCACACACCCCTCCCTCCACACACACCCCTCCACACACACCCCTCCCTCCACACACGCCCCTCCACACACACCCCTCCACACACACCCCTCCCTCCACACACCCCTCTCCACACACACCCCTCCCTCCACACACACCCCTCCACACACACCCCTCCACACACACCCCTCCCTCCACACACACCCCTCCACACACACCCCTCCCTCCACACACGCCCCTCCCTCCACACACACCCCTCCCTCCACACACACCCCTCCCTCCACACACACCCCTCCCTCCACACACCCCTCCACACACCCCTCCCTCCACACACACCCCTCCACACACACCCCTCCCTCCACACACGCCCCTCCCTCCACACACACCACTCCTTCCACACACACCCCTCCCTCCACACACACCTCTCCACACACCCCTCCCTCCACACACCCCTCCACACACACCCCTCCCTCCACACACACCCCTCCACACACACCCCTCCCTCCACACACCCCTCCACACACACCCCTCCCTCCACACACGCCCCTCCCTCCACACACACCCCTCCACACACACCCCTCCACACACACCCCTCCCTCCACACACCCCTCCACACACACCCCTCCCTCCACACACACCCCTCCCTCCACACACACCCCTCCCTCCACACACCCCTCCCTCCACACACCCCTCCCTCCACACACCCCTCCCTCCACACACACCCCTCCCTCCACACACACCCCTCCACACACACCCCTCCCTCCACACACCCCTCCACACACACCCCTCCACACACACCCCTCCACACACACCCCTCCCTCCACACACACCTCCACACACACCCCTCCACACACACCCCTCCCTCCACACACACCCCTCCCTCCACACACACCCCTCCCTCCACACACACCCCTCCCTCCACACACACCCCTCCACACACACCCCTCCCTCCACACACACCCCTCCCTCCACACACACCCCTCCCTCCACACACACCCCTCCCTCCACACACACCCCTCCACACACACCCCTCCCTCCACACACACCCCTCCCTCCACACACACCCCTCCCTCCACACACACCCCTCCCTCCACACACACCCCTCCACACACACCCCTCCCTCCACACACACCCCTCCCTCCACACACACCCCTCCACACACACCCCTCCCTCCACACACCCCTCCCTCCACACACACCCCTCCACACACACCCCTCCACACACACCCCCTCCACACACACCTCTCCACACACACACCCCTCCCTCTACACACCCCTCCACACACACCCCTCCCTCCACACACACCCCTCCCTCCACACACCCCTCCCTCCACACACACCCCTCCCTCCACACACACCCCTCCCTCCACACCCCTCCACACCCCCCACACCTACCCCTCCTTTCATACCCCTCCATACCCCCTCCACACACATCCTCCCTCCACACCCTCTCCCTTCACACACTTCTCCCTCCATACACCCCTCCCTATACACATACACACCTCCCTCCACATACCCTCCACATGCACCCCTCCCTCCACACCCCCTCCCTACACTCACCCCTCCCTCCACACCCCTCCACACACAACACCCCTTCCTAACTGCCCAGGACCCTTCACAACCAGTTCCAGTGGCCACCGACCACTGCTCTGAGCCGCCCCACCCCTGCCTCTTCCCTCCTGTGCAGGGAAAGAAGTAACATTTGGAGCCTGCAGAAATCAAGGGAGAAATGGAATGCTGAGAAAAGTACTTGAATACATCGACTAAAATATCAGGTTTAGTAAGTTCTGGACCTACAGGGTCTTCTTTTTTTTTTTTTTTTTTTTTCAGTCGTGGGGCCTGGGCGCTGTCCTTGGGCTCTTCAGCTCAAGGCAAGCGCTCTACCGCTTGAGCCACAGCACCACTTCCAGTTTTCTGGTGGTTCATTGAAGATAAGTCTCACAGACTTTCCTGCCCGGGCTGGCTTTGAACCGATCCTCAGTTCTCAGCCTCCTGAGTAGCTAGGATGACAGGTGTGAGCCACCAGTGCTGGGCTGGGCCTACTTGAGTAGCGGGGTGACTCAAAAGGATAATCCAGAGGCAATCCAGATACAGGGTAATCAGACAGTGGAAGCAAAGCCATGCAGCAGCTAGAGGGAGGAGACGCCTTCGCGTACAGGGGCAGGCGGCAGCAGTGGGAGCCTTGTCCGCCTGGCGGCAGCCGTGTGGATGCACAGCCGCGGAGCCACATCCGAACCGCTGCACGGTTTGCGTCTCCGCGGCCATTCCCTTCACCCCTGGGTGCTGTCTCACCTCCACAGCTGACTGACCAGCTAGAAACGAGGGCTCCAGAGCCTCTTCCTCAGCTCAGCTCACTCGCTGGAGCAGCTCACAGCACTCAGGGAGTAGTTTACTTATGTCTCCCAGCTCATGACAAAGGACATGGCAAAGGACACAGAGGACCTGTGGGACAAGGTGTATGGGATTCTGGCAGTCAGGTGGGAAGAAAGCTTGGCAGAGCTTTGCAAGGGGAGAAGCTCCAAGCTCTTCCACATCCGGGTGTATATATGTATGAGAAAGCAGGCTCTGAGGTACAGCTGTTTTAAGGTAAGTGTTACTCCTGTTCTCAGTCCTGGCTACACATTATTACTTGGGCTCAGGGTCTGTAAGACTGACTTGTACTGTAAATATTTGGGGATCCCTTTTGGGAGAGAATGTATCCTGCCATAAAACAGATGCCTATCCTTGAGTTAGAGTGTATCCTGCCAATAAACCAATGTTTATCCTTGATGGTCAGTGTATTTAGATGCAAAGATAGTGCTTCTATGTTTCTAAATACATTGTTTCTGAAGTCCTGCCTGTTGTTTTCCATGACTTATTTTCTGACTCCTGCCTTACAGTTCAGGATTTTAGCATCTAGGAACTTGTTAAACTATCCCAAAGGGCATTGTCCCTTAGCTTTTTCACTCAAGCCTGGAGCTTTACCCCTTGAGCCATGGCTTTGTATCTGGCTTGTTGCTAGTTAGAGATAACAGTCTCTCAGACTTTTCTCCCCAAGCTGGCTTTGAACCAGAATCCTCAGATCTCAGCCTTCTAAGTAGCTAGGATTACAGGCCTGACAGCACCTGGTTTACCCCTGGATTCTGAACACACATTCCCTACATAGAAAAGATATACAACTACTCTTAGGGAAGGAAGAAAAAGGCACAGTGCCTCTGGGTCTCTGATCATATAGTATTTCTTGAAATGAACTCCAGGAAATTGAAAGAAGAGGGGTTTTTCTATTGCTGTTTTTTTCTTTTCTTTTTGTCTATTTTGTTCATTTATCTGTCTTTCGGGGGGTACGGGAGGCACAGAACTGGAGGGACAACAGGTAAACACATGCAGCAGTGGTCTTCACTGGACGCTATGCTGAAAATGAACTCCACAACTTCTGGGTGAAGACAGGAGGGAAAAATGGGTTGAGAGCGAGGGAAGGGGTGACATTGTCCAAGAAGAAGTGTACTTCACCTGACTAACATAACTGCAACCCCTCTCTACCCCACCTTTATAATAATAATGCAAAATAAAAATGTAAGCAATCTATGTATTTCTAGCTGAGCTCAAGTGGCATAGTCCAAGTGGTAAAGGGCTTGCCCAGAGTGCAGGCAGCCATTGGCTCAGCCCCCAAAACTGCAAAACAAAAACCTGCCCAAAGGGAGCGTGGCCCCCAAGACTGACTCCCACTTGGTGGACGCTGACAGTCACGCCCGTCCTGACTGGATGGAGGCCTCCCAGCGCAAGGCCTCCCTTCAACCTTGGCAGCTTCAAAAGTGGGAGCAGCCTGCATTAGCATGCCTCACCTTTCCTGACAGGCCTGGGCCCATGGGGTCCTTGGAGGTATGAATGCAGCATGGGGCTTTTCCCCGTTCACAGCCTGTTCACCATTCCTTCACACACACACACACACACACACACACACACACACACACAAACCCCTACTATTCCTCTCTCCCTCAGTGCCCAGACTTTCCCCTTCAAAAGGTGTGGAGCTGGGGGACAGCCCCACACTGCTGGAGGCGGCCTCGCTCAGGAGCCCTGACGGGAGTTCTGAGAACAACCCACCCTGATGCCGGCTCCCAAGGCCTGGCCCAGAACCACTGCATCCAGAAGAGGGAAGAAGGAAATTGCCATGTGAGGGGCATGGCACACAGCTCCCGGCAGGAGCTGCAGGTGTACCAGCGTCCTCCTGACCTCCTCATCTTCCCAGACTCATCAGGAACGAGAAGCTGGCAGACCGCTCCTTTGTCTGACATGTGATCAGCACAGTTCTGTGCCTTGGTCTCAGACAACTAGGTATCCAACTGCCCGTCCCACCTCTCTGTCCAACAACTGCTCCAAAGAAGGTGTCTCTCTGCCCACGGCTGGGTGTCGCAGCTCTCCCGTCTCTGGACGCTCAGGCGTCCACAGCCATACAGTATCTTTCCTGCCTAGTTTCTCTGAAGACTGGGCACTTCCGCCTTGTGGGGGTCAGCAAAGCGCTGTCCAGAGACAGACCCATAAGCAGCGTCGAGTGGCCACCATCATTCATCAGCTTGAGCCGCAGCGGCAGGCAGGGCCTGTCCCCCTCAACCCCAGCGCGTTCTCTTGTTGGCTGACGGGACTCCTGCTAGCAGTGTGTGTCTGTGGACTGGGAAGTTTGCCTAAATCTGCCCGTCTCTGCCAGCTGCAGTGCCTGCTTCGCTAATGGTGTGGACCCGGACAGCTGCCCACCATGAGCACAGACACGTGGGCCTGGACAGTCCTGTGGGCCTAGACAGTCATGTGTGCCTGGACAGACACATGGGCCCGGACAGTCATGTGGGCCTGGACAGTCATGTGTGCCTGGACAGACACGTGGGCCCGGACAGTCGTGTGGGCCTGGACAGTCATGTGTGCCTGGACAGACACGTGGGCCTGGACAGCTGCCCACGGTGAGCACAGGAATCTGCTCATTCACTCTTCACTTTGAACCTAGATTCTCCTAATGGCATGTTCAACGTCAGTGTACCCCAAAATTTCCACTGGGCTGTGCCTCACATGGGCATACAAGCCGGTGTGGTTCAAGTAGTAGAGCACCAGCCAAGTAGGCAAGTGGACCTGGTGAGTGAAACCTGAGTTCAAAGGCCATTCCCGGGCAGGGAGGGGCAGGAGAGAATTATAGGCCAATTTCTTTTATGAGCATAGACATAAAACCCTCAAACAAAATACTTGTAAACTGAACTCCTAACACATTTAAAAGATGATACACAGCTGAGTGCCAGTGACTTGTGCCTGTAACTCTAGATACTCAGAGATTTCAAGATATGTGCACCTTGGTTTAGTGCCAGTCCTGGCAGATGAACCCAAGAGACTCAAACTCCAATTAACCAGCAAAATATGAGAATGTAGGTGTGGCTCCAGTGGGACAGTGCCAGCCCTGAGCAAACAGCCTGGCGAGAGCCCTGCGTGATCTGCTGTGAACACCTGTAGAACCTGGGAAGCTGCAGCCAGATTCAATAAGGCTTCTTAACGTCCTTTCATTTCACAGCAGCAAATTCAGAGGGGGTTGCAAGCAAAAAGGGCCCCAGACCACAGCATGGGCCACAGCATCGGTCCTGACCACTCCAGAGTCCCAGGTGGCTTGCACAGTAGTAAACCAAAGCCTTAAGCTCACAGGACCTCTGAAACAAAGGGTTTATTGATTCATCATGGATCCCAGCTCAGAGAATCCACCTGGGCCGGCCTGGGGCATTCTGCAGCAGCCAGCAGCCGGGCAACAGCAGCAGACGAAAGCCTGCAGAGCCAGAGGCAGGGCCAAGCCCCATTTCTAGTGAGACCTGGGGAGGGCGGGCATACGTTGGTTATATGGGGACTCCACTGGTTAGAGACGGACTGAAGTGACCCAAGGGTCACTCACAGGGTGAGTGTAATGGCAGAAGACCAGCACAAGAGAGTGCTGGAACTCTGGGCTGTCTGCATGAGTAGTCTTCAGCCATGGCCTCCAGCAGGTCCAGCATACCCTAGAAGAGGTACTGTCCTGCGGCTGGCTTTCCCCTTCCACCTCCGGCCTTTGAAACTTAGAGGGCCGGAGAAATGTTCTTCTGTCCACACACAGCATGTCAGCTGCTCCATCTGAGGGCTACTTGGGGCAGTCTCCACAGGGGGAGATGGGCCATCTGCTTCTCTAGGAAGCGGGAAGCAGGAAGCAGGTCTAAATGTACAATATGGCACTTAAACAGCTTGGCCTGGGCCAAGGTGGCAGACACTGTTCATGGAGGAATGAGTCAATCAATTTAAAACTCACCTGGTGTTATGATACACATACCAGAACTCGGAAGGCTGGAACAAGGAAGAGCTTGAGTTTGGGGCCAACCTGGGCTCTTTTTTTTTTTTTTTTTGTCGGCTGTGGGGCTTGAACTCTGAGTCTGGGTGCTGTCTCTCAGCTCTTCAGCTCAAGGCGAGCGCTCTACCACTTGAGTCATAGCACCACTTCCGGTTTTCTGGTGGTTTATTGGAGATAGGAGTCTCACGGTCTCTCCTGCCTGGGCTGGCTTTGAACCGCAATCCTCAGATCTCAGCCTCCTGAGTAGCTAGGATGACAGGTGTGAGCCACCAGCGCCTGGCTTTTTTTTTTGGGGGGGGGGGGCGTCTGGTCGTGGGGCCTGAACTCTGGGCCTGGGCGCTGTCCCTCATCTCTTCAGCTCAAGGCTAGCGCTCTACCACTTGAGTCATAGCACCACTTCCGGCTTTTTTCTTTTTACTTATGTGGTGCTGAGGAATCGAACCCAGGGCCTCAGGCATGCAAGGCAAGCGCTCTACCACTGAGCCAACTTCCCAGCCCAGTCCATGAGACTCTTATCTCTGATAAACCACTAGAAAACTGAAGTGGTGCTGTGGCTCAAGTGGTAGAGCGCTCACCTTGAGCTGAAGAGCTCAGGACAGCACCCAAGCCCAGTGTTCAAGCCCCACGACTGACCAAAAAAAAAGAAATTGCGGTACTGAAGGGTTTTGACAGGTGCGTGAGGCAAGAGGCAGTAGCGTGGCTACTGTGAAGACTGCAGCCATGAGCGTGGATGTGTCTTTCTGGTGTCCTGGCTTGTGATATTCGGAGTAGATGCCAAGGAGTAAATGGCTGGGTCCTAAGGAAGATCTGTGTTTGGTGTTTTGAAGACCATATTGTGATGTAAAGACGGTCGAAGGCAGCTTGTGTGTCTCTCCTCAGTGGAGCTGCCGGCCCTCTGCATTGGGCTGCATGCTGGCCAGCTCCCGGGGCTGGGCCTGGCCCAGAGGGCGTGGCCCCATCCCTGGGGACGCCGGGCAGGGCCCTTCCTCTCTCCTGGGCGCAGAGCTAACGCTGCTGGGCGGGGGGGGGGGGGGGGGGGGGCGCAGCCCGGCCTCGCTAGTGGCAGGGAGCTGAGGCAGACCTGCCCCTCCTCAGCCCAGCTCCAGGTGGGCAGAGCCCCGCAGAGATGGCAGGTGTGCGGCCGTGCGCCGCGCCGGGCACAGGCTTCCCGCAGCTGTCCCCGAAGGTGGCTGCAGGCCTCGGTGAGAGCCGGGGCATTGTCCTGGGGGCTGACCTGGGTGTCTGTCTGTGCTGTGTATGGGGCCTGGGGGGGGTCCTGGGTGTCTGTCTGTGCTGTGTATGGGGCCTGGGGGGGTCCTGGGTGTCTGTCTGTGCTGTGTATGGGGCCTGGGGGGGTCCTGTTCCAGGTGGGCATCTGTCCTACATAGGAGGCTCTCTAGATAGGAAGGTATGTCCTCCAGGTGTGGGGAGGACAGGCCTGTGTGTGGGAAGCCTGCCCCATCTCCCTCTTCTTCCCTGGGGCTCAGGCTGAGGGCTTTCAGTGCTACGTTCCTAAATATGGGTCCCCGAATCCCTGGCCCTGGCCGGTACGTGTTGGTCCCCATGACCCGGCTGCAGGCTAGCGATGTCGACTAGATCCTGGGAGTGTCCTCAGCACAATGTCCCCCTTTCCCTGAGCTCAGGGACCCACAGTCGCCTGCTCCCCAGGGAGCATCTGGGAGTGCTCACACTGTCAGGGAACGAGTCTGGGAGCGCTCACACTGTCCGGGAACGAGTCTGGGAGTGCTCACACTGTCAGGGAACGAGTCTGGGAGTGCTCACACTGTCAGAATGAGCCTGGGAGCGCTCACACTGTCAGGGAACGAGCCTGGGAGCGCTCACACTGTCAGGGAACGAGCCTGGGAGCGCTCACACTGTCAGGGAATGAGCCTGGGAGCGCTCACACTGTCAGGGAATGAGCCTGGGAGCGCTCACACTGTCAGGGAATGAGCCTGGGAGCGCTCACACTGTCAGGGAACGAGTCTGGGAGTGCTCACACTGTCAGAATGAGCCTGGGAGCGCTCACACTGTCAGGGAACGAGCCTGGGAGCGCTCACACTGTCAGGGAATGAGCCTGGGAGTGCTCACACTGTCAGGGAATGAGCCTGGGAGCGCTCACACTGTCCGGGAACGAGTCTGGGAGCGCTCACACTGTCAGGGAATGAGTCTGGGAGTGCTCACACTGTCCGGGAACGAGCCTGGGAGCTGACTATGATGCTCACAGCCGGATCTCTGGCGCACGCTAGCTAGCTGGCAGTGGCCAGGCTGTGCCAGTACGGGGGGGTGGGGACAGTAACGCCACTGTACACAAGGGTGTCACCGCGGGGAGACGGGACATGCGGGGCCCCAGGGCTGAGCAGGGCATGGCCACCTTCTACCCGTGGACCTCACATCCTTGGTGGAAATCACACACCTTGGTCTCTGCCCAGGGCCGTCTCAAAGCAGATTACAAAACACCCAAGGTTAGTGTTTCTACAAGTAACAGCTGCCTTTGTTTAAAAGCCGGGGGTCAGGGCCTCCGCCCTGGCGGGGCCTGGGGCGGGGCGCGGAGTCCGGTCCAGGGCTGGGAAGGGCCGTGTGTGGAGTTGAGCCCACGCGTTCCCCAGGTGCAGGCTCGCAGGCGAGGCCTGTGCCGGCGGCCGTGCGGCATGAGTCTCTCCTGGAAGGAGCGGGCCTTCCTGGCCCTGCTGGGCGCAGCCACGGCCTCAGGCCTCACGGTGCTCATCCTCATCCTGGTGGAGGCCAGCCGCGTCCTCCTGCCAGCAGACACCAAGGTGCAGGGCAGCACCGCAGCGGGGCAGCCCGGGGGGGGGGGCTGGGACGCAGCCCCTGCGGCCTCCTGACCTCCTGACCTCCATGCCGTCCCTAGTTCGGGATTGTGTTTGATGCCGGCTCCTCCCACACCGCGCTCTTCTTGTACCAGTGGCAAGCGGACAAGAAGAACAACTCGGGTGTCATTAGCCAGGCCCTGGCCTGCCGCGTGGAGGGTCAGTGGGGTGGCGGGCAGCCTGCTGGGTGGAGGGGCAGCGGGGCCTGCTGGGTGGAGGGGCGGTGGGGCCTGCTGGGTGGAGGGGCGGTGGGGCCTGCTGGGTGGAGGGGCAGCTGGGCAGTGGGAAGTCCGGGCCAGGCCCTGACCTGCCAGGACTCCTACCTTCGCGATAAGCTGTTTCCTCAGCCCTCAGCAAGTTGACATAAAGGAAGAGCCCCGATGGGGCAGCACGTGGGCACAGCCCCACGGTCAGCCGTGGAGAGTAGAGCCAGACCTGTCTTCTCCCTCCCTGAGCCTGGCCAGGACGCAGACCGCACCCCTCTCCCGAGCCTCCTTCGGGCCCCTTGCCTGACGTTTCCTCCACTGGCCTTGTGTGTCTGCCTTGGCTGAGTCCCTCCCTGCCTGACCCCCCTTTCCGGGCACCTGTGTGGCGCTGAGGGCAATGCCCTGTGGTGCCCTGGGGTCTCTTCGTGCTCAGAGGCAGAGCCTGAGGTGAGGGGCCTCCGGCCAGCCTCTCCAGAAGCCCTAAGGAGCACCCACCCTGCCCAGCCATGATCTTGGCTCCAGGTCCTTCTGGCCGGTGGCTGCCTTGCCTGGCGTTGATTCCCCACTCCCCACACACCAGCCCTCTGGCTCAGAGCTCCTTCCTCTCTGGTGACAGAGAGGCCACTGGACTCAAGCACGGGCAATTCAGATGATCTCACCTTAAGGTCTTTGGCAAAGGGCAGGGGGGACTTGAACTCAAGCCTGGCAAGGTCTCTGAGCTTTTTTGCCCAGTGTTCTTCTATTTGAGTGACAGTTCCACTTTCAGCTTTTAGGGGTATGTGTGTGTGTGTGTGTGGTTAACTGAAGTCTCATGGATGTTCCTGCCCAGGCTACCTTCAAACCACGATCCTCAGATCTCAGCCTCCTGCGTAGCCAGGCTCTTGTGTGTGGGTTGAGAGGGTTTCACTGTGTAACCCTACTGGCCTTGAGCTCTTCGCCCTCGTTGGCAACTGAAGTGCTTAGTGAAGGATCCTTCACATCCATTCCAGGGGACCATGCAGAGGCAGGCACAGGAGGGAGAGTATTACAAGGTTTATTAGGGGAGCCGTATCTCCCCCCAGAGGGAGCACATGGCGTCTGTCCCTATCCCGGTAGCAGGGGAGTCTGGGGGCAGGAAGTGAGGTGGGTGGGAGCTCAGGTGGGTCTGGGTGGAGAGAGGGGGGAGCGGGCCGTAGGGCGGGAACTGCAGGGCTGGGCGGAGCTCAGGCTGTGTGGAGCTGAGGACCCAAGGTGGGCGTGATGCTAACACTTGGAGTATCTACCACTGGTCAGAGCACCGACAAAGGCTGTTCAAACAAAATGCGAGTCACTCACAGGCTGAAAGCAGGGGGCGCTGGCCTGTCTGTGGAGACCACCATTCACCACACTCGCAGGCTGGGCCTTGACCTGCCCGGCGCTGCGTTTCAGGACCTGGAATCTCCTCCTACACCTCCGACCCCACGCAGGCTGGTGAGAGCCTGAAGGGCTGCCTGGGGGAGGCACTGGGGCTGATCCCTAAGGCTCAGCATCGGGACACAGTCACGTTCCTGGGCGCCACGGCCGGCATGCGGCTGCTCAGGTGAGGGGGCCCCAGGCTGTGTCCCGAGAGTGGCTGCGGTCGGGGAGGGGGGATGTCCCCTGCTACGAGGCCTGGTCCTCCCACCCAGCCAGGAGAACGGCTCTCTGGCAAGGGACATCCTGGCTGCGGTCACTCGGGTGCTGAGCCAGTCTCCTGTGGATCTTTGGGGTGCGGAAATCCTGACGGGGCGAGATGAAGGTTCCTTTGCCTGGATCACCATCAACTATGCCCTGGGAAGGCTGGTCAAGGTGTGTGGGCAGCCCGAGGGTTGGGCGGGGCCAGCGGTCAGGGGCCCGGGGCTGGGGCTGTGTGGCGGGCAGTGGGGTCGGCGGGCACGGCCATCGGGGCTGAGCGTCCGTCCGTCGTCAGTACTCCTCGTCCGGAGAATGGATTCAGCCCGCCGAGTGGGCTCCAGTGGGCGTCCTGGACCTGGGCGGCGCCTCCACCCAGATCAGCTTCGTGCCCGCGGCCCCCATCCTGGACCAGAGCACCCAGACCACCTTCCGCCTGTATGGCAGGAACTACAGCGTCTACACTCACAGCTACCTCTGCTACGGGCGTGACGCGGCGCTGGGCAGGCTCCTGGCGGCCTTGGTGCAGGTCGGGCGCCGGGCTGGCGAGGCAGGGAGGGGGGCGGCTGGAGAGGGGGCCGGCTGCCGGAGCGCACACCTCCTTCCCCTCCCAGCAGGGCGGCCCCCAAAGGCCGGTCCATCACCCGTGCTACCACAGCGGCTACCAGGTGGCGCTGCCCCTGGCCGCCCTGCACAGCTTGCCCTGCACCCCCAGCTCGGCCGCCCCGGAGCCCCCCCGGAACCTCACCGTCCTGGGGACCGGCAACCCTGCGGCCTGCCTGGCGGCCATCCGGGCACTCTTCAATTTCTCCAGCTGTGCAGGCCAACGCGAGTGTGCCTTCAACGGGGTCTACCAGCCCCCGCTGCGGGGCCGCTTCTACGTGAGCCCAACCCCTGGCCCTGGCTGCCCTCCCGCTGGGCCCCAGAGTGACCAGGAAGGGCGGGGTCAGGTGGGACGGGAGGAGCCCTGATTGGCTCCTAGGGACTCCGGTGCCATGGGGGGGGTGGTGACAGGCAGCAGTGCCTCTCCTCCCCAGGCCTTCTCCGAGTTCTACCACACCTTCAGCTTCCTGAACCTCACCTCCGGGCAGCCACTAGGCACGGTCAACACCACCCTCTGGGAGTTCTGCCAGCGGCCCTGGAGGCTGGTGGGTGGGCCCTGGGCACCTGCCCTGTGGGATCCCTGTGCTGGCAGCCTGCGGACGGGCCTCGGGGCCTCGCTGGTCAGGGAGTGTGGGGGCCGCCAGCCTCACTGCCGCTCACTCCCGGCATCAGGCAACTGGGTTTGGGGGAAGCCATGGGTAGAGAGGGAAGACAGCTCCGTGGTCTGGCTGCTGGAGGGCGGGGCGGGGGTCCTGGCCCTGAGCCCTGTGGGACCAGCCTCTGGGTAGCATGTGGTGGGTCACCCGGCTGGGCCCTCTAGGCCACAGCGTGGTCTCCGTGGGGCCCTTGGCTCCCGGGAGGGCCTGGCCTGCCGCTGTCTCGGGGCTCCTCTGGCCAGGACCTGTGCTAGGGTGCGGTGCCCTCACCCACTCCCCGGCTCTGGACCCCAGGTGGAGGCCAGCTACCCTGGACAGCAGCCCTGGCTGTGCAGCTTCTGCGCCTCGGGCCTCTACATCCTCACGCTGCTGCAGGAGGGCTACGGCTTCAGTGCAGACACCTGGCCCAGCATCGACTTTCAGGAGCAGGTGACCACGGCCCCCAGCCCGGCTCCTCTGCCCCTCAGAGGGGGTAGGATGGGCTCAGAGGCAGCTGTGAACTGCCCTGAGAGGCCCCGTGTCCAGCAGGCTGGCGGCATGGACATCGGCTGGACGCTGGGCTACATGCTGAACCTGACGGGCATGATTCCCGCCGAGGCGCCGGCTCCAGCGCGGGCGCAGAGCTACGGCGTGTGGACAGCTGGGGTCGTGTTCCTGGTGCTGACCATTGGGACCGTTCTCGGGGCTGGCGCCGTCCAGCTCCTCTGGCCCCAGGAGTAGACGGAGCCTGACTAGCATGGATGGCAGGGGTGACGAGGGCGTGGTGTATGAGGGGCAGGGACCTGGACATCTGTTGTCCAAACCTGGGGAGCCATTGGTGGCCCGGGCGGTAGACAGCTGTCCCCAGGCCCCGGGCATCCTGAGCCCACGACCCTTGCCAGCTGCTGACCCCCGAGGGCTCTGGGCAGGCAGACACCCAGGGTGACACCTTGACAACCTTGGGTCATGTGGCCACGGACGGAGTCCCGGGCCCTCAGGCACGGGCAGCGGGTGGGAGCAGGGGCAGCTAAGGGGGAAGCGGGGCTGTGGCTGGCAGGGAGCCAGGCGGTGGGGCCACGCCTCCTCCACGGGGGCTGGGCTGGGCTCCTCCACTGCAGGGCCCAGAACACTGACCACAGGGGGCAGTTTTTATTAAAAGCAGACGACACAAGATCGTTCAGTGCCGGTCAGGACTCGGGGGCTGTGAGGGTTCCACGCAGGTGCCAGCCGGAGCCACGAAGCACTTGGGGAAAATGCCGATGTGGCCATCACGGTGCCCCTCCAGCCACGCCGCGTCCACTGCAGGAACATGCAGTCGGGTCTGCTCCGAGCCCAGGCTGCTGAGCCTGGACACACCCGCCCACCTCCAGCCCCAGGAGCTCTGGGCAGCCCCAGGCAGCTGGCTGTACCTTCACACAGGACATCTAGCACGTCCCCTTGGCAGAAGGCCAGGTCTGCAGGGCCTTGGGCTGAGTAGCTGTGCTGGGCCACCACCTGGTGGAGGACTGGCCGGCCTCCGGCTGCCTGTGGGAAGAGGGTGGGTTATGGGGGCGGCCTGGAGCCGGGGTCCCCTGCATCTGGACAGACAGACGGCCTGGAGCCGGGGTCCCCTGCATCTGGACAGACAGACGGCCTGGAGCCGGGATCCCCCTGCATCTGGACAGACAGACGGCCTGGAGCCGGTGTCCCCCTGCATCTGGACGGCTGGCCGGCCTGGAGCCAGGGTCCCCCTCACTCACCCGGCACTGGAGCCGCAGTCCCCTGCACCTGTCTTCGTCCCTCCATGCCCCCTGCAGTGAGTCTTCCCCATGGATGGGTGTCCACAAGCCCTCCTCACCGGGGGCTTGGTAACTGCAAAGAGTCCTCAGGGTAGGCCGGGGCTGCCGCCACGGGGTACAGAGGGCAGTGCCAAGGCAGCGCCCGGAAGGGAGCCTTGACAGCCCTCCCGTGTGCCCGGCCTCCACCCGCCGGGCCTCCCGTGTGCCCGGCCTCCACCCGCCCGGCTCCCGTGTGGTCGGCCTCCACCGGCCCGGCTCCGGTGTGGTCGGCCTCCACCCGCCCGGCCTCCCGTGTGGTCGGCCTCCACCCGCCTGGCCTCCCGTGTGGTCGGCCTCCACCCGCCTGGCCTCCCGTGTGCCCGGCCTCCACCCGCCCGGCTCCCGTGTGGTCGGCCTCCACCAGCCCGGCTCCGGTGTGGTCGGCCTCCACCCGCCCGGCCTCCCGTGTGGTCGGCCTCCACCCGCCTGGCCTCCCGTGTGGTCAGTCTCCCACGCGGCCCTGTCTTCCAGCAGCAGCGTGGACCCTGGGCCTGGCATGGATGCCTGCCTGACCCCAAACTACCTCTTGCCCACGCTGGCCCACTGTGGCCCCCCCGCTCCAGCTCACCCCCCTCATTCAGACCACCCACCCCCTTCTACCCCGGGATGGCGTCCGGTCCTACCTGAGCTGCCCCAGCAGGGCCTGGCGCGGGAGGGCCTGAGCCAGAAGAGCCCTGAGGGTGGCCAGGCCGGCGCCCCTGGGGGCCTCCAGGGCCACCGTGAAGACACACTGCACGGTGACGGGCGCCGAGGGCTCCAGGCCCGCTGCTGCCGCTCCCTGGGAACAGAACGGCCCTCAGACCTGAGAGGGCTGAGGGCAGGGAAGGCCGGGAGGGGACGGGACGGGGTGGAGGGGAGGCTCTCACCACAGTGGCTGGGGGCTCCGATGCCAACCGCCCTGCGGGGTAGAGCAAGGGGGAGAGCGAAGATGTGGAGAACAGCGGCTGATAGGCACCTTAGTGCTGTCCCAAGCTTTCCGGGTCCACCTCCCCCACGGCCTCTGACCCCGCACCCCCCCACGGCCTCTGACCCCGCACCCCCCCACGGCCTCTGACACCACACCCCCCACGCCCTCTGACCCCACACCCCCCCCACGGCCTCTGACCCCACACCCCCCCACGGCCTCTGACCCCACACCCCCCCACGGCCTCTGACCCCACACCCCCCACGGCCTCTGACCCGACACCCCCCACGGCCTCTGACCCCACACCCCCCCCACGGCCTCTGACCCCACACCCCCCATGGCCTCTGACCCCGCACCCCCCCCACAGCCTCTGACCCCACACCCCCCACGGCCTCTGACCCCGCACCCCCCCCACGGCCTCTGACCCCACACCCCCCATGGCCTCTGACCCCGCATCCCCCCCACGGCCTCTGACCCGACACCCCCCACGGCCTCTGACCCCGCACCCCCCCCACGGCCTCTGACCCCGCACCCCCCCACGGCCTCTGACCCCACACCCCCCACGGCCTCTGACCCCACACCCCCCCCACGGCCTCTGACCCCACACCCCCCCACGGCCTCTGACCCCACACCCCCCCACGGCCTCTGACCCCACACCCCCCACGGCCTCTGACCCCACACCCCCCATGGCCTCTGACCCCGCACCCCCCCCACGGCCTCTGACCCCACACCCCCCATGGCCTCTGACCCCGCATCCCCCCCACGGCCTCTGACCCGACACCCCCCACGGCCTCTGACCCCGCACCCCCCCCACGGCCTCTGACCCCGCACCCCCCCACGGCCTCTGACCCCACACCCCCCACGGCCTCTGACCCCACACCCCCCATGGCCTCTGACCCCGCACCCCCCCACGGCCTCTGACCCCACACCCCCCATGGCCTCTGACCCCACACCCCCCACGGCCTCTGACCCCGCACCCCCCCACGGCCTCTGACCCCGCACCCCCCCACGGCCTCTGACCCCGCACCCCCCTACGGCCTCTGACCCCGCACCCCCCCCCACGGCCTCTGACCCCGCACCCCCCACGGCCTCTGACCCCGCACCCCCCCACGGCCTCTGACCCCGCACCCCCCACGGCCTCTGACCCCGCACCCCCCCACGGCCTCTGACCCCGCACCCCCCCACGGCCTCTGACCCCGCACCCCCCCATGGCCTCTGACCCCGCACCCCCCCACGGCCTCTGACCGGCGGAGCTCCCTCACCTGAGGACGGAGGGGCCTGTGCGCCCACCTGCTCCTGCTGCGGCCTCTGCAAGGAAAGCCAGAGCTGCGTGTGGCCAGGGCGGCGGAGCGGGCGGGCAGGTGGCCGCCTCACAAGCAAGCTCCCTACCGAGGCCTGTCCTGGCCCAGCAGGGGGAGGGGTCGCGTGGGGGGGACTGCGGCTAGAAGGAGGTCACCAGCTGGACTGCACTGCCAGTGGGTTCTCCAGGCCCTGAGCCAGGCCTGGCTGGGGCCACGTCTTCCCAGACCCACCAGGAGGCCCCAGTGCCATTTGTGGGTGACCTGGTCACCCCAGGATGGAGTTCAGAGAGGTGCCCACCTTAAGGTAGCCTGTGTTGGAGGAAGTGTAGGTGGGGGTGGCACTGAACTGTAAGGAGAGGAGGAGGAGGTCCTGAGCTGTGGGGAGGAGGAGGAGGAGGAGGAGGAGGAGGAGGAGGAGGAGGAGGTCCTAAGCTCTGAGGAGGAGGAGGAGGAGGAGGGGGGGGAGGGGGAGGAGGAGGTCCTGAGCCCTGAGGAGGAGGAGGAGGAGGAGGAGGAGGAGGAGGAGGAGGAGGTCCTGAGCTATAGGGAGGAGGCAGGGGAGGGACGGGGAGGAGGAGGTCCTGAGCTCTGAGGAGGAGGAGGAGGAGGAGGAGGGGGAGGGGGAGGAGGAGGTCCTGAGCTATAGGGAGGAGGCAGGGGAGGGACGGGGAGGAGGAGGTCCTGAGCTCTGAGGAGGAGGAGGAGGAGGAGGAGGGGGAGGGGGAGGAGGAGGTCCTGAGCCCTGAGGAGGAGGAGGAGGAGGAGGAGGAGGAGGAGGAGGAGGAGGTCCTGAGCTATAGGGAGGAGGCAGGGGAGGGACGGGGAGGAGGAGGTCCTGAGCTCTGAGGAGGAGGAGGAGGAGGAGGAGGGGGAGGGGGAGGAGGAGGTCCTGAGCCCTGAGGAGGAGGAGGAGGAGGAGGAGGAGGAGGAGGAGGTCCTGAGCTATAGGGAGGAGGAGGAGGAGGGACGGGGAGGAGGAGGTCCTGAGCTATAGGGAGGAGGCAGGGGAGGTACGGGGAGGAGGAGGTCCTGAGCTCTGAGGAGGAGGAGGAGGAGGCGGAGGGGGAGGGGGAGGGGGAGGTCCTGAGCTGTGGGGAGGAGGAGGAGGAGGAGGGGGGGGGAGGGGGAGGAGGAGGTCCTGAGCTGTGGGGAGGAGGAGGAGGAGGAGGAGGAGGGGGAGGGGGAGGAGGAGGTCCTGAGCTCTGAGGAGGAGGAGGAGGAGGGGGAGGGGGAGGAGGAGGTCCTGAGCTCTGAGGAGGAGGAGGAGGGGGGGGGAGGGGGAGGAGGAGGTCCTGAGCCAGGAGGAGGAGGGGGAGGGGGAGGGGGGGAGGGGGAGGAGGAGGTCCTGAGCCCTGAGGAGGAGGAGGAGGAGGAGGAGGGGGAGGGGGAGGAGGAGGTCCTGAGCTGAGGGGTGAGGGTCTTGCTTGCAGTGCAGGGCACACCAGGGCTGACCTGGGCCCTGACTTAAGCTGAGGTCAGCAGGAGGAGGGCAGGTAGACTAGGTAGACCCATGGGCAGGTACTGAGGCCTCGCGTCTCGGGAGGGGACCGGAGCTCTGAGAACAGAGTGGACTGAGCCTCTGGGGGAGAGAAGAGCCGGTGGCCGGCGTCCCAAGTCCGAGTGAGACATGAGGCCTGTGGCTGGTGTCTCAGGAGGAAAGCTGGCACTGCCCTGCTTCCGTACCTCACCTTGTCCCTAGGCAGTCACGGTCCACCCGCCGCCTGCCCCAGAGCCCTAGGATGGCCCATCCGAGAGGCTGGTGGCTGGGCTGGCTATGCGCCAGCAAGCCGACCCCTCCACATCCCCGGCCAGGCTGTCCCCCAGGGGGTCCAGGCTCACTCACTGGGTCCTGGTAGGGGGTGGACAGGATGCGGCCAGTGCTCACTTCAGGCTCTGCAGCAGGGGGGCTGGGGTGGGGGCTGGCTCCTTGCAGGTCCGGGACTTGGGCCCTGGGGGGAGAACAGTGCCCTCTCCTCAGGCCTTGTGCAGCCTGGAGCTCATGGCCCTGCCCCGGCCTGTCTGCTCCAGCCCAGCAGTCCTGAGGGGTGGCGGAGATTCCCGGACTCATCCCGTCTCCCCAGCTCCACAGCTTCGGCATCGTTCCACGTCACAGAGCCCGTGGCCCGTGGGGGCCCAGTGAGGCTGTGGTCACTCCTGGCCAGCTTGGCCCAGAGCCCTGCTGCTTCATGCGAGCTGTGTGGGCCACAGAGACCACAGGTATACCCCCCATCCCAACCCACCTCCCAGACAGGCAGCTTGTGCAGCAAGAATCAGAACACGGGGAGGGGAAAGGTGGGCCGGTGACCCTTCCCCAGCACCGGGAATTCTCATCAGCTGTACGTGTCAGGAGTGACAGTCCTACCCCCTGACTGGTGGAGCAGGAAGTCCAGGCCTCACGTGCGAGGCCTCTGCTGTGTAGGGAGGCAGGACGGGCAGGCAGAGGCCCTCTCCTGCTGCTGCAGCCCTGGGACCAGCTTCTCTGCCGGCTGCACACACCTGGAGGGACAAAGCAGCAACCTCGCCCTGGCCAAGAGGGCAGACAGGCCTCCCTCAATGGCTCCCGATGGTCCAGGGCCCGTGTGCTGTTTGCAGGCCCTCCCCCAGGGACGGTGACCACCCCAGCCAGCGCCCCATCCCTTCTGAGAGGGGGCTGGACACCAGGGACCAAAGAGGACCCAGGACCCCCACCATTCTCTTTGTGGCCAGTGGCCAGTCCTGTCATGCCAGGCAGGGACAAGCCTGGGACTGCCAGAGGCTGCCCACCTACCTGCTGAGGCTGGACACCTGAGTGCTGGTCATCAAGGCTGGAGGAGGCCACCACCTGGCGGGGGACAGGGCACAGCTATGCCGGGGCCTTCTCGGGCTATCTTCAGCCCACACTGCTTGCTAAGGCTCCCGGATCTCCGGTCTATGGGTGGCGGGCTGTGTGCCGGCCCTGGCCTGCCAGACCGCCGCAGTACACAAGAAGTTCATGACAAAGAGGACAAGCCAATAATCTGGAGTTACGTTCTCATGACTTCTGCAGATGCCCTTCTCCCCCGGCACCAGTCTGCTCATGGGCACCGCCCTGGGCCCGGGCGACATTGCAGCGACCGCAGGGTGTGGCCAGCCGAGGGGCCACCAGGGCAAAACAACTGGAGCAAAAACAGGACGCTGAGACGGGCTCTTCTCCCAAACGCCTCCCACCCTTGGAGCAAACCACACCAAGGCGCCCGCTGGCCTGTGGGGAGAAGAGCGAGCATGTGCGTGGAGGACAGCCCAGACACGGCTCTGCCTCAGGCCCGCGGCCCTGCTCCACTCCAACCCCAGGGAGCAAGCTGAGGAGGGTCTTGCGCCCACGTACCCTGACCAGGTCCCCAGGCCCGCGCCTGCACTGGCAGCATGCGAGTTGCCCACTGTCAACGGCTGCAGCCATCCCTGGGCCCCGCAGACACGCAGGCCGGGCCCGGGACCCTCACCTTGGCCTGGCCGAGGAAATCCACCGGCCGCAGGAGCTCCAGGTGTCGTCTGTAGGGCCGGAAGACCTCACCCCTGGGGACCTGCCGGGGCTCCAGCGGCACCTGATTCTGGGGTGGAGGCATTGGGACTCAGCGGCTGCCGGGCTGAGCTACAGAGCACTCAGCCTGAGAGCGGAAGGGCTCCCTGGGGCCCTCCACAGGCCCGGAGCCTCCGTGCGTCACCGCTGGTCACCAGGGCCCACGCCCGCCCGCGGCCCTCACCTGCACCTGGCCCAGGGCCGTGTCCAGGCCGCCTCGGGCCCCCTCTGGCCCCCTGGAGATGGCCTCCCGTACAGTGCTGGCAGCCTCAGTCCAGAGCCCCAGCTGGCACTGCGCCGATGCCACATTGTACAGCACCTAGGAGTGGGGGTGGAGGTGACCGGGCCTGGGCTTCACCTGGCCCAGCCCCAGTCCCAGCTGCTCAGGGGTCCAGCTGGCATGGGAGCCATGGGCTGGACCAGGCTCCTGGGCACCCGCCTGGCCCCAGCAGGAGTGGCTGGGTGCCCTGCCCCGGGTGCTGTTCAACCCTGGAAGGGACATGTTCCACTTTGGTCTCTTCGTTTTTTCTTGGAACACCGGACACTGTTCTTTGTAAGATGGCCCTTTGGCTGTTCCAGAGTCTGCTGGTGTCAGCCCAAGGGACAGAGGACACGGCCTGCACCGGCCAGCCGGACAAAGCTATGGCTGTCCCAGGGCCCCTGCCCAAAGTGGGGTCAAGCTGTGCTCTGAGCCACCTCCAAACACCCTCAGTCGCTGCTGGGGGTGGCGGGGTGAGTACACGCCGGCCCAGATTCGCTCCACAAAGACCCCACTGCCCGCTCGGGCTCTGTCCTGTGGCCTGCCCACTGGGCTGTGCCTGCCACAGCCCCCACGCTAGCAGGGGACACAGCCCCGGGCCGCAGACGGTGTGTCGTTAGACCCTGGCTTCCCCCATGATCCTTCACTGTGACTCACACCGGCCCCAGAGGACTGAAGACAGGGACACGGCCCTCCCTCGGGGAGGGAGCAGAGCGCCCCTTCCTGCTCTGTCCCTCCAGTGGCCTCTTAACTGGCCACCTATTGCCATCCCTGTCCTGTCCTCTCCCTTTGGGGGCCCAGAAAGGCCTGAGTAGTTCTCCCCCACCCCCAGAAGAGGGGGCAGGAGGGGCGCTGGGGCTCCAGGTCTGCGTGACTCACGGTGACCCTGACGCCGCTCACAGCTGCGGCCCGGCCTGCGAGTCAAGACCCCAGAGCCCCCGGTGGCTCCGACCACATCCCAAGGCCCGCTACCACCCCTCATTAGACGGCACCCCGTGCCTGCTCACCTCCCAGGCCTGCAGCCGGAAGTGGAGACCCAGCTGCGTGTAGTCAATGGTGGCATTGCCCCTCAGCTGTGCCAGGGCCAGCTGGAAGTCCAGCAGGGCCTCCTGGAACCTGTGGGCAGTGATGGCCTTAGCAGAGCATGGAAAGGGCTGAGCCCCGACCACTGGCTGGGCCTCGGGAAAGGCAGGGGGCCCGTGCCACCCACCCAGGCCTCACCCAGGGCGGGACGCAGGGGTCCGAGCTGAGGGGAGGCGCTGTGGAGCTGGGTTTGCTGCCCCGCTCGCCGTCCGGCCTGAGGCCCTGCGCCACGCGCCTGCCTCAGGAGAGCCTCCTCCTCCACACTGCGGCTCTCTACCTCTCCAGCTGGCTCCAGTCTGGCTCCCGCCAGACCCCACCCCCAGGCCGGCATCCGGCTGACCGGAGCTGAGATCTGCAGTCCTCCCTTGGAGAGCCATTGACCACTGTGCCAGTCCTGTTAGTGCACACCTGCAAAACGGCCACCTGACTACTGCAGGTGACAGGGAAGAGCCAGGGTGCCGAGCCCCCCGTGGACCTTAGCAGAGAGACCAGGCTTGGACCCCCCCCCGCCCGGGAAAGCACCCCACCCAGGCTGGACGGGTCCCAGGAGTGAGGGCGGGAGGGGGGGTGCAGGGATGGAGGCGGCATACAGGAATGGAAGGAGGGGTACAGGAAAGGAGGTGGGCAAGGAAGGAGGCGGGCACAGGAAGGGAGGCGGGCACAGGAAGGGAGGCGGGCACAGGAAGGGAGGCGGGCACAGGAAAGGAGGTGGGCACAGGAGGGAGGTGGGCACAGGAGGGGAGGTGGGCACAGGAAGGGAGGTGGGCACAGGAAGGGAGGCGGGCACAGGAAGGGAGGCGGGCACAGGAGAGGAGGCGGGCACAGGAAGGGAGGCGGGCACAGGAAAGGAGGCGGGCACAGGAGGGAGGTGGGCACAGGAGGGGAGGTGGGCACAGGAGGGGAGGTGGGCACAGGAGGGGAGGCGGGCACAGGAAGGGAGGCGGGCACAGGAAGGTAGGTGGGCACAGGAGGGAGGTGGGCACAGGAGGGGAGGCGGGCACAGGAGGGGAGGCGGGCACAGGAGGGGAGGTGGGCACAGGAGGGAGGTGGGCACAGGAAGGAGGTGGGCACAGGAGGGAGGCGGGCACAGGAAGGGAGGTGGGCACAGGAGGGGAGGTGGGCACAGGAAAGGAGGCGGGCACAGGAAGGGAGGCGGGCACAGGAGGGGAGGTGGGCACAGGAGGGAGGCAGGCACAGGAAGGGAGGCGGGCACAGGAGGGAGGTGGGCACAGGAGAGGAGGTGGGCAAGGAAGGGAGGCGGGCACAGGAAAGGAGGTGGGCACAGGAAGGGAGGCGGGCACAGGAAGGGAGGTGGGCACAGGAGGGAGGTGGGCACAGGAGGGAGGCGGGCACAGGAAGGGAGGTGGGCACAGGAAGGAGGCGGGCACAGGAGGGGAGGTGGGCACAGGAAGGGAGGTGGGCACAGGAGGGGAGGTGGGCACAGGAGAGGAGGCAGGCACAGGAAAGGAGGTGGGCACAGGAGAGGAGGTGGGCACAGGAGGGAGGCGGGCACAGGAGGGGAGGCGGGCACAGGAAGGAGGCGGGCACAGGAGGGAGGCGGGCACAGGAGGGGAGGCGGGCACAGGAGGGGAGGCGGGCACAAGAAGGGAGGCAGGCACAGGAGGGGAGGCGGGCACAGGAAGGAGACGGGCACAGGAGGGGAGGTGGGCACAGGAGGGAGACGGGCACAGGAGGGGAGGTGGGCACAGGAGGGAGGCGGGCACAGGAGGGGAGGCGGGCACAGGAGGGGAGGTGGGCACAGGAGGGGAGGTGGGCACAGGAAGGAGGCGGGCACAGGAGGGAGGTGGGCACAGGAGAGGAGGCGGGCACAGGAGGGGAGGTGGGCACAGGAAGGAGGCGGGCACAGGAAGGAGGCGGGCACAGGAGGGAGGCGGGCACAGGAGGGGAGGCGGGCACAGGAGGGGAGGCGGGCACAAGAAGGGAGGTGGGCACAGGAAAGAGGCGGGCACAGGAGGGGAGGTGGGCACAGGAAGGAGGCGGGCACAGGAAGGGAGGTGGGCACAGGAGGGGAGGCGGTCACAGGAAGGAGGCGGGCACAGGAGGGAGGCGGGCACAGGAGAGGAGGCGGGCACAGGAGGGGAGGCAGGCACAGGAAGGAGGCGGGCACAGGAAGGAGGCGGGCACAGGAGGGAGGCGGGCACAGGAGGGGAGGCGGGCACAAGAAGGGAGGCGGGCACAGGAAGGGAGGCGGGCACAGGAGGGGAGGCGGGCACAGGAGGGGAGGCGGGCACAAGAAGGGAGGCGGGCACAGGAGGGGAGGCGGGCACAGGAAGGAGACGGGCACAGGAGGGAGACGGGCACAGGAGGGGAGGTGGGCACAGGAGGGAGGCGGGCACAGGAGGGGAGGCGGGCACAGGAAGGAGGTGGGCACAGGAAGGAGGCGGGCACAGGAGGGAGGCGGGCACAGGAGAGGAGGCGGGCACAGGAGGGGAGGCGGGCACAGGAAGGAGGCGGGCACAGGAGGGGAGGCGGGCACAGGAGGGGAGGCGGGCACAAGAAGGGAGGTGGGCACAGGAAGGAGGCGGGCACAGGAAGGAGGCGGGCACAGGAGAGGAGGTGGGTAGGGAGCGAGTCTGCAGGCCTCAGTGAGCTGGGGCAGGCATGGTTCTGACCTCTCCAGCTGGAAGTTGACCACTCCTCGCTGGAGGAAGCCCACTGCCATGCAGGTGTCCTTGGTGACAGCCTGGTCAAACGCCTGGGGACAGAAACACCCAAGGGACAGCACAGTTCATGCCCAGTCAGCTGAGGCCTTGAGGCACATGGAAGCCCACTGGTGGCCCCCAGCCACCCAGGCGCTATTTTTTTTTTTTTTTTTGTCAGTGGTGGGCTTGAACTCTGGGCTTGGGCGCTGTCCCTCAGTTCATCAGCTCAAGGCTAGCGCTCTCCCACTTGAGCCACAGCGCCACTTCTAGTTTTCTGATGGTTAGTTGGGGATAGGAGTCTCACGGACTTTCCTGCCCAGGCTGGCTTTGAACCGTGATCCTCAGAGCTCAGCCTCCTGAGTAGCTACGATGACAGGCGTGAGCCACCGGGCCCGGCCCGCCCAGGTGCTTTGTGCCAGTTATGGTTGTTCCTTCCTTGTGGCCAGAAGCCAATCTGTACACCATGGAGAAGAAGAGCAACACTAGACAGAAACGCTTTGGCGTGTCACTAGCTACCTCTGTGGAACAGACCATGAAGGCCTCTGTCTTCTAAAATCCGTTTTTTTGGTAGTCCACACAAAATGGCACACCAGATATTTATCACACCAGAACAGAAACACAGAAGCCCCAGTGGGACTGGCTTCCCTGATTCGAAGCACAGCTCTTCCTGAAGTGGGACAAGTGCAGTGTGCTCCCAGTGTGGGAGGGGTGTGGGGAAGGTGCTGGGTGCAGGCTGGGTTCAGGCTTGCAGTGCAGTCACAGAGGGCAGGCACTGCGGTGTGCTCCCAGTGTGGGAGGGGTGAGGGGTGAGGGGAGGGTGCTGGGTGCAGGCTGGGATCAGGCTTGCAGTGCAGTCACAGAGGGCAGGCACTGCGGTGTGCTCCCAGTGTGGGAGGGGTGAGGGGTGAGGGGAGGGTGCTGGGTGCAGGCTGGGTTCAGGCTTGGTGCAGTCACAGAGGGCAGGCACTGCGGTGTGCTCCCAGTGTGGGAGGGGTGAGGGGTGAGGGGAGGGTGCTGGGTGCAGGCTGGGTTCAGGCTTGGTGCAGTCACAGAGGGCAGGCACTGCTCGCGTGGGCTGTCCCACCACACCCAGCAGCCACGTCCAACGTGACCGGCTTTCATTTCACCACGCAGGGGGGCTAGGAGGGCCCTCCCCAGCCCACCCGCTCCGTGATTACTCTTACTAATTGTAGCTTCTCCTTCTACTTTCTAGAACTTCCAAACTGCTGGCTAAATATGTCTGTGCTCCTGTGAATACTAACGTTGCTGATTTAGGCAGTACCGCCCCCTGGCCCCCTCCCTCCGTCTTCCTCTTACAGTAGAGAATGAAACGTGGCCCTGCCCGGAGTTACAGGAGTTACACAGCACATGAGCAGGTGAGGGCCAGCTCTCCTAACATATGACTCACCATTTAATTGCCTAGCCATAGACGGTTACGTTTCCTGGATAATATGTTAAAGGGGAAGTTGTTTTCTGAGATGATTGCAGGTGCAAGTTCAAATGTAAGCAATAACACAGGCCTATATGGAAAATGAACTTACTACTTGTGGGTAGGGATGGAATGGAAAAACTAGGAGTCTGTGAGGAACGGGGTGACATTGTTCCAAAGGAAATGTACTCATTATCGGACTTATATAACTGCAACCCCTCTGTATATCACCTTTATAACAACCAGTACAATATTTTAAAAGAAATAATACAGGGGCTGGAAAGGTGGCTCAGTGGTAGAGTGCTTGCCTTGCATGCATGAGGCCCTGGGTTCAATTCCTCAGCACCAAAAAAGCAGAAAAAGCCGGAAGTGGCACTGTGGCTCAAGTGGTAGAGCGCTAGCCTTGAGCTGAAGAGCTGAGAGACAGTGCCCAGGCCCAGAGTTCAGGCCCCACAACTGACAAAAAGAAAAAGAAAAAGAAAGAAAGAAAGAATACAGAAGGCTCCATGCCCAGCATGTCCTTCTGGTGAGCTGTTGCAGGTACTCCACCCCAGTGCCCTGTGCTCTGATTCCTGTCCCTGTCAGGCAGCCATCCCTGCTGAGTGCATGGCCCTGGAAGGTGGAGGATGCTGCAGGCTTTGAGCCACACACCCAGCAGCAAGAAGTATGAACAAGAAGTATTGAGAAAGGCAGAGAGGGTAGTGTGTGTGTGTGTGTGTGTGTGTGTGTGTGTGTGAGAGAGAGAGAGAGAGAGAGAGAGAGAGAGAGAGAGAGAGAAAGAAAGAAAGAGAGAGAGAGAGAGAGAGAGAGAGAGAGAGAGAGAGAGAGAGAGAGAGAGAGAGAGAGAGAGAGAGAGAGCGCACATCTGTGTACCCTTCAATGCCAGGTCCTGTTTTAGGAGGCAGGAAGCAAGCAAGCAAACAGGGAGTTGAAACCCTGTTTCTCTCCATTACCACCCTTGGTCACATTCTTTCACCTGGGAACAGGTAGGCCCCCATTCTGATCCTGTCTCCAGACTGTTTTCAGGTATATTCCACCCAAGCATGCACCAGCACTGCCCCTGGCCTGCCCCAGGGACGGTGGTGTCTGGCCCAGCTGGAGGCAGAAAGGGCACAAGGGGCTTTTGTCAGGGCGGGGCCAGGGGCTCCTGCCTGCGTCCAGCTTCTCAGGGGAAACCCCAGGGAAGTATCAGGAAGGGAAGGGAGGCCCTTTGTAGGTGACTTCAGCACAAGGACCTTTTCCCCAAGGAGAACGGGACTCAGGGTCTCTTTTGTGCCCCACTGACACTCAAGGCCTCCCCCAGGGTGAGGTCTAGGTCACCTGCTCCGGGGTCCCCTGGGGTGAGGTCTCAGGTCACCTGCCCGGGGTGAGGTCGCAGGTCACCTGCCTGGGGTGAGGTCTCAGGTCACCTGCCCGGGGTGAGGTCTCAGGTCACCTGCCCGGGGTGAGGTCGCAGGTCACCTGCCTGGGGTGAGGTCGCAGGTCACCTATCCCGGGGTGAGGTCTCAGGTCACCTGCCCGGGGTGAGGTCTCAGGTCACCTGCCCGGGGTGAGGTCTCAGGTCACCTATCCCGGGGTGAGGTCTCAGGTCACCTGCCCGGGGTGAGGTCTCAGGTCACCTATCCCGGGGTGAGGTCGCAGGTCACCTGCCCGGGGTGAGGTCGCAGGTCACCTATCCCGGGGTGAGGTCTCAGGTCACCTGCCTGGGGTGAGGTCTCAGGTCACCTATCCCGGGGTGAGGTCGCAGGTCACCTATCCCGGGGTGAGGTCTCAGGTCACCTATCCCGGGGTGAGGTCTCAGGTCA
Organism: Dipodomys merriami; assembly: GCF_024711535.1. NCBI lineage: Eukaryota > Metazoa > Chordata > Mammalia > Rodentia > Heteromyidae > Dipodomys > Dipodomys merriami. Next base: position 49,754,550 of record NW_027202382.1, on the reverse strand, counting down.
CCTATCCCGGGGTGAGGTCGCAGGTCACCTGCCCGGGGTGAGGTCGCAGGTCACCTATCCCGGGGTGAGGTCTCAGGTCACCTGCCCGGGGTGAGGTCGCAGTCTCCCGCCCGCGGGGCTTACCTGCAGCGCGGCCTGCAGGTCGCCGGCCAGCAGGTGCACGCAGCCCATGTTGAAGCACATCCGGGCGGGAGGCTCCCGCACGCTGGAGAAGAGGCGCAGAGCGCAGTCCCAGTCCCCGCGGGCCACGGCCTGCACGCCGCGGTGCCAGTCCCGCACCTGGTCCCCGAGCGAGCGCATGGTGGCCGGGACACCTGCGCGGCCGCGACCCAAGGCCGCGCCCGGAGCCCCGCGAGGCTCCACCCCGAGCTGCGGGCCCGGCCCCGCCCCGCGGACGGCCCCGCCCCTCCCGCCCCCACGATCACGACCCCGTCCCACCTGCTCGA